>NC_037539.1:1170400-1239535 GCF_001531365.2 Cynara cardunculus var. scolymus
TATATATTAAAGGAAGAACCAAGAGTATTGAGGTGGCATCATGAGAATTGAGTATTGAGGTGTTGGTGAATTATGGTTAAGTTTGAGGTATCCCACAATGGTGAAGGGTTGAAATTTTTGAACAAAATGAAGTGTATAAGAAAGGTGGCTTGGATGCCTTTGTGTCAAATATGAGTTTTGCCTCGTTTAATTCTAAAAGTAAATCACAATTTGTTGTTCGGTTAATTTCATTTAGTTTATTTTTTTTAATACTAAAGAATTGATTAATAAAAGATTATGCCTATATATAAAGATAAAGAGAATATCATGCATTTAAGGGGTAAAATGGTGATTTACGTAATTTCCGTTTTTCTCATTATGACCCTCGGTGATGGTGAACCTTGCATTTCGTACGATTGCTTCTCTACTGTTGCAAAAATCAGCAAGAACAATGACCAATAATCACAAGAAAAAAGGCGAATATATATAAAGAGAGAGTGAAGGTTTACTTTGCAAATCACGTTATTTGTATAAAACGTACAAATCTCATTTAACCAATCATAATTTTTCGTTTTATTTATTTTTTTGTAATTATAAGAGCTTGATTAATCATTTTTATTGTGTAGAATGTTAATCATGAATATTATTTTTATTATTTTAATTTTAGAGAAATATATGAAACAGTTTCATTAAAATTGTATTAAGTATTATATGAAACAGTTTCATTAAAATTGCATTAAATATTATCTGAAACAATTTTATAACCATATATGAAACAACTTCATCAAGAAAAATACCATATGAAACAATTTCATAATTTTTTTATAATATTAAACAATAAAATCAACGGATGAAGGTGGTTAACACGATCTGAATTTTTTTTATAAGATTAAACAATAAAATCAACGGATGAAAGTGGTTTACACGATTTGTACAAATTGAATAGTTTGCATTTGATTATTTATATATATATATATATATATATATATATATATATATGATTAACCAGTTTGTACACACCTCGACTAATCACACAAAACCTAGAAAACAGCCAGAAACATCTCGAATAACCTTAGAAAACTCAGACCGATAACCCTTGAAAAGAAACCCCGAGAGGCTCAAACTCCCTAAAAAGTCAATATTAGGTATAAATTGAGGAACATGTTTTAATCAACATATATATTTTTTTTTTTTTTGCCGTTTAATATTTTATTAAAATAACCACACAAATATTATTACCTATTTTGCCAATACAGGTTTACTTAAAATGCAACTCCATTTCAAATGAACTCTTGACAACCATCATATGATTAGTTTTAACCACTTGGGTTTTGACAAGCTGATTGAGCCTCAGGGGGATATAGTAGAAAGTCCCATCTACCCGGGTTCAAATTCAGACGCTGCCAACACCCTCGTGGATATGGAGGTTCACCTACGACGATTCCAGACCATTTGTGGTCACATATAAATTAGTCGGTGCATATAAGCTGACCCAAAAAGCCAACGTTATCCAAAAAATCCGATCAAATAGTTTTGTACGATGTACACAGGAATCGTAAGTAAACATGGACCAAGTAAAGAAACTGCAAACCGACATCAAAATGATGATCCTCGCATCCGCAATAATTCATAATTGTCGACAATTAGTCTATTATTTACAATTTGTCGACAGTTGTCAACAAGCAAAAATACGACCAATTTGCAGCAGCATTTCACTCCGCAAACCCACAAGTGCCAACTTTCGAAAAGTCTATAGAAACGGTCCACTAATTATACGTAAAAGTGATCTTACCTCTTTGGCGCACGCGCACACAGACAGCAGGCAGGGAAGCAAATAGGGTCTTAAAACTACCAAGAACCTTTGTTGCAGAGAAGGGGTGTCACTAAAAGTTACCAACAGTTTCATGACCAAAATTTGCAGTTCGAATAACCGTTCAAAGAAGCCGTAGTAAAGAAGCAACAAGAAGCGAGTGTAGTGCAGAGATGGAGATGGAGATGGAGATACGATGCTAAACCGTGAACCAAAATTTGCGGTTTGAATTCCGTTCAAAGTAGTCATTAAGACCCACAAGGAGCAACGACATGCGGGTGTAGTGCAGAGATGAAGAAGATGCGAGATGCTAAACCGTGCGGAAGTCTAAGATGCAGAAAGTAGAGGAGGACCAAGGCCGGTTCTCACCCGATAACCAAACCTCAAAACACCAAAGAAAATATAGAAAATATGTTTAGAAACCAAATACCCCAAACATCATAATACCGTAAGTTTAAGCCAAATCTAAAGCATTATAAGTAAGGAAAAAAAAACAAAAGCCATTAAGAAGAGAATTTAGGTGTGAAAGGGACCTCTAAGTTTTCAGCAAGCTGCATAAAATAAGCCGACGCAAGAGCACCCGCTTTTGACGGTCATAAAGTGCAGTCCCACATCGAATGCCAGGTCCAACACACCAAAATGTCATCATATATGAATATAAATTAATGATACTCCTTTTTTGTTCATAAAGCCTATCACGAAACATATTAACGCAGAGCTACCCAGTTACCATTCAGCAATTTTGCTCCATCCCTGCTTTTCGGTCCTTCTTAGACTCTGAAAAACGAGCATTTGTATAAGCATTGATTTAGTCGCAGTGTCTCAAACAAGAAGAAAGATGAAATTGCACATTAACGGCATACCCGTTAGCATATGGTGAATCACGTCGAGCATGGCGATAAGGAGGTGACCTGCTGTAGCTACGACCTCTGCGAGGCGATATGCTACGACGAGGTGGAGGAGACCTTCTCCCACGAGGACTGTACCGCGGACTATAACTCCTGTCAACACACACATAAAAAACTATGAAGATAAATTATAAAATTGATAAATGCAAAGAATCATAAAACACTAAGGGCGTGTTTGTGAGCTTCTTGATGAGCTTAAAGGGACTCGCAACCTATTCGGTCAGCTATACATGACTGTTTGGCAATGGCTTAATGATATAGAAAGTGGCGTATTCAGTAAGCTTTCAATGGGAAGCTTTTATGCAGAAAGCCAAGTTATTTCAAAATCTGCCCCTCTCAATTAAAAAACACGCTCCTTCCTATGAAAAAACCCTCTCAAACAAAAACCTTCTCAATCTATAGACAGATTAATCTACACAGACAACTTTATCCATACAGGACTTTTGGAAAACCAACCAACCCCTAAAATCCTAAATTAACTTCATCATTCATGCTAACTATTTAAATTAGCACATTACAATTTCTTAGGCGATTATGTTCCTAGAATTATAAATGTGAATCCCCTCAACAACACATAACATACAACAAATAATGAATTTTAAAGAAAAATGAAATACATGTATCAGATATTTAGAAGCAAAACACAAACATAAGTCCATATCAGGCTGAAGAGTGCTCCTCATTAAAATGTTGTACCCTCATTAACGTTATCCCAATTTTATTTACAATTTGGCATCTTTACATGAATGGTTTAAGTTCCTTATACACATTCAGGTTCAAAAGTTGAGAAGAAAGGATGTTTTTGCATACCATCGATGCAGCATACTGTTTAACTAGTGACAAAAGATCTACTAAAAGAACTCATCTAAGAACATCTCCAACAGGTATGCTATAATTTTTCTAAAATAGGGCATCAAAAGTTAAAATCTCAAAAATAATTACATCCAACTCCAACAGCTACTTTATTTTAGCAATTCGACCATTAATATTCAATATATTTGATAAAATACTATTTCTCTCTCCTGAATACTTAATTTCATTGTCCCCTATTGGTTAGAAATAATTAAATATTAATTCTCTCTTAAATATGGAGTTTAAGAGATTTTTCCAGATTTGGAGATTTCTACCCCCTCTCTCTTCTTTTCTCTATTTTGGCATATAATAATAGCTGTTGGAGCAAAAATCTCCAAAACTCTATTTTAGCATAACTGTTGGAGAATATATACAAAGTGGTTCTCTCAACAAGCACCTCAAAACGTTAACACACGAGCATTTCAGACCGCAGTGTGCAATTAATAGTTGCATGGAAAGAGTTGATACAAATTTCTGTGCTTCATATCCAACAATGTTGCAACTCAATTGCAAAGCACCAAATACTTCACAAGGGGGGTCATGGCACAGACATGCCTAAGCATAACATTCTTCAGATAGTGAAAAAAATTATGGAAAAATTAATAAGAAGAAGAACCAATTAAGATAGCTGCTTTGACTTACCGTCTCCCATAACTTGGGCTCCTTCGCCGTCTAGGACTGGGACTACGTCGGCGCCCGCTTCCTAACCCACGTGGACCGACACGTAAGCGACACTCACGTGCAAAATGACCAGGCTCACCACACTCATAACACTTCAGGTCCTCACCACCACCACGTCCACGACCACCACCACGGCCTCCCCCACCTCCCTTTGAATTGTGGGAGAGCTCCACACGCCAACCGTTTTTCCCTGAGTACATTGAAATGCATTTGTGATGGCATAATCCAAAACGTAGTATAGTAGCCATATAGTGATCATCAAAAATTATAATGAAGTCCAAAAAGACCCAACCAACTTTCTCATTTTGAATGATTAAGTTCCTAAACTTTTTTAGAATGAAAAAACCATTTAACTTTCTCATTTAAAATTATCAAGTCCCTCGACTTTTTCTTGAATAAATAAAACATCGAACTTCTAACAATTGGATACCTACATTCTTTTAACCCAAAAAACTACCTAGAACCGGCTATGAAGGTTTTAAAGTAGAAAAAATATACCTACATCGGTTTTACCATTCCCAAACCCTACGGTATTCAAACCCCTTCATCGTCATCACTCTCTATCAGCGCCCATCACTGCCGTTGGTCCGCGCCATCAATCTCAATCTTTTTTATAGTTTTTGTTTTTTGATTCTCCAGCGTTTTTTATGTGTATACGTGCTCCATTAAATTGTTGTAAGAGACGGAGAATCAAAAGAAAAGGAACAGATGGCAGGGTCAACCGGGATGGACGGTATAGGGAATGGAACAGATCAAAAGGAACAAATCAGCTGTTCATATATTTTGAGCACAGTAAGGTGAAAGTCGAGCATAAAATAAAATTTAAAGAAAGAATAAAATGTAAAAACGGAGGCCAAAAAAAGTCCAGCCAAACGTGGAAGGTGTTCTGTTCTCTTCCATCCTGTCCAAGTGTAGTAAAAGCACCCTTACGAGTAATAATAAGAAAACCAGCTATAAGCTTCCATAAACAAACAAAAAAACAGTAGTTCACTTCAGCATAGACTATGAACATACCATCCAATGCACGAATAGCATCTAGTGCATCCCTGCGATCGTCAAACTCAACGAATGCATAGCCAGGTGGCCTTCTAGCAACCCACACACTGCAATAATTTCACTCACAATTAGAGACTGTAACATCTTCAGAGCTATTCCACTGCCTTGTGAATAATTAAAAACACACACACACGTAAAGTATCAGAATCAAATCCGAGGTCGAATTCACGGATAAAAACGACGCAAAACTTACTTTCTTAAAACACCATAGACGCGAAATTCATCTTCAAGCTCTCGCTCAGAAACACGTGGATCCAGATTCCCAACATACACACGAGACATCGTTGTTCGCCTATCGTAAGAACACAAAACAACAGCATCTCATCAAATCATGTCTAAAACTAGATCAGCTAATTCAGCTTCACAAAACAAAATCACAGGTAAAAGAACCTGAAAAAATATCCAAAACGTCGTGCAAAGAATCAATAATCAAAGATCAGGTGAATCATGGTTACCTCGATGAAGTTTTCTGAAGGATGTGCGATCGGGTCAAATGAATCTAAAACCCTAAATCGACGAGAGAGAGAGAGAGAGTTGCAATCAATCGTAGATGAGAATTGAGAATGAATGGGTGTTTTTTGGCATGCGAAAAAGGGCTTCATTTTGGGCCATCATACAGGCTCCCTTCTGTTGGTTTGTAGATTGGGCATGGAATTTGAAATGGAAATCGTCCAAAATAATCATTTTTGACCCACAAATGTTATAGTGAGGAGTGATGGTCAAAAACCGGTCTTGGACCGGGCCTAATTGGTCCCAAGCTTTCTGGCCATAACTAATCCCGATCGAAAATGATAGGACCGGTTAAGGTACTTTATAACCAGTTATGGACCACCGGTCTCAGGACCGGCATTAAAACATAAGATTTTTTTAATTTTTTTAATGATATATATTTTCAATGCATTATAAAATTTACAATTTAGTCACTCAAATGCACTTTAAAAATACGTTTTAATATAATTAAAATTATATTGTCATAATAGAAATACATTATAAAATTATTTGAAAATACATTTATTTATAAAATTATTTAAATTTTCGGGTCGGGCCAGGCCCATAACCGGTGCCGGTGCCGGTCCCATGAAACTACCAAAAACCCCAACCGGTCCCGGTTTTCAGTCTCATAACCGGTCCCAGGCTGATTTGGCCATCACTAATACTGAGGTTTAAAGAAAAGCACTCTAATAATCATTCAGCTAGATAGTATGTACGTATATATACACAAGTAATTAAAGTTGTTTCTTGATTCTTTTACATATGTACATAACTGAATAAATTGCTTAGAAATTACTTGTATGTACATGTGTATACAGTCTAAATAAATGGTTACCATGTTGTTGCTGAGTTTTTTCATTTTCTTACGGTTATCCATACATCTAATCTGTAGTTGTTATTTTATACTATAAGAGTACTCGCGCAATGCAGCGAGACACATCTCGATTTTAATGTTCTATTTTATTATTTGTTTTTGTCGATGTTATAATACAATTTTATGTGTTTTTAAGAAAGCAATAATGATTTTATTTTTGAATAAAATATAAATTTGAAGTTATCAACAAAATTTGAAAAAAAATATCAATGTTAATATCAAATCAACTATTTAAAAGCTCTTGTTTTTTATGTAATTTATTTAAACTTTTTATTACTAGAAGAGTACTCGCGCAATGCAACGAGACACATCTCGATTTTAATGTTCTATTTTATTTTTTGTCTCTGTCGATGTCATAATACGATTTTATGTGTTTTTAAGAAAACAATAGTGATTTTATTTTAAATAAAATATAAATTTGAAGATATCATAAAAATTTTAAAAATATATATCAATGTTAATATCAAATTAACTATTTAAAAGCTCTCATTTTTTATGTAATTTCTTTAATTTGTTTTTTATTATAATTTAATTTAGGTTTAATAATGAAATAATTTATTTTTGGTTTAATAATCTAACATTTTATAAATATAATAATTAAATATTCTGTTAGAACTCAATGATTATCGTAATTATATTTTAGATTTTTTATATTTAAAATGAGATGTTTATCCTGTATTTGATTGTTTTTATCTGCAATTAGTTACACGAATTCATATATGAGATGAAATTGTTTAGGGATGAACGATTTTAAGAGTATTTAAGAGTTTTAGCCAAATGCTTTATAATATAGTATATATATATATATTCCTAGAAAAAATAACATAATAAATAGAAACTTCACACAAATCTCATACTTTTGCAATACAAAACTTTACTATATACAAGTAAGCAAAAAAAGGTATTGTTTTTATTATTAAAAGGATTCTAAAAAATTGGAATTTAAGTTTTGACCATGACTTTTTTTTTCCCCTCATATGATGCATCGATTGCTTCCTTTACTTTCAGTAAAAATCCCAAAAGCATATTCTTCGAAAGCCAAGAATCAAATAATTTTCTGTGGTAGAATAAAATATCTTTCATTTCCCCTTCTAATAGATTCTTTTTTTGAGTTCCAAGGAATTCCAGTCCTGCGGACCTGTCCGAACTATCAGTGCTTCAAACAAAGACGCGGGTGCGAGTCTTCCTCAGTTGAAATCCAAGTTCAATGTTAACGAGATCAGTCAACATTTTTATGAACGAGATTGTCTCTGTTACAGTTATAATCTTAACTTTTCAGAAAGTTTAGTGGAATTCTAAAAAAATGGAATTTAAGTTTTGGGCATGGGGATTGGTGAGAGAAATAAATTAATTGAATAAAATTAGTGGTGAAAAATATAAATAAATTGGAATGTGTGTTTTATTTGAATAAAAAAGTGAAAGAGTATCCATGCACCAATTCCAATTGAGGTGTTTCATGCCATAGTTGTGGGATCATATTATGAGTTGTTTATCCCACAATCCATCCAAATTTATATATTATTTTTTTTTACTTTATACAAAATGACAAAAATATTTTAAGCTGAAAAACTAGCGAATAAAAATATAAATACTGAAAGTTTGAAAGATTGTGAACCCGACAAAATCGGTAGATTACAAAACAAGACTTGAATGAAGCACGACATGCATTATGATGAATCGACCTTATAGAATGTTAAATATGTCTGAATTCTGTAATAGATTGTTATATATATACATATTAGAAAAGTACTTGCGCAATACAGCGAGATATATCTCGATTATAATGTATAATTTTATTATTTGTCTCTGTCGATGTTATAATACGATTTTATGTGTTTTTAAGAAAACAATAATGATTTTGTTTTTGAATAAAATATAAATTTGAAAAAAAAAATATCAATGTTAATATCAAATCAACTATTTAAAATTTCTCACTTTTTATGTAATTTATGTAATTTTTTTTTTATAATTNATTAAATATTGTATTTAAATAGAAAAAAATAATGTAAAACAAAATTTAAAGGTGAATTCATCATGAATTTTACAATTTTTAAATATTTATTTAAATATTTAAAAATGCATAAATATTTTAAGATAGTTGTTTGATACAATGAGTACACGCCACGTGGATATTATGAGATTTTGATAGATATACCCAAATCTTTCTTGAAGATAAGACTACATCACGTATCTTTAATACTTACCTTAAAAAATTATTTATTTTTAAAATAAAATAATATAAGTCAAAAGTGTCGGCTGCCAAGAAATAGGATGAATGCATATGGAGTTATTATTAGTTATGGCCAAATTGGCCCGGTCTAACTCGGGATTGTCGGAGGATCGGGATCGGTAAGGATCGGTTGAGATTTTTGAAAGTTTCATGAGACTGGAATCGATCGGGATCGGTTATGGGACCGGTTTGAAAATTCAAATAATTTTATAACTAAATGTATTTTTAAATAATTTTATAATGTATTTTATAAGACAATGTAATTTTAATTATATTAAAACGTATTTTAAAAATGTATTTGAGTGACCCAATTGTAAATTTTATAATGTATTAAAAATATATATCATTAAAAATCTTATTATTTAATGTTGAGACCGGCTGGGACCGGAACCGGCGGCCCATAACCGGTTATGAAGTACCTTGAGTCCTTGACCAGTTCTACCGTTTTCGATCGGGACCGGTTTTTGGCTATCACTATTATGGACCATGTTCAAAAAAAGTACACTTTGATCCCTCTCACTAGTTGAGGAGTCGATATTTGCAGAGATCGTGGCATTTTTTAAATTTTAGAAGATAAATTACTAAAAGATAAATATATATGGCTAAAATGACTATTTTGAGCAATTTTCCTAAATTTAATTTATTTACTTGAAAATAAATTAATTATTTGTTTACAATATACATAAAATTAATTAGGTATATGAAATAGTTCAAAATAAAAATGAAAGATCATACCATCCATCAGCGGTGGACCTGATATTTTTAACGAACGGGTGTACATTTAAGATATTTTTTAACCTAATTTCACTGTTTTGGGATCTTCTTTAGGATCAAGGGTCCGCAAAGTTATTTATGTGCTCTTAACCTAATCCCACTGTTTTGAAAGATTTTTGAAGTTTTTAATTGATTTCGAAATACTTTTTTCGTTCTTTGGTTGATGCCCCGTTGTGTTTTTGGTTATTTGTTTGTTGTATTTTTTTAAAGTTTAACGGGTACATCTTTCATAGTCCGAAAAGGTTTATAGTTATAAAAATCCATTGAGCAAGTGGATGGGACCCCGCTCTGCCTTCATAATTCCATCTTTGCCCACAAACACGCACACGCACACGCACATGCACACACATATACATAGAGAGAGAGAGAGATAGAGAGAGAGAGAGAGATCCCTTTATTTGCGAATTTTACATACTATGCAAACTCTTACAGATTTGTGTATTGTTTTGGTCAATGGTACAGATTTGTACGGTGTCATAATTGCAATTTTTTGCAATTCAAGGACAGGTTGCATAAGTGATTATGTGGATAAGATCAATAAGAAGAGACAACAAAAAATCCACAATATGAAAATATCAAACTCTACACAAATCCTCAACTACAATATCTGGTCCAGTTTGTCCACCGATCAAATATCAGAATATTCACGCACAACAAAATCCTGATACATCTACGAACAATTTTGGTCTGTTTCAAATTTCAAATCCATATTCGGTGAACCACTTCGTCTATGATAGAATGGTATATATTTTGTTAACTAAAATACTGATACTGGTATTTTTTTAATACGCTAAAATGGGAACTGTAAGTGGGTCGTATGAGTTTTTTTCTTGTATCGAGGTAGTACAGGCTAATGGGTGAAAACCACAAATATTAATTTAAGTTTCAACAGTGAAACGAAGGATATTGTATAAAGCGTGATGAAAATTTATAGTAGATGTTGTGAAACAACTGCATCATATAATGTTTACATTGTTTAATTGGTGAAACAAAATAGGTCATGCAGGTTTCATTAGTGAACCAGTAACAATGTTCATCGGTGAAACAAATATTAGAGTGTGAGATTCATTTAATAACCTATTACATTATAATCGGAAAAAGTACAGGATAGTGTTTTAAAAATGTTTGAACTTTGTTTTATAGATTACATGAATGAATTGCATATATAACACTTTTGTATGAAATGTACACACACACACACACACATATATGTGTGTGTGGAGGTTCAAACGAGAACACCTCAATTTTACGAGAATACTCTTTATCACATGTGATAATACACGTGAGACGACCTGGTGGTTTGCGGATGACGTAGCCTGCGACTTAGGTCGCACCAAATGTCGTATACATCTATGATTTAATATCACATGTGATTGATTATAGTATCACATCAAGAATACCCTTGTCACATGTGATTGATTATAGTATCACATCAAAAATACCCTTGTCACATGTGATAATACATGCGAAGGGGCTTAGTGGCTTAAGGACGACTTGGCTCGCAACCTAAATCGTGCCAGAAGTCGTTTGTCTCTCTAATTCAGTATTACATTTGTATTATATGTGATTGTTTATAATAAAAATGCGTTCTTACGTTCTCGTAAAATGAAGGTGTTTTTGTTTGAACCCATCCATCCACACACACACACACACACACACATATATATATATATATATATGTGTGTGTGTGTGTGTGTGTGTATATATAGGGTTGAGTTCACTTGAGACCATTTGTTTTCGTGAGACCCATAAGTTCATATTTATACATTTGAAACTTCATACGAAAACATTGTGAAGGTAAAAAAAATCAAACCTTCACAGTAAAAAAAATGTGAAGGTTACTTTTACAATGTTTTACTGTAAAGTTTTAAGTGTAAAAAAGTGATATTACGAGTCTCACGAAAATAAGTTAGTCTCACATGATCCCAAATCTCTCTCTCTCTCTCTCTCTTTATATATATACACATATACACATATATATATATATGCGGATGATCATATGAGAAAAATAGTTAAAGTGAGAAGCGTAAGAAGAGACATCGACCCTTGATCACCTTTAATCTCAAACTCATCCATGAATCACACTTAATACATGGATTAATGTGATACATCTCATCCTAGTATGCATCAAATGGTTGAGATCTCTTCTTATGCTTATCACATTTACTCTCATTTTCATCAAAGTCCAATCCCATATATACACACACACATGTATATATATACACACATACATACATGTATGTGTGTATTGTGTGATAAATGTTGATACGGCTAGTCGTTAACAACACGTGTCTATATACTTGTCGAATACGACATATTTTAGTGTTTTACGTATGTAATTATAACATATTTTCACAATTCGTCACGTAATTTGTTTCTTTGTCCACATAAATAGTAATTATTCGTTCAATTTCGATCCCAATTTAATATTATTTGTAAGGCTACTTTAATTTTACAATATTCCCCAGAATAATTCTTTATTTGACCTACGACCCAATTCAAATACCACCACAAAAATGGTCAAAAAGAAAATTTACTAATAATTGAATGGAACTCTTTATATGTTTTCATTTTTAATATCATTTTATATAAATAATCTATAATTTATCAACACTCATCACAAGTAATTATTGGAATTTTGAATAACATAAATGACAAATTGTATGAAAAAAATAACGTATTTTAACTTGATTTTTATTTTAGGTAACATACTTTAAAACTTTCATTTAAGTACTTATGTAAAGTTTTAAACGTTTAAGCACCGGAATAACTGGTTGAAGCATTAACCGGTTATCATGTTGATGTGGTATCCAACTTAGTATTATTTGCTGACGTGGTTAATGACATGGATTATTTTCAATCTAAAATTATTATTTTTTTTAATCTAAAATTAATTTTCAACCGGTTATCCGACTACTTAAATTTTTAAAACTTTATATCTTAGGTACCAAAATATAAGTTTTAAAAATATGTTACCAAAAACGAGAATCAAGTTAAAATACATTACTTTTTCATACAATTTACCCTAACATATATACAAACGCTGTATTTTTACATCGTCTTCTTTGGTTTCGGTCAGTTTTTTTTTCTTCCAAACTGGTTCTGCTACCTGCAGAACCTTTGTTTGGACTATTGTTCATTTCTTTTGTTTCTTTGATATTAACATGATGGTCTTTCAAAAATAAAAGTGCATATCAAGTAGAATTATTAATCCAACAAATATTTCTTTTATTTATAATCATCAAAACAAATATATAAAGATGGCATACACACGCATCAGCACAATCAAACTTTTTCTATCACGCCAAACATGAGACATTGAGTTTTTGTCCTATCTCATATCGTGCCAAAAATGGGTTCTAAAGGTCAAAAATGTCAGGAGGTCCTAGGTTTAAACCAAAGAGAAATAAAAATCCCTATGTGGCTACAGATGTTTAAATGTGGTGACTTCGGGCTACCCGCAAAACAGATGGTCGTCCTGGGATTAGTCGGCTCGTATAACAAGTTGGATATTTAGGTAACCATGTTAATAAAAAAAATGGAAAAATAAGTTTTGTCTCATCTATCTCATGTACGAAACGTAACCTTATTATATATTTTTAATTATTTATTATTTTATATAATTATCCAAAATATTCCTTCAAACATTTTATGATGTATGTATCATGTATGTATGTATGTATATATCTTAGGTTTGGGTTATATATACGTTTTGTGTGTGTGTGTGTGTGTGTGAGAGAGAGAGAGGGGTCCACAAGAGATAAATGGATAGGGATGAAGCCCAATCCGGAACCCATATCATCTTCATTTTCACACACGCAACATCTCTGTCTCCCTCTTTCTAGAACATACCACCGATAAATGCGGCTCTTTGGATAAAGTCGGACCCACTTTTTTTAGTGTAATTTACTAGTTTAACCCTCCACTCCCAATGGATATTTAGGGTGACATATTCCCTTGTGGGTCCCACTTCCAGTTGTTACTCACATGTCCATCACGTGTTCTGTGTTGACGCCCACCCCCACCATTTACATCACTGTTTTCATCTAGTTTCATTTACCCCCCCTAAAGTTTGATACAATTGTATTTGTTTACCAAATAAACTATAATATATACTACAAGTCCCTATAAAAACCAACAAATAGAACCGAGAAATATATTCAGGGGAAAAGCTGTCTATTAGCATGTTAAATCTTGGTTTTTGAACAAGGCTCCAAATTGTTTACTCACGCTCAGGGCCCTGGTTTATACAGCTCACCTCAATAAAGATTTATCTAATTTCTTTCAAAATCAAAAACGATTTTTGATGTTTTTCTCACTTTGTTATTTTCAACATTCTTTTTTGTTTTGATTTATAAGATTTTTAATATGATATTAAATTTTATGTTGTTTTATTACTCATTTTGAACGATCTATAGTACTAGAACGGGTGTAACATGGCCTCCAAAAAGACTGAGACTGTCCTGTTAAAAGGCAGTTTACGAGACGCTACCAAGTCAGATTATCATATCCGATGAACATGAGAAAAACCAACAAGCTTATTTCGTAAGAGCGATGGGAATAACCGAAAGTCTTACTGATAAGTGAAATGACAACTCTTATCCTATTAGCGGTTACATGGTAAATTGTTGCATACGAAGTCGTTTTGGATAACTAAAATTTATACCTGGTAATGTAAGTGAAAGTGTTGAATTTTAGGCATTTAGAACGATGACTTATATCCAATTTTTGTTACTAAAAATTACTCTACCGCAATGAGTAGGTTAAGTGGTAACCTACACATCAGAGGCTTTGTTTGTAGGTTCAATCCTGTTTTAAATACAAATAAAACATAACCCAGTATTGTGAGAATGATTTTAGTGTTTTATGTGTTCTGAAAGGAAGTACAAACGATACTACAATATTACAAATCACAATTTTATTTTACTTGGGAACCGCTTACCAAACTCTTAGTGGTAAACACTTACCGAGAGTCACTTACCTTATCGGGTGAGCATGATAAAAGGATCGAAAATCTTTACCTGGCAAGTGATAGATAAAACTTTTACCCGATAAGACTTATCAAGTAAAAGATGTTTACCAACAATTAATTTTAATAGTAAAAAAATGTTACCTTATAAGGTAAGTAGAGTGGTCACTTTTTCTAGTAAGTGTTTATCTGGTAAGAATTTGGTAAATGTCCCGTTAGATTTTAAAAAGTCAAGGGATATAGTCGAAATCTCATTGACCCCGTATTCGAAGCCAGACACTGCCAAAGTCCTTGTGATTATGGATGTTCACCTACAATGACTCTAAGTCATTCGTGATCGCCTGGGAGATTACTCAGTGCAAATAAGTTGGGTCCAAAAACCACAGTCACAAAAAAGTAACTCGTGCCATAAGAACTAAGAACCGAGCTTAAAGTAAAGGGGTGCGTTTTGACATTTACCCAAAGACCAAGGGCTAATCTTTGTGTTTCATAAAACTGACAATCTTAAAGAAGTTGACTTTTTTAAACGACCTTCTAGTGACGTGTCATGATATTATTCGTCAAATATTGGACCCACATCTCGTGAGGTCCTCGTTGGCTTAGTTATTGGTGGGACACGTGGATATTGGGAAGTAAATAATGTCCGTACGAAATGAGGTGGCTGGATGTGGCAAATGGTATGACCCAATGGTATCCCATTTCGAAAATTCCTTAATAACAATATGCCACCGATTTTAAAAATAATTACATGTATGCCATTTTGCTGTGAAGTTTTTATTTTTATAAACTAGAAAATAAATGTCAAAGAATTATTTAAAAATCAGTCAAAGTATGTACTCAAATATTTACAATTTTTTTTGGAATTTATTGATTAAAAAAATTAATCTTTAATATATTAATTATTTATAAGGTTTAAATTAACTTCACAGGTTGGCTGTAATTTGATAATAAAATAGTATACATGAATTTATTATAAATGTTTATTTATTTTTAACCGGTTATCCAATTTGCCAACTGGTATGACGTATTTTTTCCTAAGATTATGACGTAATTTCGGTGACTTATGGGCCGTTTACTAAACACTTATCTCGCATAAATTTTCTCATCGGATGAACATGAGAAGAGACAATAATCTTACTGGGTAAGAGCGACGAGAAGGATGGAGAGTCTTACCCGGTAAGTGAAGATGACTGACTCTTACCCAGGTAAGCGCTTACCTAGTAAATTGTTGCATTCGATGTGCTTTGATGTACTAAAATCTTACGCATCTAAATAAATTATAGTGTTGACTCCTATTGGTTAGCGCTTACCGGGTAAGCATTTGGGTAAACGGTCCTTAGTATTTATGTAAAAGTTTATTAACATCTCCATGTATTTTGTTGAGGGTTATTATCTTTAATGGTCATCTCATGAAGTCAACGCTGCAAGACATTGTTTCTTCCGGTGCCGCACGCTGCAGCTTTGCCTCTTTTTTTGGTGTGCATCGATGCATGTCCTTGTGGAGTTGCGGTGTCTCAAAATACTTTTGCAGTTGGCTCATTTTTCATTTGGGTGCGTCATAAAATGTCAAAAGCGTGAGGAAAAGTGCAGCTTTGACCTGCTGTTTCTTGGCTATTTTTGTAAGAAAAAATTTGGAGATCAGTAAAAAATTAAAAAATTTCCCCGGGTTATTATTTATGATGATAACCCTTGTTGTTGATGGCTTGGAATGTTCAGAGAACTGAATTAAATGTTTGCATATTAATTATTGGCATGATTCAACATACATAAACATAGTTCATAACAAGATCCAGTGCATGACTCTACATCATTGCCTATATTATTTAAAACTGAGTGTCGTTGATATACACTGCTATTCAGTATAAAAAGCAGAAACTCGTGTTATTATAAAGTAAGTTTAGGGTATGTCATGTAAGACCATGCCATTAATTTAATTTTTCAGATTTGAACACGTATTTCAACTGTTTTATTTGTATGAATGTTTTGTGTCTTCTCTTGTGATGAGATCATATGTCTATGATTTTTTTACATGATCTTAAATTTTGATACGTCGTCATGACCATAAATACAAAAAAATGCAACAAATAAACTCACACACCCTTCTCATTTTTGTTGAGGCTTGAACCCCTGACCTCTTACAAGGTCAAAGATTATGATACCGTTTGGCCAAAGACCCTTTGGTAAGAAGAAAAGAGAAACTTTGTAGTTGATAATTGACATTTATACAATTATTTTAAAACTTCTTATGGTTATAATTATGTTAAATAAATAGCTACAAGACTTTATTTTATATGACATGACAAGTACAAATACAGGGTAGTAAATTGTAAACAATTGATAGATGGGGGAAAAGAAAGGTTCAAGAAAAATACTTGAGGGTTAATTATGTAATATTTTAATTTACTCTAAAGTTAATTTATAGTTTTATTTATCGGGAGCATTAAATTATCGACCCAAGGAAAAAATGGGTTAGTGTTCACACGCATTGTGGGGGAGAAACAGCATCCATCCATTATCTGGCTGTCATTTTATTTTCCATTTTCTTTAAATAATAAAATATTTTTTTACTTATTTTTTTATAAATTATTTATTACATATGTTAAAATACAAAAGAAAATATTAAAATATACTAGAAGAGTACTAATGCAATGTAATGAAATACATCTCGATTTTAATATTTTTTTATTCTGTCTTTATCAATGTTATAATACAGTTTTATATGGTTTTGAGAAAATGATAATGTTTTTATGTTTGAATAAAATATAAATTTGAAGATCTATAAAAACTTGAAAAAAAGATATTGATATTAGAATTAAATTAACTATTTAAATTTTTTTTTTTTGTTTAATCTCTTTAATTTTCTATTATAATTTATAGTTTCCGGTTCAATAATATAATTTTTTTATAAAGATAATAATTAAGTATTCCCTTAAATGTCAATGATTATTATAGTTATATTTTAGATTTTTTATATTTAAAATGAGATATTTATTCTATATTGTAGTTGGTTATACAAATTCAAAATGAAGTTTTAATAAGTTGTACTTACGCACAATTTACTTGTAATTTTGAATTTTAAGTAATACGATTCAATAAACAATAATTTATACATAAAAAATAATTTTCAAAAGTTTTTTTTTATCAAATGCTTTATAATATAATATAGATTACAATAATTGTTCGTATTTGAGAAACAAAATTTAATGAAACCTTGTTTGAAATAAGAATGCTTTTCATAATAATGAATTGTTGTATTTTTTTTACCCACAAATGTGGTACCCGATTGGTTTGAGTTTGACCTCCAAAAGTCGAAAATGATTGAAGGTTTCAGGTTTAAATCCAATGCGAAATAAAAATCCCTTTGTGGCCATGAATGTTTGAATACGGTGACTCCGGGCTATCTGTGAAGTGGGTGGTCGTTCTGAGATTAGTCGACTCACATAATGGGTTGGATATTCAGATTAATAATTTTTTTAAAGTTGATTTAGGGGTAATTATGTAATTTACTTTTTTATTTTATAAACATGGGGTTGGGAGGTGGATTTGGTTGTTAAAGAGTCTCATCTTTTAATGCTCAAGATTAGATTTGGTAGGGTAATAAAATTAAAACCATTTATTGGCATTTATTAAGCTAATTATCCCTTTTGAAATCTTAGGTCAATGTATTATAAAATCAAATGCATGTATTTATTATCATTAGTCATAAATTTGTTGTAAATTAATTATTGGATTTGTTTTTGAAAGGTTGTTGCAGGCTATATCTGGACTAATCTCGACAGCAAAACTGTGATTGTAATAAATCAGCCCTGATAAACTCAATGACCACAATTTGTTGTGTACGTCTGGAATCGAACTCTGGACAAATGAGATATTCCACCACATCTCTCAAAACCTTGACCACTACGTCACACCCTTTGTGGTTAAGAAATTAATGTTGAAAAATAAAATCTGAAATTTATGTTTGACATGCTTGATAAACTCTAAATCAACCATGATAAACTCAATGACTACAATTGTTGTGTACGTCTGGAATCGAACTCTGGACAAATGAGATATTCCACCACATCTCCCAAAACCTCGACCACTACGTCACACCCTTTGTGGTTAAGAAATTAATGTTGAAAAATAAAATCTGAAATTTATGTTTGACATGCTTGATAAACTCTAATACTGGTTGAGGTTAACAGTGTTTTTGATGCAAGCTTGATGGCTAATAGTCGATAATGATAACACAAAACAAGTTTGGTTTTAATCTTTTTATTTCTGGAACATCGATAAATTATCGTCATCATGAAACCTCTAATAATCACTATATGCTTCCCAACGACTATTGCAAGAAAAAAAATACGTTGATATTAAATGCAGCAAAACAGTGTAAAAACCTTTTTGATCGGAATCTGTGTTGAATTCATGGTTAACTTTATTAATAATACTTAATAATTCACTAAAAACTAATAAACTATAAAAAAAGTAGTATAGAAAAGTGTAAAAAATACATGGTCAACCAAATTTTATCTTCATTATCAAACATTTGAGAAACATTCTTGAAAATATTTTTTATGCATGGAGTATTGTTTATTGATGCATATTACTTAAAAATCAACATTACAAGTAAATTGTGCGTAAATACAACTTATTAAAGTTTTATGTTTGAATTCGTGTAGCTAATTGCAGATAAATATAGTTAAATAGAGAACAAACATCTCATTTTAAATATAAAAAATATAAGATATAATTAGGATAATAATTGAGTTGTAACAAAATACTTAATCATTATCTTTATAAAAAATTATATTATAGAACCAAAAATAAAAAAACAAGTTAAAGAAATACACAAAAAATAAGAAATTTTAAATAGTTAGTTAGGTACTAATATAAAAAAAATCAATTTTTATGATATTTTTATATTTATATTTTATTCGAAAATCAAAACATTATTGTTTTTTCAAAACCACATAAAACCGTATTATAACTTCGACCGAGACAAAAATAAAAATAAAACAAACTATTAAAATCAAGATGTATCTCGTTGCATTATACGAGTGATATTCTAGTTATTTTCATAAATAATAGTGGGTGTCTTATCTTATTGGTTTTAGGCTTGGTCAAAGCCAATGTATAATCACTAGGCTTTTTTATTCACTAATCAACCTAAACCCATCTTAATTATTTAATTAATAATCATTTAATGATTATATATTTAATGACCACCTTATCCAAAAAATAAAATTTCATTAAAAAGGGGACAAGATAAATTTATTTATTACATAAATATCAAAATAAATCTTATTCCATTTGTTTCAAATTATAGACTTTATATATATATATATTTAACAAATCAAGCTTTTCACGAGCCACTCGTGTTCGAGCATAATAATTGTCGAGTTCGAGTCGATGTCGAACAAATACTAAAATTCGTTTAACTTAACGAGTCGCATTTCATAACACAAATGTTCGATTCGGCTCGTGCAAAAACTTGAGCGAGCCGAACTGAGTCATTCGTGCATACACTTCTTTGAGACAAACATGTTCATATTTTCATAAATCGAATATAAAAATTATAGAGATCGAGCCAATAATGAGATAACTGATCTCAAGTTCGAGCCCCTAAACAAGTATCGAGCTCGAGTTCAAGCCCTACTGTTAAAAAGTTATTCGAGATTGAGCATGGTAATATTTATTTATCACAGCAACGAAAAAACAATGAAACGTGGACTATAGGACTAAAAACCACAGTTTCAAAAGTACAGGGATCAAAATGGTAAGTTTCAACAAATCATAAGGACTAAAAACGTAATTTACTCAAATATTTCATCACCACAATAATGGCATAAAGGAAATATGTTGGTAAAGCAAAGGGTAATTTAGTAATATGACATATATTAAACTAGATCCTTCAACCATGGTTGAACTCTTAATGTTAACTATGGTGAAGTGCAATGTCAACTTTATCCCTTCTCTCTCCTTCTGTCAATATTAACCCCCACGCTATTACAGTCTCTCTCTCATTTCTCTTTCTCATTCCTCTATCTCACCGCCATTCAACGCCGGCGTTACACCGTTCACCACCGTGCCGGACTTCCATTGTCAAAATCAACGGGGTACTTAACCATTTCACGGTGAGGCTCGCCATGAATTGATGATTTTATATCTCAATATCTATGTGATCTATGTGTTGTTCTTAATTTGATTGATGCTCTTTGTTTTTATGGAAAGGATGTTTAGTTTTGTGATGAACTGTATTTTCTCTTAGTCTATTTTATTGTGCAGAAAATTGCAGGATTTTTTAGCTTTTATAAGAAGATCGGCGTTTTAGGTATGAATTACTATTGTTTAGTGAAGGAATTTAGATGTCTTCAATTGCTTTATGGATCAAGTCATGAACATACTTATGAAAGGTTTTGCTACAGAGAAACTGTTTCTTATTCTAATTTTAGATGATAATCACGGTGCTAACTTTTTTTTGTGAATTTAAGACCGAGTTTAAATTCTATTTGCAGTTGTGATAAATAAATATAGCATCATGTGCTTGAAAAGTGTAAAAATTATATGAATATTGAAATTAGATACCAAGGCAATCGACATGAATGTCAAATCGTTGTGTTTTTTTTGGACAGGAGGAAGTAATTTGTCTGGTACCATTCAGGGAAATGGTGATGATTAGATAAAAGATGATCATCTTTGTAATGCAATACACCTTTTTGCTGCAAGTTAATTTCATAAGTCACGATGAATTAACTTATCAAAAACTGCTTATTACCGGTTTGGCACCGGTATAAGTTGTTTTTTTTTTTTTTACCCAAACACTCTAAAACAGCTTATCTCCGGTGCCAGACTGAAATAAGTTAAAAAGCACTTCTGATAAGCAATCCCAAACACCCCCTCAGTCACTGTTTTTTCCCCTTTCTGTCCCTTCTAGCGTTTGCTTCTTAGATTAACTGCTTATAGTTTGTGAAACGAGAATGATTACTTCAGACTACCCAAAAAAAATTAGCACACAACAGGCATGATTACCATCCAAATATAGAATAAGAAAGAGTTTTTCTGTAACGTAACTTTTCATCAACATGTTCCTGATTTAATCCATACGTAGCATCCATAAAGCAATTAAATACATCTAAATTCCTTCACTAAACAATAGTCATTCATACCTAAAACGCCAATCTTCTTGATCTCAATTGATGCTCTTTTGTCTTGGTTCTAACATGTGTTGCTTTTTTACGGCACCCGACCTTGTTCTTTCGGTTTACTTCTTAGGAGCCTTGAAGCAATAGATAAGGTTATTTGTTTGCGACTCAAAGGAAGGTTTGTTGAGAAAATAATTCCAATAAGAAAATGAACACCAAAAAAAATTTAATCTTTATAAAATTTATTTATATTATAGCGAAAAAGGTTAAACCTTTTTAAATACAGACCCAAAATGGAGTCCATCTCATCATTTATGGCTTCTTTCCACATTGGAGCATCCCTTGAAGTTATGACCTCTTTAAAAGTTTTGGGATCCTCTTCAGTACTGATATAGAAAATGAACTCTCTTCAGTCTCTTGTCACTTTATTTTGAGTCCCCTCTACCAAGTACGAGAAAAAGTCATTTCCCATATTTTTCTTTTTTCTCACTCTTGTGCTTCTTCGTGGTTCGTCCGCCTCTATAGAGGTTTTGGAACTAGCACGAGATGAACAAGAGGGATTAGAGGCCAATATTGGTTCTGATTTTTCAGCATCTTCTGAAAATYTATMTTCAAAGAACTCCACATCTCTGGATTCTACTATAACTCCTAACTCTTTGTCCAATAATCTATAAGCCTTGCTATTTACTGCATATCCAACGAATATGCTCTTAATAGCACGGGCTCCCAATTTAGATCTTTTTGGATCAGGAGTTCTATAGTATGCAACACATCCCCAAACCTTTAGATAGTTCAGATTTGGTTTTCTACCTTTCCAGAGCTCATATGGACTGGTTGGAATCACACGACTAGTGATTCGGTTGTGAATATGACAAGCCGTCAACAGGGCTTCTCCCTAGAGATTGTTAGGCAACCCTCATTGATTCAACATACAATTGACCATTTCAACAAGGGTTCGGTTCTTTCGTTCCGCCAAACCATTTTGTTGAGGAGTAAACGGTGAGGTCCGTTCATGTTTGATACCATTCTCTTCACAGAATGTATCAAATTCTCTATTAAAATATTCACCACCTCTGTCTGATCGAAGTATTTTTATCCGTTTTTCAAGTTGATTTTCGACTTCAGCTTTGTAGAGTTTAAAAGCCTCAAAAGCTTCATCTTTTGAATACGATAGTTTCCGGTGGCGTGAGGAGGCTCACTTTGCACTTCGCACGCCGCATCGGAGCGAAAGGAGCCTCGCCCCGACCTCCGAGTATCTTTTTGGTACTAATTCGAGAGGAGAAGATATTTATTACAGATAAATCCGGAATTTAAACTGATATTTATCCGGAATTTAAATTTTTGACCAAGTCTTATTATTTTAGAGATAGTGGTTTCGGTTGAGAATTTTTCTCACCACTATCTCCGTTTTTTGGAGATTTTCGTGGGCCACATCTAGGGTTTCACCAAGTATAAATACTGGGAGAAGCCGTATCATTATACACATACGAAAACTGTTTCTTTTCTGACGAAATTCTGCTCCCGACATACTATTTCTCTCTACCGTTTTGCTACATAAACCTACTCTATATTCGTTGTGATTGCTGTTCGCAAACGAATTTCCTACTGCATCAAATCCTGGGGCTTTGCGACTAGCAGACTCACAACTTCTTAAGAGTGGTCATATAAAACCTTTAAGGACAAGTTTTCCGTGCAGTTCATCATCCGAATCGACAACATTTTAAACAGGTTGGTTTTATAATTTTTCGCATTGTATTTTTTTTGAAGTATATAATATTTATATACGGCAAAATGCAACAAATAAACTCACACACCCTCTTCACCTTTGGTGAGGTTTGAACCCTTGACCTCCTAGGAAGCCAAGGGCTACGATACCGCTAGGCCGAAGGCCCTTTGGTCATTGTATTTAAATTTCCCGTTCACTAAGTGAACACTCTGCTTCTACCCCTTTCTTTCATTGAATCTATCGCGAATGATAGATTCAATCTGTGTGAATTGGCACGTATTGAGGTTTTTGGTGGGTCTGTATTAAAAAAGGTTTAACCTTTTTTGCTATAATATAAATAAATTTTATAAAGATTAAATTTTTTTTGGTGTTCATTTTCTTATTGGAATTATTTTCTCAACAGGGTTTGAGTAATGAATTCAAACGATTTGCAAAAGGCTTCCTTAGTCTTCTTCTCATCCCTTACAAAGTCAAAGGGGTCTTGGCGTCATTTTTATATACTTCTCTCCATGACTTGATGTTTTCTGTAACATAGTTTCCTCCCATGACGTTCAGTTAACAAATCTTTTTCTATAGTCTTCTTTGACTCGACTCAGCTTGACCTACTTGGCTTGGCGTAAATGTTCCAATGAACCTTGGTTGCATCCGGGGTATCCAATAGATGCATCGTAACTGAAAATAAAGGAATTCCCCCGTATAGAAAGAGAGACTTTCCCAACCACTTCTTGATGCATATAAGTGGTTGTTTGGTACTCTGGTTCAGGTTGAGGAAGAAAATGACTTGGGAATGAAAATGGGGATGAATTTTCATTCTCTTCGGTCTAATAAGGAATGAAAATTTGGGCTCCTGGGGAATGAGCCTATTATATTATATAAGACCTAACAGTTTCTTTCATTTTCATTTCCATTGATAACTGTTTAATACCTCTAACCAAACACCGCCTAGACGAAGGATCGTGTGAGAATAGGAGTTGAGGAGAGACACGTAAGAAGGGATCTGGAACCTTGATCACTTTTAATCTCACCCCACCCCATGAATTGGCTTCTCAAATTGATCTGGTGCATCTCATTAGTGTTGATCAGCAATTATGATTGATCTAGGGGTGGGGATCCCTTCTCACCCTTCTCAGGATAACTTCCATTCTCACTGGAACCCAACCCACACCCCTAAGTATTTTTTTTGGAATGCTTGCTTTTGTAATCCATATACTGGTAGAAATTAGTGGAACAATTAACTTGTAGAAACTATAGGCTCTATCTGTAGCTATCTAAAGATGGAATTACCTCATGTTGGCAAATTTATGCTCTTCTCCAATTTGTTATTGTGAATTGTAATCATTCATTACGCATGTGCTGGTGGAGTTTCATAATATTCTTGCCTTTTGCATATAACCAAATATTTATGGTAATAAAATCTAAGATTTAGTCTTGCGTCGGTCTACATTGTTATTTCATACAGTCACACACATCATCATTGTTAGGCATCATAAGGGTTGTTTGGTTGGTTTTCCATTAAGTCCTGAATGGAATAGAGTTGTGGTGTGGAACTGTGGATTAATCTATCTGTATAGATTGGGAAGGTTTTTGTTTGGGAGGATTTTCTTATAGATGGAAGAAGCATTCTTTTTAATTGGAAGAAGCAGGTTTGGGAAATCTTGGCTTTCTGTATAAAGCTCCCCTCTAGAAGTTTATTGAATAAGCTACTTTCTATATCATTAAGCCACTACCAAACAGTCATTTTATAGCTGACATAATAAGTTGCGAGTCCCATTAAGCTCATTAAAATCATAATCGTTCCATGTTGTCTCTTCCAATGACATTTTAATAATAATTAGTCCCTAGTTCCCAATGACATAAACACAATTATATGGCCATCATATATGCAACTTCCTGAATTATGACCACGCTACATCTAATACAATATACTTATCTAGAGGAAGGTTTGTTACCAAAGTGTTGCTCAATTTTTCATTTATTTGCGGTTTTTCCCTGAACCTGACCCTATTGTTTGTTCTAACCTTCTAATGCAATGCTCACACCTCTATCTAATATCATTGTTATCTGTTCTTATTTGTTTTGCAGGATCCCTGAACCATGTTTCACTTCCTGGGCATTCTTGTCTTCCATAATCGACGCTGTAAGATCATCTGAAAACAATATACTTCACAAATCATGGCTTCAAAATCTTATGCAAACATTTTGGATTTGGATCCTGACAAGCTATTGGATATCCCTCAAACTCCCCGAGCTCTTCCACGAGTGATGACCATACCCGGAATCATCGCTGGTGTAGACAGCTATGGTAACGACTGTGATTCAGAGAGCACCTCATCTAGTTGTCGAGAGAGAAAAATCATCGTGGCCAATATGTTACCTTTGCATATTCAGCGTGATCCCGATACTCTAAAATTGACCTTCAGTTTTGACGAGGATTCCCTTTTATGGCAATTAAAAGACGGGTTTTCTCCCGAAAGTGAGGTCGTTTATATAGGTTCACTCAAGGTTGAAGTCGATGCTCGTGAACAAGAAGAAGTTGCTCAGAAACTTCTAGATGAATATAATTGTGTTCCGACTTTTCTTCCTTATGAGCTTCATAGAAAGTTTTATGGTGGTTTTTGTAAACACCAACTGTGGCCACTCTTTCATTATATGCTTCCAATGTGTCCAGATCATGCCGATCGGTTTGATCGTGTTCTTTGGAAGGCGTATGTATCTGCAAATAAAATATTCGCCGATAAAGTTATGGAAGTAGCTAACCCGGAGGACGATTATATCTGGGTTCATGATTATCATCTTATGATCCTACCTACGTTCTTGAGGAATCGTTGTAATCGAGTCAAACTCGGTTTCTTTCTCCATAGCCCGTTTCCTTCATCGGAAATATATCGAACTTTGCCGGTGAGAGATGAGATTCTGAAAGGACTCCTCAACTGTGACCTAATCGGATTCCATACGTTCGATTATGCTCGTCACTTCTTGTCGTGCTGCAGTCGAATGATGGGTCTTGATTATGAATCTAAACGAGGACACATTGGACTCGATTATTTCGGTCGCACAGTGTATATTAAAATTCTTCCGGTAGGTATTCATATGGGACGGCTTGAATCCGTGTTGAATCTTCCGATTACGTTGCGGAAAGTGAAAGAGATCGCCGAACGTTTCAAGGGGAAGAAATTGATCGTTGGGGTTGATGACATGGATATATTTAAAGGGATCAGTCTTAAACTATTGGCGTTCGAATATCTCTTGCAGATGCATCCCGCTCTGCGCGATAAATTGGTTTTGATCCAAATCGTGAACCCGGCGAGGAGTGCCGGAAAAGATGTCCAAGAAGCGAAAATGGAAACCTATCTAATTTTGAACAGGATCAATGAGGCTTATGGTTCACCTGATTACCAGCCAGTCGTTTTGATCGACCGACCGGTTGCTCGTTATGAGAAATCGGCGTATTATTCTATGGCCGATTGTTGCATAGTGAATGCAGTTCGGGATGGAATGAATTTGGTACCCTATAAATATATTGTTTGCAGGCAAAACTCACCTCATTCGGATGATGAAACGGCTCTTCGTACTAGCATGTTGGTTGTGTCGGAATTTGTTGGCTGTTCGCCTTCTTTAAGTGGTGCTATACGGGTTAACCCGTGGGATATTGAATCAGTTGCTGTAGCTATAAATTCCGCTATTATTATGAAGGAATCCGAGAAGCAATTGAGGCATGCAAAACACTATCGGTATGTAAGTTCTCATAACGTGGCTTATTGGGCTCGTAGCTTTATGCAAGATCTAGAACGAGCATCGAAAGATCATTATAACAAGCGTTGTTGGGGTATCGGTTTCGGTTTGGGATTTAGAGTTGTTTCTTTGTCTCCGGGTTTCAGAAAACTGTCTCCTGACTGTATCGTCTCGGCATATAGACGGTCAAACAGACGGGCGATATTTCTGGATTATGATGGGACCCTTGTTCCTCATTCGTCTATCGTCAAAACTCCCAGCCCGGAACTCATCACGATTTTGAATACTTTGTGTGACGACCCGAAAAATACGGTGTTTATTGTTAGCGGAAGAGGGAAAGGTTCATTGAGCGAGTGGCTTGCCCCGTGTGCACGGCTAGGTGTAGCTGCTGAACATGGGTATTTCATAAGGTATTAAAAACGTCGTGTTTGAACCAACATCGCTTTCGTGAATCTTTTGGAGAACTGGAACCAACTCTTCCCGGAGTATCATCAATAATGAAAATCATGATTCCATGAATATTTTAGGCTTATTCATCATGAATAATTCGTGAAATATCTCAAAATATTTATGGTTCTCATTTGAACTTTCCCTGGCGTCCCTAAGGCTAGGTTCAAATGAGAACCATAAACCTTTTAGGAAACTTGAACCAACTATTCATGATGAATATCATGATATCCATGAATATTTCAGGTTATTAATTATGATATTCATGAAAGTTGGTACTTAAGGTTCTCAAAATATTTATGGTTTTCTTTTGAACTTTCCCGAGCATCCATCCCTAAAGCCAGGTTCAAATGAGAACCATAAATCTTTTGGGAATTGGAACCAACTATTCATGATGAATATCATGATATTCATGAACATTTCAGGTTTTTCATCATGAATAATTCATGATATAGTTGGTACTTAGGTTCTCAAACCATTTATGGTACTCTTTTGAACTTCCGAGCATCCCTTGGGAAAGTGGAACCAACTATTCATGATGAATATCATGATATTCATGAACACTTCAGGTTATTCACCATGAATAATTCATGATATAGTTGATATATAGGTTCTCAAAATATTTATGGTTCTCATTTGAACTTTCCCGAGCATTTTTTTTTGTGTATGTGTGTTTGTAATGCTATTTGATCTTATGTTGCAGGTGGAGTAGAACTTCGGATTGGCAGCCCGATCTTGTACCTATGGAGCTCGAGTGGAAGGAAATTGCAAAACCTGTGATGGAACTTTATAGAGAGGCGACTGATGGTTCTACGATCGAGATCAAAGAAAGTGGTCTCGTGTGGCATCATCAAGACGCCGACCCCGACTTTGGTTCTTGTCAAGCTAAGGAGTTGTTGGTTCATTTAGAAAATGTGCTTGCCAATGAACCAGCAGTCGTTAAACGAGGCCGACACATAGTTGAAGTCAAACCTCAGGTATCATCATTGTTGTTATATAATACCAAATATGTTTAATGTCCAAATAAACCGCTTTAGAGACCAAGCAATTGTGCGTCCTATGTAAAAATGTCATAAGTTGATCGGTCGTTTTTTGGTCATCCTAACAAGTATTTAGGGTACTTCTAAAATAAAGGTTTTTATCGGTGTTTTTATATGACAATATTTGAAAAAAGTGCGTTGTGGAAAACAAATGTCCTAAAAATGTGTTTTATAGGACAAATCTCAAAAGTGCCCTCCAAAAGAAGCTAATAGGACTCTTTATATCAAAAGTGTCCTAAAAAACTTGTTAGGACGTCCAAAAACGTGTTTATCAACTTATTGCAACAATTTTACATATGACACACAATTGTTTGGTCTTATAAATAAAGCAGTTTATTAGGACAATTAGGGGTTGTTTGGTTGGTTTTTGTTGAGCCATGTATGGATAAAGCTGATTGTGTGAATAAATATGACTGTATGGATTGGGAGGTTTTTGTGTGGAGGATTTTGCATAGATGGAATGAGTGTTTTTTAATTGGGAGGACATGTTTGGAAAAAACTTGGCTTTCCACATAAAGTTCCCCTAGAAGCTTATTGAATAAGTCAATTTCTATATCATTAAGCCACTATCAAACAATCATGTATAACTAACCGAATAGGTTATGACTCCCATTAAGCTCATTAAACAAGCAAACCCTTAGACATATTCGGGGTCATATAAAGGCCATCATTTAGGGTGCGGTTGGTACAGTGGACATAATATAACAAAACAGGGATCATTGTACCACGTTTGACCGGATTTTTATGTGAAACAAAGTGGAACAGGTGTGTTCCACCCTCACCCAATGGAACAAGGTGGAACAGACCTATATTTTACCAATATAACCTAAAAATAAAACATAATTTTCTTCTAATAACATCACATATACCTCCTTTTTACGTTTTATTTATTCTTTAAATTTTATTTATCGTATTTTATGCTCATTAAACTTTCATTTTACTGTCCTCAAAACATTGTTTTATACGGTTTCTATATTTTGATTAATTTATGTAATTTATTAAATATTAATAATAAAAATAATATGAAAAAAGTGTATAATAGAAATTGGAAACCACATAAACTTTTTATTTTGGGGTCATTTTAATTATTTTGACTAAAACTTCCTAATGATATATTTTTATTAGAAAAAGTATTTATTTTATTATAATTTAATAAACTACGTAAGTTAATCACAATATATAAACAACGCATTAGGGGTAAATTGGTCATTTTATTTTGTTATGTTCTGTCTGATTCTGTCTTCCCAAATGTTGAATAGATGTTTGTCTTATTCTGTTCTGTCATGTCTGGATACCAAACACACTAGACCGATGGTAAAATGTCTCAATTGTGCAAACCATTTGGCAGGGTGTAAGCAAAGGATTAGTAGCAGAAAAGGTTCTTTCTACAATGACTGAAAATGGAGAACCTCTCGACTTCGTGACGTGCATTGGTGACGATCGATCAGATGAAGACATGTTTGAAAGCATCATGAACACGGTTTCAAGTGCCGAGATATTTGCTTGTACAGTCGGACGCAAACCGAGCAAAGCCAGGTATTATCTTGACGATACTGTAGATGTCGTTAGATTGCTTGCCGGGCTAGCTAACGCTTCTGATCCTAAACCTAGTAGTAATCCGGCCCGGTTTCACGTTACTTTCGACACGGGTTTTTGAGGTACAGCAACATGAACATGTACAGTTTTTAGTTTTTTTTTCCCGGTTTCGGGTTTAGGATTTGGTCAGCATTTTCTGGCATTTGGATGAGTCTTTGATGCCAATTAAGTTTCTAGTCAAGTTTTGGCTTTATCTTTTATATAAGTTTTGAGTCTATAATTTTCTTCCAAGTCTTTACACCTGCTTATTTGTTCCATTTATCTTCTGAGGTTTAGTGATTCAGGTAGGGAAGAACTTTGAGTTGGCCTTATAACATCCTGACCATTGATCATAAGTTTTCAACTAACAAGAGATTACAGTTTTATGACCTAATCATATCTATATGAAAAACTGAGGAACATCCTCATAACTGTGTAGTATAGTATGCACACGTGCATACAGATAATTCTGATGTTTCCAGGTTTCTCTGCAAGTGTGCATAACTTACAAAGTACTTTATGCACATCTGCATATCGTACAGGTGAATGGTCACTAAGGTGTTCATCTGTTTTTCATTTTCTTACGATTTTCCCCCGAATCTGACTCCCTCTCTCTACATGAGCTTAATCATTTGAGAACTTCTATTTTAAGGTTTGTTTCACATGATTTTATTTTCATTTAAGTATAATAGTTTATGTATTAATTAACATATATTTTTGTTTCACAATGTGTCTGTTTCATATGTATTCTTTTTCACAATGTAAAACTTTTTTACGTGTATTTTTTGTTTCACAAACACGCTAAAAAGGTTCACACAGTAAACCAAGTACGTGTGAAACAAATATATAATTAAATCCTTACATTAAATTCTAGCCATAGATGAAAAAACTCGTATGAGATAGCACATGATGCACTGGTTTTCAAAGATTTCACGATTTAAAAAGTTCTTAAAAGAAAGTTCCATATGATATGTTTACACACATACACTGGGAGAGAGGAAAATTCAGTTGTGAACTTAACTTTCATTGTGACCTAAGGGATAAATGAGAGCACGACACTTAGTTGTCCCCATTTGTCTTTATTCATCATGAATAATAAAGGTGAATTTTTTAATGGATGATACATCATTGATGATGAATATCATGTGAATTTCTCGTACACATGGTGCGTTGTCCTCTGTTCACAGTGGAAGTTATGTTCGCTATTGAACTTTCCCCTATATAGATATGAGAATGAATGTCTTTGGTGAGAACGTGAGAACCAAACCTTTGTCTACCTTGTACTTCTATTTACTTATTTTTATCATCATGACTGAAACTTTAACAAATTCATACACGTGAAAGTAATAGAAAGTATGTAAAAGCTCGTGAAAATAACTGGAAATAAAAGATAAAAGTGAAGATGAAGGCCATTAATTGATGATCCATGTGTTTTAGCCGTTGGATTAAAAATTCAACTCATTCATGGGCTTAAAAGTGTTTTGCAATTCCTATCGGGACTCTTATATCTTAATAATTTGTATACACATGGATGGTTTTGTTTTGGTATTCCTAAATATGTAAGGTACTGTTTGAAAATTGTTAAATGGTTTGGTGCATAATGATTAAGAGACTCTCATGATATAATGMAAAATGAAATATAATTGTTTGGTAATTATTTACAACGAAATTAGGGCGCTGAATGGAACTATTAAGAGACAGATTTTTTTGCCAAACAAAATTCAGTTCTTAACGATTCAGATACTGCTCTTAATAGAACTATTAAGAGTTAAACAAATAACCCCAAAACCTTGTTAACAAAAGAGAGATGATCAGACTTAGGGTTGTAAACGAACCGAACGAACACGAAAGGAGGCTTGTTCGTGTTCGTTTGTTTTAACTTAACCGAATAAGCGAACGAACACGAACGGTAAACGAACGAAAATCTCTGTGTTCGTGTTCGTTCGTTTAGAAATAAGGTGTGTTTGTGTTCGTTCGTTAACATGCTAAACGAACGTAAACGAACGAACATAAACGAACGGACTAAACGAACATAGACGAACGGGTTAAACGAACATAAATAAATATTATTGGAATTCAAAGTAAATAAATAAAAGATTATATGTTAAATTCAATATATAAACGAACGGTAAATGAACGAACGTTCATGAACATAAATGAACGAACGAGACTCTTGTTCATGTTCGTTCGTTTAACTAAACGAACAAAAAAATTTGTTAATGTTCGTTCATTTATTAAATAAACGAACATAAACAAACTTCCTGCCGAACGGTTCACGAACAGTTCGTTGAACGTTCGGTTCGTTTACAGCCCTAATCAGACTAATGAAATCGTAAAGGGTTTCTTCATGAAATGATAAAACACCCCGATATGACGGTACATGTTAAATGAGAATAATTATCATCCTTATAGTTTAACATGGAATAAAAATTTGGTTTGAGGATAATGGCTCCATTATACTATATAAAGATAAACATCGTCCCTTATTTTTATTCTCATTTATTACTGATTTTATACATCTATTTAAACACAAAACTTGTCGCCATGGTAGCCGAAGTTCAAATAATTGATTTGTAATTTGGTTGAAATAAAACAAAATGCAATGAAAAAATAACTATATCTGGACCACTATAATCATTTGAAATAAATTATTTGAAACAGTTTCATCATATTAAACAATTTAATGAAAAATATTCACTAAAATAACAATAAAATCAATGATTTTCACGTATAAATGACTTGGTTTGTAAAATATACCTCTCTTACATATATATATATATATATGTATATATATATAGAGAGAGAGAGAGAGGGGGGGATGTAAAAGTTCAAACGAACACGCTAACTAGGTAAGAAAATAAGAAAAAAGTTGTTGATATATTAACATAAAAAAAATGGAAGCGGACGACTTTTGCTGCGGCTAAGTTGTGGGAAAAGTCGCTGTGAATCATGTACGATTTTGTACAATGACTTTTTATGTTTTCTTAAATAGTTAGTGTTATCATTTGAACCTGCCTATATAATATATATATATATATATATATATATCTATACTATCTTATTAAGCAAATTTAGCAAAAGTCTTAAAGTCTTAAAATTTTAAATGACCAAAATACCCTTTATACTCACTTTTTTCACTTTTTCACCCCCTCTCTCCTCACATACACTCACCCTCATTTTTTTTTAAATTATAATTTTAAATTTACACTTTATACCCCTATAATTAATTAATTAATTTACTTTACATCTTTTACTTTTAAATGTTTCATTTTAAACTTTTATCAAATTAACATACATAATCGTATATCAATTAAAACATGTTTAAAAAATACATTTTCATTTTAACAAGTTACACCATCATAATCGTCTCGTTAATATCTTCGAAATGAGTCCAATATTGAATAGTTTTTGACTTAATTATATTATTATATATTTTATATATATTGTGAAAAAATATTTTTAATATTTACGATTTATACTTTTATAGTTTTTTATTTATATATATATATATATATATATTATATATTTTGGAGTTAGGTTATCCAAATTGCACTGTATAATATGTTTTGTATTAATATGTTCTTGGGTTTTTTTTGGAATATATATACATGTATTAATTCAACCTTAATATGAGTTTCTTGACAAGAAAAATGGTAAACAGTTGAAATTTCATTATAAAAACCATCTTTTTTTGTCTTTTCATAGCTTATGATCTGTCAAAATTGTAGTTTTCTTTATTGGTTTTGAGTGTTTATCTTAAAACTCAAGTTTCTTGGTTTTTTGCTCTTGGTGTAAATCGAATACATTTGTGGAATCGTTTAAATATGTTGGATTTTAAATATATTGGATTTTAAACTGTCATGCAATTTTTTTCATCGATAGTCTGTAATTGGAAGCATAACTCTTATTTATTCAAATTGTATTAATATGTAAAGACCAAGTGTAACATATATCATCGTTAAATCTTATCTTATAAAACCAGTGGAACTTCAAAATCGTTAAAACTCATGGCTCCCGCTGCATTGCGCGGGTACACAACTAGGATATATATATACACGAATATATATATATATATATATAGACACGATGAATCTGATATTCTTTTTATTCATTGGATGTAATATGATTATTAAATCTCTGTTATTCATTGGATGTAATATGATTATTAAGTCTCTGTTATTTATTAGACAATTACACCATTACGTACCCTTTTCATATACATATATTTTCATTTTATTCTCCATATCTATGTAACTATTTCATATATATGTTTGATAAATATGAACATATATATGAAAATTGAGAAAAATAGTTGAATGTGATATATCTAAGATTTAAGGGTAGTATGAATAAACTATATCATTATCAAATGCTGATGATGAAAAAGAAATTATGAATAAAGAAAACAACATATTCAAGGTTAGAATTATATTTTGATGTACAAAAGTATCAACCTAACAAACCTGTATGGTTTGGGTTGGTTGCTTTGAGAATTTTCAAACGACAAATATTTGGTTGAGTTGTTCAAATGCCTTCAACTTGATCAACCCAACCCATGGTTTGTACAAGTGACTTGATTTGCATTTGATTTCTTCTCTATATATATACATATAGAGGACTTGGGATCATGTGAGACTAATATGTTTTTGTTAGACCATCTTTTTACACTTGAAACTAATAAAATGTTTGAGAAAATAATTTATGTAACCGTGGCTAATTTTCATGCATAGCTGACCGATTAAGCGTGGATTCCCACCGAATTCCAAGTAGTATTCTCTTTTTGTGCGACTTTCTTTCTTTATAGAGATTCTATCAGTATATTTTGTGAGTTTCATTAAGCTTATTATATCCCTTTATTTTCAAAACAAATATTGACCAAAGGATCTCCTCTGTAACATAAATTTAAAAGTGGGACAAAAGTGAAACATAAAAATAGTTTAGGGACCATTGGGAAATAATGAATCTTCTTGTTAAATCTTAAGCAAACGAAAAAAGAAAACCTCAGTTTGCAGTTTTCCACTTTTCAGGGCGGCGAGATGGCGATGGATGGAAGCAGTGGAGGAGATGAATTCGCAGTTGGATGTTTGCTATCTATAAAAACTACTCTTGGAGACGAATTTGAAGGTCAAGTCATAACCTACGATCGCCCTTCTAACATTGTCGTCCTCCAAGAAGGTTTGAAATCAAACCCACAATCACGCCGCAGCATTAGGTTCCTCAAAGCTAATTACATCAAAGAGTTTTCCTTTTTGGGTCAATCTGATGATCCACTTGATCTCAAGAAATGTTATCTTGATCTTAATTCGCTCCAATCGAAAGAGGAAGCCGCTGTGAGGTTAGTGAATCGACTTGATTGTGGAATGCCCGCCATGTGTTTGATTATATTTTTCAGTGAATTTGGTCTTCTTTTTTGCATTGCGTACAGTTTGATTCTGTTTTTGGAAAGTAGAATGTTTCAAACTCGAAACGGGTGCGGATTCACTTGCAGATTAAACGTGAAGTTGGTACAAAATTAAATGGATATCAGTTTTGAAGTATAAAATTAACTCGTTTGACATTCAAAATCAAAGTGTTGCTCTTTGTATGGTGGGTTTTTTTCTTCTTTAATTTCTCTCCTGAAGTGCATCTCCCATGTTTGTGAATTTGTTTAAATGAACATTTGAAGAAATCTACGTGGGTCTTTTTGTTGCTGTGCCTGCTAAATTGTTTTTATTAAGTTCTGTTGGAAAATTGAGATGGGTGTTCTATTTGAACTTCAAGTACTTGCCTTGTATTTGTGAAATGTGATCACTCTTTTGAGCCCTGGGGTTTGCCAATTGTTTCTGTTTGGGAAATTGAGATTGCTATATTTTGATTGTATTATTGCAGACAAGCAGAGATAGATGTTGAAAGGATTGGAGTTGGTGTTACTGCTGAGGCTCAGAGCATTTTTGATGCTTTGTCAAAAACGTATGCCTTTCCTTTATCTTCTCTCTTGATTATGTGTATCTCGCTCTTTCCCCTGTTCAATTCGTGCTTTTAATCACAATCTAGAGCCTAGAAAAGCATGTATGATATAGTTTTTGATCTTTAATGCTCTTAATATATACTGAAAAAGGTGTTTTTATGTTTAGTTCTCATTAATTGCTAATTAAGATCCGAATGATATCCTACATTTTGACTTGTATATGGAACTCGAGCCATGTATCCATGTAGCGTATTGTTATCTTAAGGGGAGAAAACAGCCAACACTTATGATGAGCCTAAGGGGCTGTTTGGTTGGTTTTCCATTAAGTCCTGTATGGATAAAGTTGTCTTTGCGGATTAATCTGTCCTTATAGACTGGTAAGGTTTTTTCATAGATGGAAGGAGAGTGTTTTTCATTGAGAGGGGCAGATTTGGAAAAAAAAAACCTGGCTTTCTGCATAAAGCTCCCCCTAGAAGCTTACTGAATAAGCCACATTCTATATCATTAAGCTATTGCCAGACAATCATGTATAGCTGATTGAATAATCTGTGAGTCCTATTTAGCTCATTTAGCTGCTAACAAGCATGCTTTAAATATACCTTATGCAATTGATCAAGAATCTTATGACCTGTTTCATAAATGTGATAATGGCTGGTGGGCATAATGGTATTGGAGTTGATATCGTTTAATTTATGGTATAAACATTTAGAAACGTTACGTATTTAGGCTTTTAGTGTGAGTGGAGTGGACATGGAGTAGGAAACTATACGTTTACATCTCTTCCGTTTAAAACGTGCTCCAAAAAGAAGTCTTTAGTTTGCACAAAAAAAGAGAGCCTCCCACTAGATTAGCGGTTAAGACAATGGAGTATTTAAACTTCCTAAAACATATGGTAACAGTTTTCCCTCTAGATTAGCTCTAAAGTGATCACACTCACAATGGAGGATCTGAACTTCCTAAAATGTTTCTGTGGGTAGTTCTTTTTCCCGTTTCAGACGAGGTCCATCATCTTCATGATTTCCCATTTCTTATGCTTTCGACTCTCGTATAAAGTTCTTGCTTCAACAACTCAAAATTCGGAGAGGGTTATTTACTGTGAATCGGTAATCGATAGTCAAACTCATTCCATACATTATCTTCTACTCTATCAAAGTGGCGGATTTGAGATTTATAAATTTTCATAGGAACCCTCCTGGAATTCCTTCTATAAAGAGCCTGTTGAATAATTTTTATGGTATCTGTAATTTCACTGATTCATACTAAATAACGAGCTAAAGAATCCCCCAAAGTACACTTATCAGGCTTCTAGGTTTAGCAGCTTAATGAGCTTATTGGGACTCACAGCTTATTCTGTCAGCTATACCTGACTGTTAGTAGTGACTTAATGATATCAAAAGTGGTTTATTCAGTAAGATTCTAAGGAGAGCTTTATGCAGAAAGCCAAGTTTTTTCCAAACCTGCCCCTTCCAATTAAAAGCACATGCTCCTTCCATCTATGAAAAAACCCTCCCAAACAAAACCTTCCCAATCTATACACAGATTAATCCGCACAGACAACTTTATCCATACAGGACTTGATAAAAAACCAACCAAACAGCTTCCAAGTTGTCTTGTGCTGGGAAAAACAGCCATGGCTAGTTCTAAAAAAACATCATACTGTTTTTAGCCACCTTTTCTGTTTCGAGTCCTGTTTTCCAATTCATCAATTTCTATCAGCTCCATACAAATAAACATGTATCGGAGGTCTAAAATAATGCTAGTGCCCGGCTCTTACAACATTAGACCTTCTATCCCCATAGAGTTTGGTAGGCCAAAATTGAAAATCAGAGGCTATCATACAAAGGTGAAATCCAATAGCAAACATAAAAAGTAAAAACGCCTACCGTTTTTGGACATGAATGACGTCCTTTCTCATTCTATTATACGAGGAAATCTTTTTTTTTTCTGGTATACCTCAATCATGTAATTGCTTTACCGCTTTTCAGGTGTCATTGTTGGTTGACCATTACCTATCCTAACGTTCTTTTTGGTATAAGTTTCATGTTCTAACCTTGCATTTAAAGGCCCCCGTTGAAGATGTCCTAAACACGTCAACAATGTTGCCTCAGATTCTCCTATACTAACCAAACCAAATGAGTCAAGTATATCCCACCCGGATGTGGTGTCTTTTTTTTTGGGGGGGGGGGGGAAGATGTACTCAAACCTATCGTCTACCCTAAAGAGTAGAATGGGTGTTTCTGTGACAACCTCCGGCTAGTGAAATATGTGTGAAAGGGAGATAAGAAAACCTTTTAAAGGCCTTGTATGCCGCATTTACATTTCTTTAGCTATCAAACCGAGTTCAATTATAAATTGTCTATTTTGATGCCGTGAGATGAAACTGTTAATTTCTTTTTGGAAGATTTTCCTATCGTACCCTGCTCTAATTATTGGTTTCATCATGGGTACCGTAAATCAGGCTACCCGTTCGTTGGGACAAGACTGCAATAGTCGTGATGAATGAAGTTCGTGTTAGCAGTCCATATCTTGCTGAATCCGTTACCGGAGGAACTCCTGCTGCCAATGAGCGAGTGAGGAAAGTGGTAAGATAATGAATCCCTTCCTGATGGTTCAAATGTTCAAAATTTTGTTTATTGAAGTATATATATATATATATATATATATATATATAATATTTATATACAACAAATACTCACACACACTTCTCACCAAGTTTGAACCCTTCGACCAGTTGACCTCCGGTAATCCGGGTACACTTTAGACCATGGATTGTCCCCAATGTATGCACTTCTGAAGAAACAAAAATCCACTTGATTAACCATTTTGAGCCTACGAACCCTTTCGTTTGACTTGGTATGGGAATGGGGCAGGGACCTCTATCCCCATCCCCGGTCCCTCATTCCCGTCCCTCCCCATCCCCGACCCCGTCCCTGATGTTGGAAGGAAATATTAATGATTTGTTTTTTCTTTTTTCGGTTCTTTGTTCAGCTCGAGCTCGAAAGGAGGAGGTTGCAAACTCGCGGAGCTGGTCAATGAACACCGAGCCTTCAAGGTACGAAACGATGATCATTTCGATATGTGTCAATTGACCAAAGTTTTAGACTTCCATAAATTGCTTATCATGTTTTTTTTCACCATACCCGTTGTCGATATAATATTCGGTCTAATATTATGTGAGACTGATTTCTGCATTTCTGGTCTTGATCCTGCAACTTCTAAGTGATCTGAATGCTTTGAAATGCTATGAATAATCAGAAGCAGGTTCTTGAGGTTGATAATTACAGAAATTTGATGAAAATGGTAGTTCGAATAAAGCAGATTAAGGTATTCTTGGTGATATAGTAATGTAGGCTTAATTATGCTTAAGAGGCCGTTTACTAAATGCATATCCAGTAAGCGCTTACCTTACTGGATGAACATGGTAAGGGCCAAGACTCTTACCAGGTATCGTAAGAGCGGTAGTAAGGATGAAGAGTCTTACCCGGTTAATGATGGGTGTTCACCGTCGTAAAGAAAATGTGAACCGAACTGTAAGAGGCGGATACCTAGATACGTAGAGGTTGACCGAACCGAACCGATATAAGGCGGTTACCCGCGGTTCGGCTCACTGTTACTCGAGTTTATATGAAATATCATTTACGATATAAAAATGGTACCAAAATATAACATTTAAAACAACTACACAACAAGTAAATAAAAATAATCAAAGACCTTCCAGCCTAGTGGTAAAGGTTTGGCCATGACATAGTCATGAACCCGAGTTCGAGCCCTGGGAGGGAAGTGTTGGCGACATTTAAGTGGGGCCATGTTTGGCCCGGACACTCTTACAAAAAAAGAAGTAAATAAAAATAATCAAAGTGTTATAAATTAAAATAAGTTTAATTGTTTACAAACATCAATTTATTCGGTTAACGTTGACTCCTTCAAGACTTTGTACCGTCAAAGTTAGTCATTTACCGTAATGTTTGACAGCAAAACGTAAAAGATTTTCTCATTTAACTTCAGGTTAATAAGTAAATAAATATTTAATATTAAATATTATAAATACATCATATCTATTCGGTTTGGGTACCCGTGGATACCTAAAATTCAAAACCAAAACCGACCCATGAATACCCGGTTTTTTCAGTTATCGGTTTTTCCGATTTTAGTTCAAATGATTCGGCTCAGTTTCTTGGTTTTCCGGGTTTTTTGAACACTCCTAGTTAGTGAAGGTGATGATGACTCTTACCCAGTAAGTGCTTGCTTACCAGGTAAAAATTGTTGCATACGATATCGTTTTGGTAGATTATAGTCTTACTCGTATGGTAAATATAATGTTGACTCATACTGGTGAAACGCTGCTCACATATCTTAAAGCCAATTATGCAATATGATTTAAGAAATCCTTATTTAGTTCTTGAGGCATTTACAAGATATTGTGTTGGATCAGAATTTGAAGGAATTGAATAAGGTTTTGATTATAAGGGTAAATGACCAAAATATCTTTTTATGATATTTTTGTGCTCGCTTGCTTAAATCGTAAAAGGTTAAATGCATAAAATAACAACTTACTTTTAATAAATTTACTTATCATAACATTGAACTTTCATTTTTTACTTATTACAACAATGTACTTTTAAATTATTTTTTATTTGGTCATCGTACGTTGAAAGATCTACCTATTATAGCAACGAGTAACTTGTTACCTTTTGAACCGGTTAACCACTTACTTTTCTTTTGCTTATTTGGCTTAAATGAGGTAATATGAATGACAAATCATTTTGATGACATGACCAAAATAAAAATTAAAAATTTCTTTTAAATTATTTTTAATGATTTTCACTTTTTCTTGTGACAATTTAAAAAAAAGTTTCAAAATTTTTAACTTTTTCTAATTAAATTGTATGTAAATTAAATGATCTAGAGTAAAATATTTTTTAAATAAATATGATATATTATTTTTAATTAGCATATTAATGAAGATTTTAGAAACTTTATAATTTATTTAATGTATTTCTTAAATAATATGAATTTTTTTTCAAAATATAATGTTGTAAAAAAAGATGTCAGATACGCAAAATTTCATATGTTGACAATAAAATGACAAAATCTGAAATTTAGGATTAGGAACGGATACTAAATTTAGGTAAACATGTTTGATTAAATGTACAATAATAAAATATTAAAACTAAAAGTATAATGTTGTAATAGAAGTTGGTGATGTTATAAAAAATAATTTTGAAAGTACAATGTTGTAATAAAAACAATGTCACGTTAGCAGTATTGTAATGTGGACAACTTACGTGGACAGTGATGTGACATGAAAATCTTATATAATGAGTAAATTTAAATCAAAAGATTATCCAATGTTACAACAGGTAAATTTTTCAAAGCACGATGCCCTAATAAAAAATAATTTGAAAATGCATTGTTGTAATAAAAAAAAAAACTGAAAATACAATACTATGAATAAGAAATTTTATAAAAGTATGTTGCTATTTCGTGGTGGTGTTAATAGTAATGTCAATTGCTAGTGATGGCCCGATGACAATGGGGGATGGTGGACTCGTGACAGTGTTGGTTAAATTAAATTCAAAAGTTTATTTTAAATCAAATTATATATATATATATATATATATTTTTAAATTGGTATTCAATTCCTTGACTTATGGAATTGGATGATTAAATCCTTAACAACGGAATTATGTGGAATCTAATCTATTCAATTCGTCAACCAAACAGGGCCAAAGAACTTGGTTAAAAGAATCGTCGTTCCTATTCCAACGGATTTCTTCGGATTTCGCAAACCATACAACCTCGAAGTATGTACACCTCGAACCCGATTGACTACTTATAGATGAGATTTGATTCGATTCTGTGCACAGCCAAAAGGTCACAAGTTTGAGTCACATTTGCAGCTTCCATCGTAAAATATAAAAGGAAAACTATGCTGTTTGGCTTCCAACAAATCTATTTTCCTAAGAAAATGTTAACAGATCAATCAAATCCGTCAACAGTGATAGACCTAAGAATATTTGTTAGAGCGGGTGCATTTTTAGAGTGGATCAAAGATCCATGAAATCGTTCGACGTGGTTTTTGTTGAATTCTACCATTTCAAGGGATTCTTTAAAGTTTTGTGGTTGATTTCGAGGGAATTTTTTAAGTTTTTTTGGTTGATTTTTGAGGGTTGCTTTCAGTTTTATGGTTGATGTTTCTTGTATTTAATAATATTTTGGAGTACTGTTCAAAGTTTAGTAAGTGTACCTTTCATACCAATTTCTTTTACTTTGTGAAATTCCGTTAAGTAAGTGCACATGACCGACCTTCTCAGACATAAATCAGTCCTCCCCTGTTCGTTTTGAGAACACAAATCTTGTCTTGACCCTGATACATGTTGATATTATAGAAAATGTCAACAGATCTATCAAACTCGACCTGTTTTAACGTGTTATCCAACTTGTTATCTCACGTTTACAATGTATATTAACGGATACCTAGAATAATATAATACAAACCCAAACCTTGGTGGGTGGGTGCATGTGGGCCCAATATGGGCTCATATATGAGCCTCAGCCCAACTCCATATTCACTGTTAAGCCCATAAAGGGTATATTGCATTTGGGCTTATTGATTTTGAAATGGTCTTCCTTCATACCACCATTAAGGATTTATATCATCCCAAAACTCATTTAAAAGGCGATTGGTCGAATTGCGTGTTGTTAAACTGTTATACGTGGACCGTGTGGTATTTAGAATTCCTTCGGTTAGAACGATATTTCGAAAGATATGTATCCATCGAGACCATAAGGGTTTCCGATCAAGAAATCCGTATGTTGGAGTAATATTCACGATCTATATACTTATCTAGCCATTGGATTATTGCTGATCATACACAAACTAAAAAATGCATATAATACCATGTTCCCATGTGCATCCATCTATACATGGACCAACACAATCACTACTGTCTACGACCAACCAGTCATATTTCATAACAATCACTCAAATTCTATACAAACAGTTGAACCATTTAAAAAACTGATTTTTGTCAACGTTCTAGTAAGTTTCAAATGAAACCCTAATATAATAACATATTTTCCTTTCCACCCTAAAACTTCTTCATCCGAAAGAAGGACAAAAGAGACAATTCACATCAAAATACGTCTCCGACTTTGGGGTTGTTTGTTTACCTCTTAATAGTTCCATTAAGAGGCAACCCCTGAATCGTTAAGAGGTAAATCTTGTTTGACAAAAAAAAAGTCTGCCTCTTAAAGGTTCTAAAACCCTCAGAATGATTTTGTATCATGTATCTCCCTTAACCATTAAGAGCCCTAATTTCATTGTACACAATTACCAAACAATTATATTTCATTTTGCACTATATCATGAGAGCCTTTTAATCATTTTTGACCACTTAATCATTCTGCACCAAACCATTCAACAATTGCCAAACAGCCCCTTTGTCTTTATACTAACCATACTATATATCAAGGCATCACGCTTCGACATCTTCTGCTCATGTTATAACCCATCAGTTATCAGTAACTTAGACAATACCGAATGCTACGCAAGACTTTAACCGATACCCGAATGATTAAAAAGAATAAAATCTGTGCGTGAATATCGAATTTAATACAAAAAGGAAAGAAATTGAAAAGGCAAAATAAGTGATAGAAAAAAGAGATGAGACAAGAAAAAAAAATGGAAGGAGACGCTCCCCTTCATTTTCTAGCTTTATAGCATGCTTATTAGATAGCATCCAAAGCTACTATATGAGTTGGAAACCCTACCATTACATTTCCACCTATAAAGCCATCTCTTTTTTCTACTTTTATTTTTTATATTTATGTTTTTTTCTTCGTATGATACTACCATTAATATACGTATATGTAGCCAAATGGCCTTTGGCCTAGCGGTATCGTAGTCTTTGGCCTTCTAGGAGGTCATGTGGTTCAAACATCATCAAAGATGAGAAGGGTGTGTGAGTTTGTTTGTTGCATTTGTTATATATACATATAGATCTTGAATGTATATGCATGTATGTATGTATGTATTTGATAAGTTAAGATGGTTTATTTTTTGGTTGATGTTTAATTACTCAAGATAATTTATGGGGTTTGAATGTATGTAGATCTATGATGACATGCGTGCAAAAAAGCATGTCATCATATACCTTCGACTATATTTCTTTATACAATCAATTCATATGTGAATCAAATAAGATCTATAACTAAGTTGAGAACCAATTATCATGTGTCGTTTCACATTGTGAAAAAAATACACGTGAATGTAAACTGTTGTTTCTTTAAAACGAAAAAGAAATACTAAAAATAGACATTAAAAATAATCACATTGTAAAAACAACTCTATATTTTTACATGATTGTTTTGTTATATGAAACAACACATGAATAGTAGTTCTCACAGTTTCTTAACCCTATTATAGTTCTCATTTGATTAATCCCACATATAGTGTGTATGTATATATATACATACATATATACATGTATGTATATGTATATATGTATGACATGCAAGCATGATATTGAATTATCTTATGTAAAATCTACAATGAGATGCATTCAATCTTAAAAAGAGTCATAATTATGTGCACAAACTCCTACTATCTATCTTTCAGAATTCATGATGACTTACATCACAAAAACATTAACCATTGTTGCATGCATGTCATCATCAAATATATGTTGACTATAAACAATGGTCTCATAATATATATATATATATATATATATATATGTAATTCCATCTCTACCCTATATTTTATATACACACATATATATATCCCACATATATATATATATATATATATATATATACATATGTGTGTATGTGTATGTGTGTATGCATCAAGTATTGTATGTATTATCAAATAAAACAAGAATGAAAAGATTTATGTCCAAAGTTGAATAAGAAGTACAAATAGTATTTTCTTTTTGGCTCCTTTTTCTTTTTAGTGGTTGATATATCCCTCCTTTAACAAATTGGAGATGGGTGATAAAGACATCAAGTACCCCATGGAATATTTTAGGGTTTGTGTTGTCTTAATTTCTACCATTAGATGAATGGCAAAAGTCTCACCAAGATCAATCTTTAATTTAACTCAAAAATCATATGTTTTATATAGTCAGACTGATGTTCGGTTTTCCTGGACTTTTCAACTCTATATACTCTGATTGTTTCCTTTAATCGTTTTCCCAACTTAACACATCAGTGTAATCTATTTGACAAAGTGTAAAAGTGTCTGTATATGAAAAGACTGATCGTAAACAGAAACATGTCACTGAAAAACCAATAAAAACTACAAATACATAATACGTAAGCAGACAAATATCTTTATACATCATCAACAAATAATGATTTTAACAAAATAAAAAAGCAGAGTTACTCAAAAAAACAGTATCATTTCAACTTTCGAACTCTTTACTTTAGAAAAATATGACACTTTTACATGATACCCACAAAGCAAACGTTATAAATTGCAAGGCAAAAGCTCAAAATGTTCGATGAAAAGATAAATTTATGGGGTCTGTCTTTATCTTTATTCATGAACATATAAAGTGATAGAAATTAAAGATTGGGTGATGAATTAAAGAGAGGCATATATAGTTGCTCCATGGCTACATACCCAAAACCCCCACCAACATTTCATAGTGAATGAAAAAATAGAAAGTAATTTTGGCTTTTATAAGGGTGTGTGTACACACACACATGTATATATATATGTGTGTGTGTGTGGTACACATATATACTTTGGATTCCCCTACTTTAAAGAGGATTTAGGGTTATGAAATAAAGAGAGAATGTCAGAGATGACATGTTAGATAGATAAAATTGAGTTGGACCTCCACTTCATTTTCCATATCTAATGCCACTTGGAGTGTAGTAGTATTGGATTTCTTGAAAATTACCCATGATTTCAAGAAAGTTAATAATAGTAATATACACATAGTTTCAATCATATATAGACCTTTTAGTTGATAATTTGGTTTATTTAGGTAAATGATAGTGATATATAGGTTGTGTGTTCAAGAAGTATGAGCTTGCTTTACTAGATTCTTTTTTAAGGGCATAACAATTCCCTTTTCACACACACACACACATATATATATATATATATATATATACATATATATAATATAATATAAGGTGAGATAGAGTGGTTGTGTAATAATAATTTACAGTGCATGAAATAGCAGGTTCTTGAATGATATAGCTGCACAAACTGACGAATATTCAAATCTGGCAACCACAATGTGTTACAATTCTTTTGGAGTTAAATCATAGCTCTTAAGCCAATTACCTATCAAACCTTTGTGTAGCTGGTTTGTCTTTCAGGTGATACTCTTGGTAGAGAAGGACAGGGTTGTCGGTAAACCCTTTTTTGCACAAACATGATACAAACGTTTTAACAAATATTTTGTTTATATGATGACTTCTATTACATAGTTAAAGATTCATATTCTCGGCATCTTGAATACAACCACCCCATAAACGTGCAATAAGGTCTTATATTTTACATGTATGTCTGCAGTATTTGACTCTTTAATCAATAAAACAGTCCCATTACGAGTTTCTTAATTATACCAGTGATATATAATGCATTATCTATTAAAAATAAGAACCTGACGTATCGACATACAACCACACGCATTGTCTCCACAGTATCAAATCAAAACTCTAATTATAACCACAATCCAATTCCACAATCAAAATTTCATAAAGACATCTGAAGTTTCAATATTGTCACTTTACGAAAATTCATAACAAAATGCTCCCAAATCTCAACATTCTATTATGAAAAAAAAAAACAACTGTTTTTGCCCCAAGTCAAAATCTTGTTCGAACCCAGCCACCCTCTCTCTGAACCCAACCATACATCAAATCTTTAACCACGAAACCGACATTCCCAGTTTACAAATTAAGGGTCCGATCAGTTATGATCAAAATAAACGAGGGGGTAAATTGGTAAAATTAAAATCATGATAATGGAATTTGAGATGAAAGTGGAATTTGAAGATTTCAAAAAATTTATCATGAGGACCAAATAATGGGAAGTCATGATGAAACATGAACAAGAATTTGGTACCTCATAATTTTGATGGAGTAAGCCTTTCATCAACATGGCCCCAAATGTAGGTAATCAAACCATTCTATACTTTCTCATCCAAATGGTTTTTTATTATTTATATAAATAAGAAATACGTATTAAAAAATTAGGTTTAAAACAGTGAAATACGTATATTTCAGTTTGAACATATCATATCTGAATTTAAGCGAACAGTATGAAATTTACTTGTTGTAAATTCTTCAAAATCATGCCTAGGTGACGTTTGTTTTTTAAAAGAGGGGCTGAAGTTTAAAGTCCGATTTCACTTCTGATTTATAAGAGGTGGTCCCGAAATATGAAATCTGGATCAGTAAGATTGTTTGTTTTTACGTCTAAGGTCTGAAATCTGAATTGGTCAAACTAGTGCAAAAATATAAAAGATAAATTGTTTTTTTTATTTACAAAAGTATAAAAGATAAATAACTTTTGCTAACAAATCTCTTTCAACCATCAAAATATGAACCATTTGATAGAGGCTGGTTTAGGATTAAAGGGTATTAAGGGATACGTTTACCACTTAAAATTTCAGATGACATTTAGAGCTTTTAAAATACATTAATTGAAAGAGGCGAGTATTGATTTGGTAAGGATCGATTGAGAAAAATGATCGATTAAGAAACGTCGTTGTTGAGGATTTGAAGATTAATAATAGGCAAATAAAATGTTGGTTTACCTCTTATCAGATAAGAGAAAAGTAATACATAGGTGTCTATGAAAAATTGGAAAAAACAAACAGTCTGAATGACTTTATCTGTTATTTTTCTAATTAATTTAACAAAAATTGATAATATATAATTTAATGGTGTAATTTAAAAAAAATGGACTAACAATTAATTAGATAAAAAATAAATTTGTAGCTTATTTAATATCATAAATATTCTATAATAGTTGTTAAATAGACAAATAAATCAGTTTTATATTTATATTTTCCAAAAAAAATACAAAAATGTAATATTTTTATACAAAAGAAGTGCATAATACGTTTATTTTATTTGGATTTAATATACGATGTCTTAATTATTAATACAAATTAAAAGTACGATACTGTATTAAGAGAATTTTGAAAATACAGTATTATAATAAGAAATGTCATGTGGGCAATTTATGCATATAACAACATTACATGGATATCTGGTAATTTATATCATGTCATTTTAATTTAAATCAAAAGGTTAATCATTGATATAAAAGCTAAAAGTTTCAAAGTAAAATTTCATAATAAAAAGTAATTTAAAAATATATTAATATAATTAAAAAATTAAAAGTAGAATTATAATAACAAAATTTATGAATACAGGTTGTTATTTCATACCTTATTATTTTCATAGAATTAAGCCCTTGTTTTTTTTTTCAACTTTTAATTATCACTTATGTTTTATTTGTTCAAATGTTTCGTAATTCAGACTGTTTGTTTTTTTATTTTATTTTTAGAGTCTCTTGTCATTTAATATGGTCTGAATATATAAGAGGTAAACTAATATCTTAATGCATTTTACTTCCCCTTTTCTTTGATTCTCTTTGGCTATTGCTTCTTTTTTCATTAGGGATGTCAACGTCCTTTCATCACCCATGTGAAATGCACGCCCAACACCTTCTCTCTCTCTCTCTCTCTCTCTATATATATATATATATATATATATATATATATATTTTCTGTATGAATAGATTAGCTTAGAAGATTAATGTGAAACAAGAAGTTATATCGGTGATATATCCTCTATTAAAAATATCGATCTTTCCGCAAACAAACCGACTGCATTCCCGATAGTATTGGAAGTCTGAAAGGTATCCAAAGAGGTTCTTACTGTGTTCCATCTGTTAATCAATCGTTAAGATGAATTTCGACAATGAAAATTTTATGAAAATCAAGAGAATTCTACAAAATGTTTGCACCTGATTTTACAAAAAAACAAACAAACTATTGATTAAAATTTCAAACTCCAGACATTTGTCAGTTCACAAAAACAAACAATGTTATTGATTCAGATTTTATACTTCAACACCACCTCTTATTAGTCAGAAGTGAAATAAGATTTCAAACTTCAACATCTCTTAAAAAACAAACGTCAGCTAAATGTTATTTGTATGTATGTATAGGTGTATACATATATATAGATTGTTATGAATTAACAAAAATCCAAATGGGTACATATATTTTGCAACTTTAATTAGAGTGGGATTGGAAATGGGAAAAGGGTGTTTGTGGGTGTGATTAGTGAGGTGGATTAATTCATTAAATAATGCATTAAGTAGAGATATTACATCTAAACTACTTGGACACTAAAAGTAGCCATCACAATGACTTCCACTATTTTTATTTTTATTTTTATTTTTAATATAATCACACACTACCAAACTCGTCAGCTTTTCAGGCAGCTTTATTCGTCGGAAATCTGTCATGAAATTTTAATTTGTACAATCCGCCGAAAATAATGCCGGAATATAAATAGTAGCGTTTTTCCGGCAGAAATCAACTGAGGTTGACCTTTTTGTTGTCTGCAGGTAATTTTCCGATGGATTGTTCCGTTAGAAATTGCACCGGAAATACCCAGTTTTCTAACGGTGACAAGCACCCAGGATGTTGATTTATTTAGAACCGAACTTGTTAAATAATTGGATGTTGGATTTTGCCAACCAATTTGATCCGATTAACATTGGATAACCGATTCAATCCAATCCAATGGATGATTGAATGAGTTCGGTTCCAACCATTGGATACTTTTATTGGATATCCAATCATGGTTTGTCGGTTATAATTGGATCGGTTGATTTTTTAGACACCTCTAATAACTATTATGGTTGTGTATCCAATGAATTATATAATTAGAAATAATAGATTAATTAAGAAGTGATGAAAGAAGTGTTGAATGTGTATAAAGGTAAAAGGAGTGGTACCTAAATCAAGGTAGATGATGACCTAAACTTATGTCTTTTTCAACCCCTTCATTTCTGCTTTATACTCACTCAATTATATGTTTAATTTATAAAATAATTACTCTATTTCTTAATTAATTATTATACTAAAGACTTTATATTTTAATTATCTTATTTTGGTTATTCTTATCGTTTTATTTTAAACTCGCGATTAATAATTACTCATCTTTCCTCTTTCTTCCCTCCGACGAATATTATTCACTGTGATACTCAGATATACATACAAGATGCATAATTTGATATCCTTTGTAAAGCAATGAGAATAACGAAAATGCACATTATGATACATTTCATAAAACAAAGAAAATATATTTTGATACACGTGAAACATTGTGAACGTTATCACTATCACAAACGTCTTTAAAATACGATGTATATTAGGCAATTGATATAATAGGTAAATTAGAGACGCAAACGACCTTTGGTGTGACGCTGGTTGCGGACCAAGTCTCCCACACACCACTAGGTACCCTCAAGTGTATTGTCACGTGTGATAAATGTGTTCTCGATGTGATACTATAATCGATCAAATATGATAAAACATTTGATACCAAATCAGAGATGCATACAATCTTTAGCACAACCTAAGTCGCAGACCAAGTCGTATGCACACTACTAGGTCACCTCACGTGTATCATCACATGTGATAAGAATGTTTCTGCGTTTTCTCGCAAAATAGAGGTGTTCTCATTGGAACCTTCACATCACACACACACACACACACACACACACACACACACATATATATATATATATGTTGGTTATTATACAACCATTTACATTTGTACAACCAATACAACCCAATCTTAACCGTCCATTTAATTTGATGAATATGTGATTTCATAGAAGTTTTGATTGTTTCCAAATATAAAGTATTGATCATAATTAATGAACCATATTCATCTTCCATAAATATTCAAATCATAATAAATGAACTCTCATCATTTCCATAAATATCTCAATTAATTGGGTTGTATTTGTTGTACAAATAGACATGGTTGTATTTGAAATATATCATATATATATATATATAGAGAGAGAGAGAGAGAGAGAGAGAGGAGCGATCAAATGAAAACCACCATCACTTGTACAAATCATATAAACCACCCTTATACGTCGATTTCATTGTTTAATTTTCTGAAATTTTTTCATGAAATTGTTTAATCTTGTGAAATTGTTTCATATAATACTTTTTTTGATGAATTTGTTATGGTTATGAAATTGTTTCATATAATATTTAATGAAATTTTAATGAAACTGTTTCATTTATTTTTCTAAAATTAAAATAATGAAGATGATAATATCCATGATTAACACCCTCCACAATAAAAATGGTTAATCAACCTCTCATAATTACAAAAAAATAAACAAAATGAAAAATTATGATTGGTTGAATGTGGTTTTCACGGTTTGTACAAATTGGGTGGTTTTTATTTAAACGCTCCTCTATATATATATATATATATAGATATATATACATATATGTGTGTGTGTGTGTGTTTTGGGGGGGGGGGGTGGGAAAAAGTAGAAACTTTATCTCCAACAAAGAAATATATTAATAGATAAATCTAATTCATCCCATATTAAGATTTACCTGTTTTAACTTGAACTCAGTTTGATCCAATATCCAAACCTCCCAACACATCCATCATGCCACCTCCAGTTTTTTTAAGTCAAAATTCCGTTACACGTTACAATCGTTTATCAATCAGTTAAACGATAACCATTAATAAATTTACTTCTTTTTTTTTTTTAACAATTTACGATGATTAAATTTGGTACTTGAAGTTGAATATTTATGCTTTGTGGTCCAGCTGTGCAACATCGACAGGAACTTTTTGTGGCTTAATGGACTTTAAAATTGGCATCAAAATCTTGCATTTAAAGTGTCAAACTTATTCCCCAAAGGTCTCAATAGTTTCCTGTATTAGATAAAGGAATAATTAACTATTGACATGCATAAATAAACATATGTTACAAGTTTTTACTCCATATCCCATTTTGGTTGGAGAGGGGAACAAATGTTATCTTATAAGGGACTGAATACCTGATTTACCAGATGCGTACGTGAGTCCAGGTTTATGGACAAAGTGGACAATATCTGGTACGATTAGCTTGTGATGTTATAATATCTGGTTGGTTTTCGATTAAGATTAATATGTCTGTATAGATTGAAAAAAAAATTATTTGGAAGTTTTTTTTTATATAAGTGGAAGGGACGTTTTTTTTTAATAGAGAGGGGGAAGTTTGGATAAAAACTTGACTCGATCGTGAAAACTTATTGAATAAGCCATTTTCTATATGATTAAGCCGTACCAAGGAGTCATATATATACCTAATAAATTAGGTGTGAGTCTCATTAAACTAATTAAGCTGCCAACAAAGAAGCCCTTAGTTCACTTATGTAGATGGTGACCTATGTACTATGGGTGTAAACAATACGAGATAACTCGTGAGTTACTCAAGATCGACTTGGTTAACATTTGATTTGAATTGGCTTAGCTCGAATTCGACTCGACAAATTAACAAGCCGAGTCGAGCTACCCAATACTTGATCCAAAAAGCTTGTGAGATACTCGATTTTTTTTTGATTTCCTGGATATCCAACCCGCTATGCAAGCCGACTAATCCCAGGACGACCACCTGCTTTGCAAATAGTACGGAGTCACCGCATTTGAACATCCATGGCCACAAGGAGATTTTTATTCTTACTTGGATTTGAACCTAGGACCTCCTGTTACTTTTATATATGTAATTAGTTTTAAAATAAAATCAACTTTTTCTTATAATTTGTAAAATATAATATAATTTGTAAAACTTTAGAAATCAATCAATTATTTTTATTAAAATCATAATTAAAAAAAACAAAAAAAACTATAAAAATGTTGATGAAATTGTCTTACACTAGAAGAGAGATAATATAGAAATAGATGGAAATGAATGAGATTTGTAACTTTGTCTTTTTTATGATAAAGTTTAAGGTGCATCCCTCTATTTTTATAAAATTTAAAAGAACATCTTTAAGTTTTATTATTTATAAAACACCCTAAAATTTCATAAATTTTAACGACTGAGCTTGGTTCAAACTTGATTCGAGTTCGTCTTCGCGCTTGGTTCAAGCTTTAAACGAGTTCGAGTTTAAAAATTGCAATCGAGTTCGAGTTGAATTTAGTTTTTAACTACTACCAAGTTTCGAGTCGAGTTCAAGTTTGAGAAATGACTATTAAGTTCAAGTCGAGTACATCAATACACGAGGCTAGCATCATTTACACCCTTACTACGTATAAATATTTTAAATCCAGTGTAACCAGAATTCACATAAAACTTCAACCATGTTATGAAGTGCATCGAGAGGCAAATGAAATCGACAAAAGAAGAAACAAATTACGATATTCAAATCACTGCTCGTCATCATCGATTCGAGCTCAAAAGATCACAAGTTCAATAACGTATGTACCCTACGATTGGATCTCCTTTGATCCATGTCTTCTTGTATAGCAAATAATGTAAGATTGGGGAGGTGAGGTGGGGAGGATGTTTTATGAAATCTTATGAGGTGTCGAAGAAAGAGGAGGTCCACATATGAGTCATGTTCAACAGAAAACCCCAATTCTTATGGGACCAAATCATAACGATACAAGCATATCTAAGTCCCACACTCATTCATTGCCTTCTTCGAACCGTCATTTGTATCTTAATGAATTCATTTTTGATGTCAGGTAAGATGACTTATTCTTCTAACTTAAAGACAACATTCTAAGTTTATAAAACTGGTTGGATTATGAGGAATGTTATCTTAATCAAGATAATTATCTATAACATCATCGACCAACCGTAACAGATATTGTTTATTTTATCTATACATGGACTCATTGTTCTAAACACGTCTGATAGATGGAAGTATCAAGTCTTTTATGGATGTGTTTGGTGTCCAGACAAGATAGGACATGATAGAATAGAACAACTGTTCAATGTTTGGTAAGATAAAATTATACGAGTAAATGACCAATTTACCCCTAATATGTTGTTTATTTTAATTAATTTATGTAATTTTTTAAATTATAATAGAATAATTGTTTTTCATAACAAAATATATAATTAGAAAGTTTTCGTCAAAACAATTAAAATGACACCAAATAAAAAGTTTATGTAGTTTCCAATTTTTATTTTTATCTATTTTCTACATTATTTTTTTATTATTAATATATAATAAATTACATAAATTAATAAAATATAAAAACCGTATAAAAATAATATTTTGAGAACAGTAAAATAAAATATTAAGAAACACAAAATACAATAAATAAAATGTAAAAAAGAGACTTATTTGATGTTTTAGAAAAAAATTAAATTTTATTTTAAGGTTATTTGTAAAACATAATTTTGTTACACTATGTTGCTGTCTATTCCGTATAAAAGTCATGTCAAACATGGGACAAAAATCTCTATGATATTCTGTTCTGTCATGTCCAACGTTTCAAACACACCCTATAAGACAACTTTAGTTCCCCTCCCCAACCAATGTGGGATTTTACAATCCAGCGCTTCGGGGAGCCCAGCCTTATTACTGATACACCAGTCCAGTTCTAGATTTTGATACAATTTGTAATATCTCCAACCAATCATACAAGATATTGTTCGTTTTATCTAAATCTGGATTCACAATTTTAAAATATTAAATTTCTTATAAAAGCAACTGTTATTCTTCTGCTCAACCGATATGGGGATGTAGAAATGTAATTGATTGTGAAAGTGTTTTGACCAATAAATTTAAACATTTTTGCCTTGTAATCATCTACAGATTATATATCAAACCTTAAAAAGTAAGTGTGTAATAAGTAATATAATATTAGAAAACACATAGATGCATGACATTCACAAACTTCCACAACAATAAATAAAGAAGTGTAAAACAAATGGGAAGGCTACAAATGACTTTGTTATCAATCACGTGACATAGAAAGAGAATAGGCAGAAATTAATGGAGGGAACATGATGAAATATATATATATATATATATATATATATATAATTTCCTGAATATTCCAAATGACAAATACAAACACGCTTAATAATACAAAATGAAAAGTAAAAAACTTGGAAAAAAAGGCCCCAAAGACCTTTGGTATGGTTAGGCCAAATTCAGGCCATTAAGAAAAGGACGTTTTTAACCCCTTTAAAATTAAAAAAATTAAAATTACATGCACGTGTCACCATCACACGCGTGAACCACAACACTCCTAAAATAACGCAAAGAAGAAAAAAGTCCCTGGTTATGTAAGTTAATAAATAATAGGGACTAAAAAAGAAAACATTTGGAAAGATGCCCGAACATTTCCCGCCAAAAAAACACACATGCACACGTGTGAGAACACACACTTACAAACCAAAGCATGTGTCTCTCAAACCACTCTCCAAAAATCAAATCTCTCTTTTTTTTTCTTATGAAAAATTAAAAATTAATCTCAGTAAAAAAAGAAAATGGGAGTCTTTCTCATCTTCTGTGATCTTCAAATCCCACATCCGATCGAACGATCTTTCTTTCTTTCTTTCATATATAAACTCAAAATCAGTATCAGTATCAATATCAACAACTCACTGATATTTTTAAGTTGATATCTCGTAAGTCTCCCGTGAGTGAGTTGCTCTTTTTGTTTTAATATTTGGGTTGAAGGGGACCCACATACGCTCCACCCCCTCTTTCTCATCATCATCATCTATCTTTGATTTGTTCAACAATGAATGCCACCTTTGAATTGAATCACAGTTCCCACTTCTCTTTTTCACACACCAACGACTGACTCCCACTTTTGTAGTAAACAAATTTTCTTCACACCAAAATACTATGTACCAAACTTCCCCTTTCCCTAGGGAACCAGCAAAGGCCATATTTATGAATTATGGCAATTGCCCACCTACTAAAATAAATTTAATAATTAATTAATTATATATCTCCATTCCTCTTTCGAAAATATAGTGAGGAATTGAACCTGGAGCAATTGGAACCACTTTTTCCTTTTTTCCCCACTCTCACTCTCACCCCATATTTATTTATTTATTTATTTATTTTTTGGTGTCTTTTATTAATTAGAGCTTCTTTTGTCATCATCTACCCACGAGCAGTTATTTAATTTCCTCCTTTTATACGATGAGGGTGATGATGAGGATGAGGATGATGAGTCACCTGATCCAATACTCGCACGAGTCATGACTCGGACCTGAACCGGTTGTATCTTTAAGGACTTGCTGGTTGACGTTTCTGATGGACTCACTCCTTGTACCAGTCTGTAGCAGCTTGTGATCTTTTCCTGTCAATTAATTGGAATTTGGTCCAATTAGTTCAAAGAGTGGTTTAAAATAAATGTTCACCATCTCAGCTTGAGGTTTTAATTTATAGAAACCTACTTTTTATAATTTTTTGTTTTCACATCAAATTTTTTTTTAAAATCCACAAATGATAGTTTTTATAAGAACTTTTTTGTGGTTCTCTTGTATTTTTTCAACATCACAATAATTATTATATATCTAAAAATAATCTCAAATATTTAATTTGAAATATATAAAAAAACTTATTGATTGTCACTTCTCACCAACGTAAGCTTCTTATACAAGAAGTCAAAGAGGGTGAGGTTTTTACAAGAACTTTCTACAATATTAGTTCTTGTAATAAGCTACATTTGTTATAAGCAAAAAGTGTGGATTCTTAAAAAAAGCACCATTGCAAAAAGTTTTTATAAGAACCTTATATTCTTTGAGTTCTTGTACAAAACTTTGGTTCTTACCTTGGAATTGATGTGAATTAGTTTTCCTTATATACTTTACTGACTTTTATAAATATTAATGATATTGAAAAAATACATGGAACCACAAAATGGGTTTTTATAAAAACTACAATTGTAAAGTTTTATATAGGTTTTTAATTTGACAATGTGGCAAGCAGAAGTACAAAATATGGGTTTTTATAAGAACCTGCATTGAAGATACTATTAGGTCACTACTTTTAAGTCTCCTCAGGACTGACGGTTAATTATCCTTAGAATTTTATGGGATCAGTCAAGGTACGTATAAACTGACCCAGATAATATCAGTTAAAAAAATGGTTGGTGAGGAAAGGGAGAGTGAGACATACTTTGCTAAGCCCATCACACCATGATTCGGCATGTTCGGCATTGATAAGTGAAAAGTTAGAAAGATCGCTAGCTGCACAAAGTATGGTTGCAGCAGCAATGCATGATGGCCAATACTCAAGTAAACTAGCCTCTGCAAGAGTCAAACTTTTTGGTCAACTTTTTTGGTATTTGGAATCGCATGCATGAATAATATATGTTAATATTATTTATAAGACAGTACGACAGGTGGTTGATTTCTTAATATCAAAAACCTACATGCATGCGGAGCATTAATAATTATTATATGCTATTAATAATTACCTTGAATATTTGATAAAATAATTTGGGTTGCCCTTGAGATAAGGAATCCGGTGTAAGTCCCGGTTGAATCGATTTTGTGGGCAAAGAATCCGATGAAGCTAAACGGTGTAACGGATCGTAGCCTCCAATCCAAAACGCTAAGAACAAGAAACTCCATTCTTCGGATTGTTCTTGGTTCGAAAATATACTTTGCACCTTCGACCTATATATGCGTAATAATTAGAGACTTTCGATGAAAAAAAAGATCGAATTTTCGGCCCTTATACATGCTGCTACATGGTAGCAGCCGGGGAGGAGGGATATGTCAAGTATCAGTTTTACAGGACGAGATAAATATTTAACAGTTACCTGAAGATCTAAAATGGAAGGAACAAGGGGTTCCTCCATTTTAGCTGCTAAAGACAAGCAAGCCACGGATAAGAGTTGTAAGGGCCACCCATTTGCCTGTTAATTAATAATTAATAAATGAAATTAGAAAATGAAAGAAAAATAATGTAGTTTTCATAACAATAATATATTGTTGGTGATTAAGTTAATATAATCAGTGTTTTCTGGTGGGACTAGAAGAGACAAAGGGGCACATCCTAATGTAACCCTTTTCCAGGGGAATAGAATTTAATATAAATGTTATACAGGTGTACAACTAGACAACGAAGCAGTTGATCCCCCTAAATCACTCTATGATTATTCCATGATAAAGAAGTTTGTACTATTAAACCCATCCACTTATTTCTTTCTATATTTAAAAAACGTTCCTAGGTAAATAATCATAAATGTAAAAGTAGCTAAATGCTTAAAATCATGTGGGGTCTAGTAACTTAATTTTAAATCAAGTAATGACTTGATAAAAAAAATTAATGAAATAAAAAGACAAATCCTAGAAAGTGTTATTGGCTTGTTAGTTTAATCAATTCCAAAATGGAACTAATGTATGAACTAGAAAGTGACAAATGAAACTAATGTATGAACTAAAAGGATGAACTTAAAAATGACAAATGAATATATAGTTTTAAAATTTATTTATGTATTTATTATAAAACAGGTATTGTGTTTTTATAAATCCCACATGGTATTAAAATAAGGACTATTAAATAAATAAAATAAGTATGATAAAAGGATGATAACGTTAGAAAGATATATAGCCTATCATCTCAATTTATTAGGATACGGACAAATATTCCTGATTTTAAGTAATTATTCATTACATTATATTTAACTAAGCATTGATATTTACTTTTATTCTTATTTTTCACACTTTAATAACTCGATAAAGTTCTTTAATCAAGTCTTGTAGTATAATGAGAAACTAGGTAGCAATTTTGATTAGGAGGAACTGTTGTCAAGAATAAAAAGTACCAAATGTGATTGACTAACTCAATTTGAAAAGTCAACAACATTAATTAGGTTCATTGGGAAATTATTTGGGATCTAAAAAAGAGATGAATGTTGACTATCTTCCAATGCTTGTTAAGATACAATTTATTTTCTAAAAATATTTATGATTTTATAATTAATCAATTAGCCATTTTTACAGGATAAAAGAATAACTAAATCAATTAGCCATTAAAAAAAAGTAAAATCTAGAGATTTCCTTTATAACGTCGTAAATTTGCTCAAAGTACAAGAAAGAAAAAACAAAAAGAGGACCAAATTTTGATGGTAGGGATGCGGTCCCACTGATTAATAGACTAGTTCACTTCATATTAATCTCTTCTCTTAATTATGGTTAAAACACGTTTTTGGTGTTAAATAAATAGATTTCAAACAGAATATTATCCAAGAATCCCTGGTAACTAAATCACTTTCTTTAGGATTGGAACATGTCAATGTTTACTTTTTAGACTTTTGTTATAACAATCTTTTCCAGAATTATTTATTCATTATTTTTATATCCAATAGAAATGCAGGAATAACTATTGAGAAAGAAGAAAAAAGAGGAAACGGTTTCTGAATATTTTGAGCCTACGGAAAACGGTCGAGGAATTTACCACCGGAAAACCACGGCAATAGATGAAGCGATCCAGGTAGTTGACGGAGAGGTATGCCGTCAACGGCTGAAAACCGTAGAATCGTTGAACCTGTAAAGAACACAAAAGAGAAGACGAATGTAAAAATAATTCACCACCGTCTGATCGATTTAATAGAATATACGGAACTAATTGAACAGTCCATATACGGCGGCGGCGATCTTAGATTCATCACCGATGCAACGGACGTTGAAGAAAAAATCAGAGTCAAACGCCGTTTCGACGGATCACGGTAGCGCCACCGACGCGTGATGTTAAAATGCGCCAACGATTTTCCAGATGCAATTCGATGCGTTTTTCAAGGAATAAATCCAGCTCAACATGACTTTTACATGACAATAACAACCGATTCGAGCTGTAACTAACTTTTCAATCATATGCTCTGGCAAAACATTTCGTGTTTTTTGTTGATATCTAATCCGATAACTTGAATATCAATCAAATCAAGCACTTAAATACGAGATTAATCAAGAGCTTCAGAAAATGAAGATCGGAATCGAGTATTTGGACATGTACATATATAAGTATATTACCTTGAGAATCCATGCAACGGATTCTTCTCTAGCAGATGCATCGAGAACTTGAGATTGAAATCTCTCGACGTAATCGATTCCTGGAACGAACTTTCTCTCCTGTTCTATAAACTCAGCGATTGAATCGTCGAAATCGGCACAATATTCAAAATCATAGGAGCACTCAGGCTGCTCGCCGCCGGATAATATCCCGGAGTCCTCGCCGCAGAGTAAATCGGAAAAGCAGTCAGAGTAGGAGACTGACATGATGACCGGTATTCGATATTCATACTGACATGAACATATTTGCTATAAACACGATCGATTTTCCGGTCGATTGAGCTTAAAGGCGGCCGGTGAGTGGCTGTCGGAGAAGTCCACTGAATATATCTATTTCAAGCAGCAGTGTTGGTGTGAAAAATGTCTACTGAGACGCTTCATCTGACTTCTCTACTTATATATGAGACTCTATACATGTCTCTGTACAGAGCTACTTATTTCTGTGTGTATTTGTGTTATAGATATTTGTGCGTATTTTTGTTATATATAAGTAAAAAAAATTGGTCTAAATATAGTATTTAATGTATTGATTAAAATATATTTGTTTTACAACGTGTTTGTTTCATATTAATTCAGTTCATAATGTGAAATTTTTTATGTGGACTTTTTGTTTCACAAACATGTAAAAAAATGTTCACATTATAGACCACGTACATGTAAAACAAACATATTGTGAAATAAACATATGTTAATAGATACATTAAATTTTATATTTAAACAGGAAAAAACCATGTTAAACAAAAACTTAAGGTTGGAGTTCTCATAGATCCCTCAAATTTTGAAGTTCTTAAATGATTAAATCCATAACAAACACGTAGTAAATACTCACATTGTGGACCAATTACATGTAAAGCAAATATATGTTAATTAATATTCTAAATTCTAACTTTAGATAGAAAAAAATCATATAAAATAACAGATGATGCACAAGTTTTCAAAGTTATCACAATTTTATTGATTCTCAAAAGAACGTCTCGTGTGAGAGTGTGTGTGTATGTGTATATATATATATATATATAGAGAGAGAGAGAGAGAAAAGTATCTTCTTTTGCTAACCGTGTAATTAACACAAATTTGTTAATCAGGCCATTTTCATTTACTTTATTTAAATATATTTAATTATCTTATTCATTTTATGGTTTCATCTATTAAAATTTGGTAAATTTTTTGAAACAGTACACAACTCATCGTCATGAATTTTAAACAAAAATCATTGTTTTACCTATGAACTTTACAAAAATCATTGTTTAGCTTATGTATTTTTTGGTTTCTCCTGTGAACTGTGATTTTTTTTTTAAGTTAATAGATGAAACAACACTATGAATTTTCAACAAATACCATATTAAACAAAGTTCGATATAGCAGTTCAAGATGGAAAGAAGGAATAGCCGTTGATGATTATCTTTCAAAAATAAAAACAACTTGTTTCAAAATTGCCCTCCATTTGATTCAATTTAATTTATTTAACTAAACGAACAAAAAAGTACGTTATTTAATACTTTTCAAGAGGGAAAGAACGAGACTCTTGTTTAATTTTAGAAATAGCAAATTACATGAAAAAATAACGTACTTTAACTTGATTCATATATTAAATAACGTACTTTCAAAACTTTCATTTTGGTACCTAAAATGTAAAGTTTTAAACATTTTAGTATCCGGGTAACCGGTTGAAGATTAACTCTTTCTTCTAATAAACCACAATACATAAAAACTAATTTTAGATTAAGATATTCATGTTAGCAAATAATATTGAGTTGGATATCACATCATTCGTCACATCAGCATGGTAACCGGCTAATCCTTCAACCGGTTACCCGGTTACATAAATGTTTAAAACTTTATATCCTAGGTATTAAAATGAAAGTTTTAAGAGTACGTTAGTCAAAATAAGAATCAAATTAAAGTACATTATTTTTCCATACAATTTATCTTTTTAGATTTTTTTATTATTAATTATATAATTTGTAGGACATCGAAAACATTAAAAACACTAAAATTGATGTATTATTTTATTCGAACCCATCATTATAACACTAAAAAATTGGATTTCATCAACTTTGGCCTTTATATTTAGAGGCTAAATTTGACCTCTATTTATTAAATATTAATATTATATTGAATTTTTATAATTATAGTTATATATGTATTGATTAATAGTTTAATATATTTGATTATTTTTTGTTTTAAAATGTAAATTGATTTAAATAATTTAAGTTTTCAATCAAAAACAAAAGTTAGTAAAAAGAAAATGTAAATAATTTTGGTTGATAAAACTTTTATATATATATATATATATATATATATAACTTAAATAATTTTTTAAAATGAAGTTTTTTTAATTTATAAAATATTGTTAATAAATGTCCATTTAATCACACAATTGAATCAATGAATCAAATGGTTGATCGATGTAAGTTTCCCCTAAAAGGTTGAACCTCGCTATATAGGGTTGGGTTCATGTGAGACCAAAAGTTTTTCGTGAGACCCGTAAGACATATTTATGTTCATTGATCAACTTTATAAGATAATGATCTAATGGTCTAAAGCTGCACGGTAACAATATTGTGATTATGAATTTTCAGATTGTAGATCTAATCCAAGGGTTGAGAATTGGTCTTACAGGTCTCACGAAAAAACTTTGTTCTCACATAATCCCAAGTCTCACTATGTATATATATATATATATATATATATATATATGTGTGTGTGTGTGTATGCACATGTAATACATATTGTTTTAAAAAAAAACATATTATATATCAAAATTAAACTTAAAAGAATAACTAAAATATGTTAAAATATAATAATTAATTAATTTAACAAAATCAAAATATAAAAAAAAAATTATATTTTCTTTATTTTTTTAGACTTAGTTACGGATTTAATCATATGGTTTGTGTGGTTTTTACGAAATTGGTCCTTCGAATAACGACAAAAAGAAAAGGAAACGGACAAAAATGCAAGATTAACGAAAGAACTGGATGACCGTTAGAAAGAGTGATCAATTAATTACAAAATGACAAGGACCATTTTTGTAAAAACAACCAAACCAGAAGGATCAAATCCATAAATTATGTGGTAAGGTAATTGAGAGGTAAATGAGACGGGTTTGACTCCATCGGCTGGTCTGCCTTGGTTTAATCTCTCGTATCTTTCACACTTATCGATCTCCTTGCTGGATCCAAACCAAATGTCAGTTTTGACTGGTCAATGCTGTCAGTCAAGACTCAAGAAACTAAGCATTCATTATTTTATATTTTCTCCCATAATTTTTTTTTCTTATTTTATAAAAACTTTTAAATAAATTATTTTTAAAACTATGAACCTCTTTCGAGGGGGTGTTTATGGGTTGGGTTGATCAGGTTGAAAATATTTGAATAACTCAATCTAATGTTTGCGGTTTGAAAATTTTTAACCCAACTCAACCCAAATCTTAGTGCAACCCAACCAAACCAAACCATACGGATTGGTTGGGTTAGTCGGATTGATATTTTAATACATTAAAATATTTTTCTAACCTTGAATATGTTATTTCTCTACTCATAATTTCTTTTTCATCATCAACCATTTGATACAACTTATTCATACTTCTTAATTCTTACATATATCATGTTCAGTTATTTTTCTCAATTCACACACACACACACACACACACACACACACACACACATATATATATATATATATATATTCACAGTTACTGAACATATATATGAATGAGTTATATAGAGATGTGAATAGATTGAAAATATGTGTATATGAAAAATATACGTGATAGGGTAATTGTCTAATGTATATATTAATAGTTTTCAACAATCATATTAAATCCAAGAAATAAAATGATATCGGGTTAATCGGGTCGGATTGAATTCAAATACTAGTAACTCAATACATACGGTTTGAGAATTTGACAACTCGATTAGACAGCGGGTTGCTTTAGGTTAAGTTATTTCGCATTGGGTTAGGTTAGGTTGATCGAGTTTGTCGGGTTTTTGAGCACCTCTATTCAATGGTTAGAGAACGAGAATGAGAATGAGAATAAAAATGTAAATGACATAAAATGGTATAGATTTTCATTCCTTCGGTATAATTTGTAATGAAAAATTTGGATTTCTAGGAGAATGAGTGGGAAATCGTTTAAATCGACCAGTATACGAATTTATTTTTTATAAAATGACCACTTTCAAACATTTCTCACAAAATGACCGATATTTTCGCCAGAGTCTTGGCGATTTTAAGAAGCTGGCGAAAATAGTTCATTTTATGGTAAGGATGAGTCTCATATGCATCACAGAGAGGAGACAAAATCTGATATTTATAAAAAATAACAGAAATTCGCTAGCTTCTTTTTAAAATCGTCAGACTCTGGCGAAAATACCAGTCATCTTGAGAGAAATGTTTGAAAACTGGGCATTTTGTAAAAATACATCCGTATACAGTATACTGCTCGTTTGGGATGATTTCCCCACTTATATTATATAAAATCATACAATTTCTTTCATTTTCATTTATTACTGCATAATACTTATAACCAAACATCCTTAAAATACACAACATCATTATTAACAAACAAAAAACAGATATAGTAAGTTTTAAAAATAATGAAAACTAAATATAAAAAAATCCAATATGTTGATTAAAAAGAATTCATAGGGTATATAATTATTATTTTAATAATTTAAATAAGATATATATTTAATATTTGGGATAGGAACATACTGGGATGGGAGAGTATTTGTCATCCCCGATTCTCTTACAATTGTTCGCCCATGAAAAGAATCTCTTCTCATTTGGGATATGGGCTCATCTCTGATTCATCTGTTGGCGGAATCATGTTAAATCAAGTATTTTTAATATTACATAATTCATTTCGACAGTATATTACAGATTTCTTTGTATGAAATAAGTGAATAAGTTATTACCAGTGTATGATATTATCATTAATGAATTATGAACGGACAACTGACGTGTTTGAGTATACAGATGGTTTAGAATGTTTCGAATCAGTATTCCTCAAATCACATATCCATATCTGAAAATAATTGAGTAGTCCCGTAGACGTTGATATTATTCAGACACGTTTAGTTAGGTTAAAACTTCCAGTTATATGGTCAAGTACGGTTTACTCAAACTTAAGTATGATAGATTGAGCATGGATTCTAGTTTGGACTATTTCATTCGTGTTTTTTAGATTAAGAAAACAGGTTCTGTGTGTTATTTAAAATTTAAAAAGAAAATTACGAGAGTAGTGAGAGGTCATGACCGAGGTTGGGCATAATTGACAAATTATGCAAAATAACCGAGATCAGTCGTCGTAGTTGTGGTGGGAAAACTGTCCCCCTACCCAGCCCATCCTCGACAGGTAGAGACGGTGTTTCCCCGTCCTCAGACCCAATACGTCGTTGTCCGTGGAACCCCTAGTCGATTGAATAGAGTACTCATGCAAGCGGGAACCACCTTCCTTAAATATTATAAAAGTTATTACATAGATGTGAAAAAACTTATCTGTTTATATTGTTGGGAAAATGCAACAAATTTGTCTTAGTTCCAATTTAATGTACAGATGAATTTTGTTCTGTATGATCCTAACAGAGTTTCAAATCTGCCATTATGATACCAATTTACCTAATAATCAAATAAAGTCTTATGTGAGGGAAATTACCCAAAATGACGATCTTATACATTGTACGCTAACAAAATGATCACTTTTCAGATATTTTTCACAAAATGACCACCGAAATCAAATCCCCCTAGAGGGCGATTTTGACTATTTTGGGGTGATTTTAACTACAAAGTACGGATGAGTCTCACATGTATACCATTTGAGGGGCCAAAATAAGATATTATATTTGATATATATGAAATCTCCCTCATTTTGTCCATTGTGCGATTTTGCCTTTATTCCGTCTTCTAGTGAAAGCAGCTTATGACGCAACAATTTGACATATCAACAACGATTTGATGAGATATCGGAGGCGATTTTCATTGGTATTTTGTCATTTTTATGATCAAATGTAGTATATATAAATCTTGTAATATTCTCTATAAAATTATAGTGATCAAAACAATTCTACTCCCACAACTCTTAGTTTTATTGTTACAGAAGTGGTCTTTATTTAGTATACACTGATACCCTTTATCATGTTGACTTGACAGTAGTTTTTAAGAGAATTAACGTGTGATAGTACAAATCAGTATTATAATATAACAAAATTCTGTCTTGGTTTTATTTAATGTAACGATATTTTTTTCATAATTAGTTTAACAAACATTCAAATCTTTATTCTTTGATGCCAATTTACCTAATAATGAAGTAAAATTATATATGGTTGGGGTTTTATTGTTGAGTTATTAATTGTACTTTTAAGAAAAATTATCAGATAACGTTCTAAATCAGTATTATTTGATGATTCATATTTTTAATTTAATTTTTCTATCCCACCTTCTTTTTCCTCCTTCCTTTTTTCTAAATCTGTCAATCGTTTTTTCTTCAATATAAAAGTCCATAATTAATAATACGGATTTTAAAGCTTACGTTTGATTGTTATCTTCTACGATACAGAGAATATGTATGATTAATGATGGGTTTTTTACCGTTACGTTTAGCAGTTTGTGTTGATGATCAACACCTAAACATAATTCGTTATATTTTAATACCTTTTACTGTAAATTGTTATCCCCGATCATTTCAATGGTACATTGTGTAGACGTTTAACTTACCACTGTAGGTATGTAATCATATTTCGAACTATGTTTTTTGCAATTTTCGAATTTGTTTCGTGAATTAGTGCAAAAGACATCATGAATTAAAATGTTTTTTTTCTGGGAAATTAATAGAAATAGCCATTCTCAGACTCTGGATTCATCTCTTAGTCATTTCTCATCCCAAATTCCAAAGAACCGTAAGTGACACTTTTCAATTTGCAAAGGGATCAAAATGTTAAAAAGGGTTTCTGAAGGACCAAATCAGTAAATTAGATAAACACGTGGCGCCTCCACAAGGTTAGGACTAACTTACAGATTTGGTCCCAGCACTTGCGAAATTTCACAAATTGAGGAGGTGCCACTTGCAGCCTAGTGATGTTTTTGTAATCATTGGAAGACAAATGGTTAAGAGATGAATTAAAAGTCTGAAAATAACTATTATAATTAATTTCCCTTTTTTGGAAAGGCGATATATTTTAAAAAGCAAAAATTACGACAATCCTACAAAGAAAATCTACGATGAATAAATACAAAAGAGGGAAACAAATCAAATCACCCAAGAAACAAGCTACAACCGAAAAAACGATATCCAAAAAAGAGGAACAACAAGAAACACAACAATAGAACCTAAATAAGCAGCAAAAGAGGAGATGCAGACCATGCTATATTTAAAATAGACTGATCTTTGAGTTTGTAAGCAATCCAGTAGAGGGATTGAAACTGGTTGTCACTGAAAAAATCACCGAGAGAATTTACGTCATTTAAGATACAAGCATTCCCGAGTTTTCAAAGAAAGTAAGCTGCAACCTACATAAACCACTGATTACACACCCTTTAAATAATCTGATTTGTGTCATTTTCTTAGTTTATCTTTCAATTTCAAGTTTAATATGTTTCTTAAAAAACTTGAGATAAAAGACTTGAACACAAAACCTTACACATAAAAACCAAAAAAACTAACTAATAAATAAAAGTAACGTACTTTAATACTGATGAAATTGGGTTGAATAACAAATTTAATACTAAGTCGGATACCACATCACTCAACACATTAACATGGTAACCGGTTAATGTTTCAACCAGTTACCCAAGTACTTAAAAATGTTTAAAACTTTACATCTTAGGTATCAAAATGAAAGTTTTGAACGTACGTTACAAAAATATGAATCAAGTTAAGATGCGTTACTATTTCATACAATTTACCCATGAATAAACAATTTTACAAAAGATATTTGTAAAATATTGGCGTAGACCATGATGAACGTGACGTAAAGCCATTTGTATTTGCAAATTTTAAATACACACGCCATAATATGTATGTATGTATGTATGATTGATGGTTTTGCATATTTATGTACATGCATGCCACCATGTGGGTGTTTGGGCTTATCTACATGTCGGATTCATGTTTGTCTTAATTATATAATTAAAAATTATGAACAAATTCTAAAGAGTCGTTTACTAAACGCTTATCTGGTAAGTATTTGTTAAACAAATTTCTTTATCGGATGAACATGACAAGGGGTAAGAAGCTTACCCGGTAAGAGCGATGATAAGAAATGAAGAGTCTCACCTGATAAATGAGGGTGGAGACTCTTACCAGATAAATTGTTGTATAAGATACGTTTTGATGTATTACAATCTTACCCGATGCTTACCGGCTAAATATTTAGGTAAATGGCCAATAAATCTACGAGATCTTGTATAGTTTGTGAACACTATAAAATCAAATTTAAACCTATAATTTATGAACACTTTAGTACGAATTTTTTAAGGTTTGTTTTCGTTATATTAATAATGTGATCACTTTATATACATATTTAACTGTGAGTATGTGTACACATGTATTACAAGAGAGAAAAGAGGAGTAAATACTTATTGAATATTAAATTTTCCTAAAAATCATTAATTATAACATTAATTAGTTGTTTAGAATGGATCTGGATTTCATAAATTGTTGAGCTCTCAAATAATTTCTATTTTACGTAATGTACTTTCAAAACTTTTATTTTGGTACCTAAAATGTAAAGTTTTAAACATTTAAGTATTTGAGTATAAGGGCGGATGCAATGGTAAAAAGTAGGGGTGAGCAGCGGAACCGGGTACCCGCCTGCGGAACCGGAACCGCCTTGGAACCG
>NC_037539.1:1239715-1246203 GCF_001531365.2 Cynara cardunculus var. scolymus
AATTTTCAATAAAAATTAATTATTATTTTTTTATACCACATTTATATTAGGAAATTAGGTTTACTTCTTAGAGTAAACTCCATTCTTCATCTACGCCGTCATTGTAACAAACTCCATTCTTCATCTTCTTGACTTCTTACATTCAACATCTTCACTCTTCATCAGATTACATACGAACTACGAAGTAATAGTTAAATTTTTGAACATTTTTTTATTAGTCTATTATGGTTTGTAATCATTATTCTCTATTATTTTTGAAAGTTGCTTATTTATTTAATGTTTTGGCAATGTTTTATTTTTTATTTTTAAATAACAAAATTTTAATATTTTAGGAAGCGGGTACCCGGAACCGGAACCGGTTCCGGTTCCAAAAATTCAAGAACCGCTCTAACCGGTTCCGGTTCCGGTTCCAATATTTCAAGAACCGCCGGTTCCGGTTCCGGTTCCGGTTCCTATCAAAAAAGGCGGGTACCCGCCTATGCTCACCCCTAGTAAAAAGGAGGGGGGGGGGGGAGGAAGGGACCCCAGTCAAAAACTCAAAAAAAAAAATTATAGGTTAAAATTTAGGTTTTACATGATTTACCTTTCACTTCCCCCCATTACATTTTTCCACATGCCTCCGACCCCAAACGGAACTTTTACTCAAACAAAAAAAATCTGTTGAAATCAATCAAAAAACCAAAAAAATTATTCGAAATCTACAAAAACACTAAAAAATCTCTCGAAATCAACCAAAAAACTTTAAAATTCCCTCGAAAACATTGTAATTAGGTCAAAAACACATCGGACGATTTTGGCGGGTATTTAGTCTACCTTAAAGGTAACCCTGCTGAACAAAAAATCTGGATCCGCCACCGCCTGGATAACCGGTTGAAGCATTAACAGGTTATCATACTGATGTGGCGAGTGATGTGGTATTCAACTCAATATTATTACTATTCAACCCAATTTCATCTCATCGCTCGCGCACATCAATATGGTAACCGGTTAAATCTTCAATCGATTACCCGAGTACTTAAATGTTTAAAATTTTACATCTTAGGACCAAAATGAAAGTTTTAAAAGCATATTACCCAAAAAATGAATCAAGTTAGAGTACATCGCTTTTTCATATAATGTACCAATAATTAAACCTCGTTTCTGTATCATCATTTAATTTTGTATTAACAAATTAACAATTTGATCATATAAAAGTTCAATTCATAAGATACATTAGGCATGTTAGACCGTACACCTACTAAAATACACATTTTTTAATTTGAAAATCAAAATATTTAAAAATATTTATTTTGATTTTTAAAATTAAAAAAATATAAAAAATTAAGGTCGACGGAATACATAGTTTTTTTTAAAATGATAAATAAACCATTTGTTTTATATGCTTTGAAAATGAAGTGTCGAAAAAGTGCACTAAAGAAAGATTGAAGAAACTCCAAATGAACCTCAAAGGTTGAAGAAATTACAAATGAGCCTCAAACTTTGATACAATTCCAAATTAACCCCAAAGTTTAAAGAAATTCCAAATTAACCCCAAGGTTCAAAGAAATTCCAAAATCAACCAAAGGACTGAAACAATTTGTATGGTTATATCTACTTAGTGAAGCAATAAAAAATGACTCGACTAAATTTACATCACCCGTGCTTGCTAAATATTTTGTTGAATGGTATATTGATTGTCTAAATATTTCAAATGTAATCATGTTCATTTGTAGAACAATACAACTCAATCAATTAAGATATTTATAGAAATGATGAGAGTTCATTTATTATAATTTGAATATTTATAGAAGATGATTAGAGTTTATTAATTATGATCAATACTTTATATTAGAAAACAATCAAAACTTTTATAAATCACATATTCATTAAATTAAATGGACAATTGAGATTGAGTTGTATTGGTTGTACAAATGTAAAATGGTTGCATAATAACCCACCTCTCTCTCTCTCTCTCTCTCTCTCTCTCTCTATATATATATATATATATATGACGTTTCAAATGCAACTCATCACATTTATGCAACCAATGCAACTCAATCAATTGAGATATTTATGAAAATAATGAGAGTTTCTTTATTATAATTTAAATATTTATGAAAGATGATTACGATTTATTTAAACTAAAATCATGGACTCATGTAAGGATAAACTTCATGTGGTGCCCTTCCTACCAACAAATAAATGGGACCAAATAAAATGACCAATTAGCAAATTCCCACCTTCTTGTGGCATTAACTTCTTCTTTTACATTAATTTTCACACACATACACATACACATACACATACACATACACATACACATACACATACACATACACATACACATACACATACACATACACATACACATACACACACACATACACACACACACACACACACATATATATATATATATATATGTGTGTGTAAGAAAATTTTGATGTCTTTATAACCGATTAAATTAATAAGATTTATCTCTCTCTCTCTCTCTATATATATATATATATATATATATATATACAGAATTAAATCTTATTAATTTAATCAGTTATAAAGACATCAAAATATTCATATATATATATATATATATATATGTATGTATGTATGTATGTATATTAATAGAATTAAATCTTATTAATTTAATACTGAACATGGTTTAATTAATTGAGAATTTAAAACTGTAATATCCGTTATGTAATCGTAACCATACACATAGATAAATCTTCACGGTGTTTTTGTTGTGAAGTTCGATGTTTTTCATACATTCACAATGTTTTGTTGTAAAATTTAAGTGTTATTTTATAGTCTCAAAAGTTTTATGAAAACTGGTTAATCTAACGTGAACCCAATCTTACATACACATCATACATACATATGTACACATCATACATACATAAGTAAGAATATAAATAGTTGGAGTATCCTTTATGTAACATCATTATATATATATATATATATATATATATATATATATATATATCATACAATGTATGTAGCACATCAAGTAGACAATGACATAGGCCAAATATAAATTGTGATGGGTAGTTGGGTATGTCCCTCTTATTTGAGACCACAAAACAAAATTAATTGCTTCAACTTCCCCTCCATCAAACAAACATATATTTTTACCTTCAATTTCTTACATTTTCATTTTCTATTTCAAGAAATCATGATTTCATATCAGTTCATTCTCACGTCTGAATATTACTGACGTCATATAAGCTTAATTTTATTGCAATAATATCTGTATACGACACTTATAAACAAAGTTAGTTGACGCTATGTTAATTTGTGGGTCTTGCATATTTTCATCTGAATTCGACTTTTTACTGTAGTGAATTGAAGAATTACAGTTAACGTGTGGATTTAAAAGGCATTCTAAACATTAGCTTTGTATGACTTAAGAGCTATAATTTGTATTTTGACTTGGTAAGACGGGGTTTAAAAGTCAAATAAAGAATCTATGTTTCCTTTTCTTCTGTTATGTCTCAACAACTCCCTAAACTTTTGTTTGAATTTTCGGCTCGTGAATATACATATATGGATCAAATGCAAACCTTCTTATTTGTACAAACCGTGTAAATCTCTTTCAACGAATCATATTTTTCTTTTTTCCTTTTTTTTAATTATGAGGGTGAATTAGTTATTTTTATTGTGTAGGGTGTTAATTATGGGTATTATTATCTTTGTTATAGGAGTTTTAGAAAACAAATTTCATAGAAATGATAAATACATGAAACAATTTCGTTTTTATATAAAAATAAAAATATATGAAATAATTTAATTAGATTAAACAATTTGATGAAATAATTTCATTAAATTAAACAATTAAATCGACGGATAAGAATGGTTTGTATAGTTTATACAAATGACTTGGTTCACAAAATAAGCCACCCGTGTAGAGAGAGAGAGAGAGAGAGAGAGAGAGAGAGAGAGAGAGAGGGCTTGAGATCATGTAAGACAAGATTGTTTTCGTAAGACACAAATTTTACACTTGAAACTTCACAACAAAACACTGTGAAGGTAACCTTCACAATATTTTTGTTGTGAAGATTCAGCTTTTATTTACCTTCACAACATTTTGTTGTGAAGTTTCAAGTGTAAAAATCGTATCTCACGTGTCTCACGAAAACAGTCTTATCTCACGTGAACCCAACCAAACATACACACACACACACTAAAAGGCTACTTGCGCAATTAGTGATGGCCAAAAACCGGTCCCGGGTCGGGTTGGTCCCAACCGGTCTCAAGTTTTTTCATAACCTGCCATAACCGGTCCCGGTCGAAAATGGTAAGACCGGTCAAGGTTTTTCACAACCGGTACTTAGCCGCAAGTTCCGGTCCCAACCGGTCCTGCCCATTAAAAAATATTTTTTTAAATTTTTTTAATGATATATATTTTTAATGCATTATAAAATTTGTAACTGGATCATTCAAATACACTTTAAAAATATGTTTTATTATAATTAAAATTACATTGTCTTTCAAAATTTTATTATAAATACATTTACTATACACACATTTTGGGTCGGGGCTGGGCCGATCCTTAACCGGTCCCAGTCCCACAAAACAGACATAATCCATAACCGGTCCCGGTCCTTGGCCGGTCCCGGTTTCGGTCCTACGACGGTCCCGGGCCGGTTTGACCAACACTACGCGCAATGCAGTGAGATATTATATCGATTTTAATGTTTCGTTTTATTCCGTCTTTGTAATATTATAATACGGTTTTTATGCGGTTTTGAAAATGGATAATGTTTTTATTTTTAAATAAAATATAAATTTGAAGATGTCATATAATTTTTAAAAATAAATATATCAATATCAGTATCAAATTAATTATTTAAAAATTCTTGTATTTTGTGTAATTTCTTTAATTCAATTTTTTTTATAATTTAATTTAGATAATAAGTAAGTAATTTATTTTTGATTTCATAATATAATTTTTTATAAAGATAATTATTGAGTTATACTGTTAGAACTCAATAATTATCTTAATTATATTTTAGATTTTTTATATTTAAAATAAAATGTTTATCCCGTATTTGACTATGCTTATTTGCAGTTATACATGAATCACATGTGATTGGCCGTTTTCGTGTTTTCTATTTGGTTATTGTTCTATATGAACTTTTGTCCCTCTCTAGAGCGAGTCAGGCGCACGCCTAAGGACTACAAAAAATTGGGACCAAAATTTTGTTAGTATATACATATAATAGTTCAAAAAAGCTGGTAAATAAAATAGAGACAATTTTATATTAAAGGGCCCAAACACGTGTTGGATTATTACATTGAAAAAATTAATTGGTCATTCATTTTATTGTATTGCTTATTGTTTATGTAAGCCTTTTATTTAGTACAAAAGTCTAAACTATACGTCTAAAGAAGATTGATATATTCTACATCATTCATCTCCACTGACTCTGTTGATGGCATGAATTCTGTTTTTGTACTTAAAATATAACAGATTTCTTGTTATTGACTAAAAAAACTTCTACATTTGGAAAAAAATTACTAACCATATGAGACAATGAAATTAAGGCTCTTAATGGTTAAAGAAGATCCAGGATACAAAATCATTCAGAGGGTTTTAGAACCGTTAAGAGACAAACTTTTTTTGTCAAACAAGATTCACCTCTTAACAATTCAGATGTTGCCTTTTAATGAAACTATTAAGAGGTAAACAAACAAATCCTTAATCTTCTATCCATCACCCCACTTAAATAAGCTTAATAACTCATAAAACCCATTTTCCATTTATGCTGAACAAAGCAACGAGTTGTCACACATCATCAATGCTTCGATCCCTTCGCAAAATCCTTTCAAACATATGTCATACATTTTCTATTTAATGTCTGCATCTCATATTTCCAAGATCATTCAATTCATCATGTTGTGCAAACGTAGTAGGAGCAGGGTCGGTCAAATCATCTGCAGATATACAAACAGGTTGAATATAAGTTACAAACCCTTCTTTGGTAGAGGTAATTCTTTCTTGTAGAGAATCCATTTCGGTACTAATGGTACACGGCGGAAGGCATCCTACTCAACAACGCGGATACTCTGCTTGTTTTCTTGTTCAAGCAACTCGAAGCTACTCATGCACGTTGAATTGCATATCTGTATTTGATCAGGATTATCATACCATAATTATGAAATCATCTGTTAAATTGCTTCAACCTTTCTCTAGTTTCTATTATCCAAATGTCGGTTGGCTCACTTATATCAGTTATTATTCTATATTAATTGATATTGTTTTTTACTAAAAACGAACAAAATAATATTGTTTTTATAATTATTTTTTGTACCATTTTTTCTTCATAAATTGCACTCATTCAAGTATGATGTGACCATTATTAACAATGGCCATTAATGGTGACATCTTGTACCTATTTTTCTTCTTGATTTGCATTTAAGCCTACCCTATTTCCTTGACAAAATTTAAAGAAAGAAGTGAATTGACCTCCTTGATAATGAATGTGGATATATATATATATATATATATA
>NC_037539.1:1246274-1252387 GCF_001531365.2 Cynara cardunculus var. scolymus
TCATTCAACCAATCATAATTTTTCATTTTGTTCATTTTTTTGTAATTATGAGAGGTTGATTAACCATTTGTATTGTAGAGGGTGTTAATCATGGATATTATCATCTTAATTATTTTAATTTTAGAGAAATACATGAAACAGTTTCATTAAAATTTTATTAAATGTTATATGAAACAATTTCATAACCATATATGAAACAAATTCATCAAAAAAAAATTATATGAAACAATTTCATAAGATTAAACAATTTCATGAAAAAATTTAATAAGATTAAACAATGAAATCGACGTATGAGAATGGTTTGTACGGTTTTTACAAATAAGGGTGGTTTTCATTTGATCGCTCCTATATATATATGAATTTGTTTCATATATATATAGAGAGGGAGAGAGAGAGAGAGAGAGAGAGGAAACCACAGTAAAAACCACCCTCATTTGTACAAACCGTACAAACCACCCTCATTTGTACAAAGTTGTGTATAACTAGGCATGACTAAAAACCGGTCCTGGGGCGGGCCAAAATTGGCCCTGAGGTGAAACAGTAACAATCCGAACCAGTACCAGTGTACCTGGTTCCGGTCCCGTCGAAAATACCAAGGCCCGGTTAAGGGTACTTGTAACCGGTCCCGGTCCTTCCATATTAAAAAACATCTTCTTTTTATATATATTTTTTAAATTTCTTTTTTTTGATAAATTTTGATAAATTTTAAAAAATACTTTAATGTTATTCTAATGCACTTTAAAATATCTAATTAAGTCAATTAAATACACTTAAAAATACGTTTTATTGTAGTTTTATAATTGGTTTTCAACAAATACACTTAAAACTTACGTTTTATTATAGTTTTATAATTGATTTTCAATCAAATACACTTAAAAATATGTTTTATTGTAAATTTGTAATTTGATTTTCAATCAAATATACTTAGAAAGTTAGAAATACATATAAAAATACATTTTTTTTGAAAAAAAAAATCGAGCCAGGCCCATTTGACCATCTTTATATATAACTATAATAAATTTAAAATAAAATACAATTACTAATCAATCAAAAAAAAAAAAAATACTCATAAAATCAAATATACCAAAAGGGCATAGTGGGAAAAGACATATTCTAAATTATATATGTATAACCAACATACAACTAATATCATTACAAACCATGACTTGTTTAAACTATATTTACAAAATTAGGTAATATATTTATTTGAATGTTTTGGTAGGTAAGGGTAATATGAAAAGTCCAAAATGCCCTTATTTCAATATTGGCCTTAGTGGATCAATTGCATTTGGATAATTTGGTGACCATTTTGTCATTATAGAAAATGATTTTATGGAGGAAGTATCTTTCAAAATCAACGTTCACTTGTACTCTATGCATCAATGGTTGTACATTATTATATCATGATAATTAAATTTTTATTGGGAAATTTATGTGCTTTTATATATATATATATATATATATATATATATATATATATATATATATATATTGACTTGAGATCATGTGAGAACAACGGTTTTTCGTGAGACCCGTAAGACCAATTCTCAACCCTTGAATTAGATCTACAATTTGAAAATTCATAATCATAAAATTGCCATGAGACTTCTCAATAATCACAAAATTGTCACCGTACAACTTTAGACTATTAGATCATTAGCTTAAAAAGTTGATCAATAAACATAAATTGGTCTTAAGGATATCACGAAAAACTCTTGGTCTCACGTGAATCCAACCATATATATATATATATATATATGATGACTCAATGATTCTAAAGCAAATTATTGTCCATAGTGTTGTTGTTTAGCATGCACATGGGAATTAATTAATATTAATTATTTTTTCATAATCACTTCAAAAGCATAAGTGTTAATATTATTTTTATATTTTTTTCTGTTTTTTTCGAAAAATACATCGATCAGATAAATTACATGGATCTTTTGTAATAAGATTGTCTAAAGGCGTTGTAATTATACTGCGTTACATTGATATACAAATTAAAAAACAATTGTGTGCATAGGATGTAATGAAAATTTTATCTTATCCGAGTTTGAATTCAGACGTTATTAAGACCCTTGTAGCCACTGAGGTTCACATGCGATAACTCCAGGCTATTCATGATCGCACAAATGATTAGTCGGTGTACGTGAATTGACCCAGATATCCAAAAAAAAAACATAGTTTTAAGTGTTTATTAAATATACTAGAAGGGTACTCGCGCAATTCAGTGAGATATATTTCGCTTTTAATGTTTCGTTTTATTCCGTCTCTGTAGATGTTATAATACGGTTTTTATATGATTTTGAGAAAGAGATAATGTTTTTATATTTGAATGAAATATAAATTTGAAAATATCATAAAATTTCAAAATTAAATATATCAATATTAGTATCAAATTAACTATTGAAGAGTTCTTGTTTATTGTGTAATTTCTTTAATTTAATTTTTTATTATAATTTAATTTAGATTTAATAATATATTTTTTATAATTTAATAAATATATGTTTTTTGTATTCTGTTAAAACTCAATGATTATCCTAATTATATTTTAAATTTTTTATATTTAAAATGAAATGTTTATCTTGTATGTAACTATGTTTATTTGCAATTATTTACATGAATTCACACATGAAGCTCTAATAAGTTGTACTTAAGCACAATTTATTTGTAATCTTGAATTTCAGATAATATGCATCAATAAACAGTATTTCATATATAAAAAATTATTTTTAAACGTTTTTATCAAATGTTTTATAATACAGTATAAATAAGTATTATTCGAACAATACAAAAAATTATATAAACGTTATGATAATTTAAAAATAAAATATTATAATTTTTGTATTATAAAAAATAATATTAAATATTATATAAAAATAAAAATAAAATTAATTTATTGACTTTTATGTACCAGGTCCAAAAAAATGGATAAAAAATATAACAATTAATTTTTTTTAATTAATTCAAATGTTTGTTCTCCAATCTTAATCTTGTTTATTAATTACCATTTATTTATTAATTAAATGGTCATAGAATTTTCCAAACTCTATTATTTGCATTAAATAAAATAATTTCCTCAACTACTTTGTCCAAAAAAAGAAGCATCTCCCAAACCCTAAATCATATTCAAACTATGCACAATATTATATTTTATATTTAACAAAAATACAGATATTATTTACGTTACTGAAATAACGTTTATTGATCGAATCATATGATGAAAATAAGAACGTAATTAGGTCGTTTTCAATAGGCATTATCTGACTCATCAGTTTTATAAAAATGACTAGGGATCATATAGTGACAAGTGTTACGAGTTGTTTTTGTTTGTCCCATTATTTGACTGGTTAAATAAAACAGATAAATTACAGTCTTAACAGCAATGATAAATAAAAACAAGTATAAGATACAATTAATATTCTTGGACACGAAGTGGGTACAGATGATATATTTGCTTGTTTTGAGTTGACAAATTAGAAGGTCGGGATATGTGATGAAGATGTCAAACAAGGGAGAAAAGTGAAGTGAACGACGTTCTATCAAAACCCACGAGTTTATGTCATCAACAACTCTGGTAGTATCTGTAATATCGTGCATACTGATTGACATAAGACAAGTGAAAATATGTTTTGAATAAGGTGTTGAGCCATTCAGTGATTCATTATAAGGCAAACAAACAAGACCTATAAAAACAGGACCCAAATGAAATATATCAGTTATGTTTATCCGAAACAAAATTCTTTTACAACAAGAACTTCTTAGAAGACTCAAAGAGTACTCGTATAATGCAGCGAGATACATCTTCATTTTAATGTTTCGTTTTATCTTTTGTCTCTGTTGATATATAATACGGTTTATGTGGTTTTGATAAAGATGATGTTTTTTACTTTTGATTAAAAAATAAATTTGAAGATATCATAAAATAGTCCATATTCCAGTTATGGTTTTGAAAACACAAAGGAATTTGGAATTTATTGCAAGAGGTTGATGCTAGTGACAAAAGAGGATTGGCCAAGTATTAAATTAAAGTCAATTATTTCCTTTTCTTGTATCTCTAATGTCTTACATATGCATTAACCTAATTTGGGTTCATTGGTTTTTAGTTACTACATAATTAATTTCTAAATAAGACAAATTGTATGAAAAAGTAATGTACTTTTTTGATTTTTATTTTGGGTAATTTACTTTCAAAACTTCCATTTTGGTACATAAGATGTAAGTTTTAAACATTTAAGTACTTGAGTAACCGGTTGAAGACTAACTTATTTTTATTAACATGGATATCCAACCCGTTATGCGAGACGACTAATTCCAGGGTGACCACCAACTTCGCGGGTAGCTCGGAGTCACCACATTTGAACCTCCGTGGCTACAAGGGGATTTTTATTCCTTCTTGGATTCGAACCTGGGACCTCCAGACACTTTTGACCTTTGGAGCTCAAAAAAACTGTCGATATTACGATGTGTTAGAGAATGATTAAATGGTATTTTTAAAGTTTGATGAAAGGCTTTGTGTATATTTCCTCCGTCTTAAAATAAGTCTCCACTTTTAATGTAAATATGTGTTTTTTTATATTCTATCCTTAAATATAAGAAGGAGAATAATTTCAATCTATAATTTTAAGGTAAAATTGTCCATTTGTTAATTAAAAAGTATAATAATTTTATATTCTTAAAACTGTATGTCTTTTTATCAAAAATTAATTAAAATATTCATTTTCAACTTGTGGTTTCATCTATTAGTCATTTCTCTTCTAAAATCATCAAAATGTCACGAGGGTCTACAAGTGACAGATCCACAATTTACAAAAGAGTCAAAGTGTAAAAAAAAAAGAAGTTTCTGAACCATGTCCACAAATGTAAGAACCAAATCCGTGAAACAAATATAGGTCCATGAGTTATAGTCCCATAATTTGTCGAAGGTGTTGAAACTAATTTACATATTTGGTCCCTATGCTTATGAACCTAGTTTAGGGGGAGAAATTACACTTTAACCCCTTCATAAATTACAAACTTGCCACTTATCGGACCTAGTAACGGTTTAATGATTTTATACATCTAAAAATAGCTATTTTAATTAATTTGCAGATTTATTTATGGACGGATTAAGTAATTAAGAGAGTGGGCCCATGAGTAATCAATCAAGTACGAATTTTTTTGACATATATTGGCAAATTTATTATGTAGGTGGGTCCCACCGTTCCATGTCCTGGTGTGCCATGTGTCCAATTTTTTTTCCCCTTTTAAATGCGATGTTTATTTCAGTGTACATAAAGGGTGTTTTGGGAATTGGGATGTTAGAAAATAATAATAAAAAAAAAAATCAAATAAAAAACTTAAAAAAATCTTGAAAATTGTGGGATTGGGCTAAAACACACATTGGTTGATTTTGTGGATCTTTAATCTAGGGGTGAACACGGGTTGGGTTGGGTTGGGCGGTTTATGACGTTTTTTCAACCCAACTCAATTACGGCGGTTTGAAAATTTTCAACCCAACCCAACACATTCAAAAGTATAACCCAACCCAACCCAACCCTTGCGGGTTAGGGCGGGTTGGGTTGGGTTGGCGGGTTACTAAAACTCATAAAATTGTCAAATGAAATATGATAAATAATACTAAAAGTATACCAACAAAGTCATTAATTATTACAATCATCCAAAAATATATATAAAGACTAAATCCTCAAGTCTTGAAATCAATTTTCAAAAATCAAAAGTTTGATACGAGTAATAGACTTCCTATTTCCATATGTTAAATGTTCAATCAAGTACAACCGTCTTTGACCTTCCCGACTCCGATGTTGCATTCTCCTTGAGCTTGTCTACAATTCAAAAACAATATTAAATAATTTAGTAAGAATATGTAACTATATAAGCATGAAAAAAGAACAATCGTTAAATTTACCTTCTTCAAGAAAGTCATAAGATGAAATTTCATCTAAAAACTCACTTATTTGAATCCCCTTATTGTTCTCTTTCAACCAACTTTGTGTAGGGCCTCCACCATTTTTGGACTCAAAGAGCTTCTAAATGAGTCTAAAATACGACCGCTAGTACTGAAGGCGGATTCAGATGCTACAGTAGATATAGGTATAGCAAGAACATCTCTA
>NC_037539.1:1252972-1413039 GCF_001531365.2 Cynara cardunculus var. scolymus
TTAGCGGTTTGGCGGTTTAGCGGTTTGGCGGTTTGGGTTTAATCGGGGTTGTTAGCGGTTCGGGTTGGGCGGGTTTCGCGGGTTGGCGGTTTTTTGTTCACCCCTACTTTAATCTACCTTAAAGATAACCTACTTGGAGTATAATTTTAAAGTAGTTATGTAAATTAAATGTGAAAAGAAAATCATTTGTGTGTGTGTATATAGAGAGAGAGAGGTGAGTTATTATACAACCTTTTATATTTATACAACCAATGCAACTCAATCTCAAACGTCCATTTAATTTGATGAATATGTAATTTTATAGAAGTTTTGATTGTTTTTTAATATAAAGTATTGATCATAATTAATTAACCTTATTCATCTTCTATAAATATTTAAATCATAATAAATGAACTCTTTATCATTTCCATAAATATTTTAATTTATTGGATTGTATTGATTGTATGAATGTGATGGGTTGCATTTGAAACAAACTCACTCTCACTCTCTCTCTCTCTCTCTCTCTATATATATATATATATATATATATCTATCTATATATATATGTATGGTTGGGTTCACATGAGACCAGATTGTTTTCGTGAGATACGTGAGACAACATTTTTACACTTAAAACTCTACAACAAAACGCTAAGAAGATAAAAAAATGGAACTTACACAATAAAAAAAACATTGTGAAAGTTACCTTCACAGTGTTTTGCTGTGAAGTTTCAAATGTCAAAATGTTGTCTCATTTGTCTTACAAAAACGGTCGTCCCTCTCTCTCTCTCTCTCTCTCTCTATATATATATATATATATATATCGCAATGCAACGCTCGATTTTAGTGTTTTGTTTTATTCTTTGTTTTTGTTGAGGTTATAAAATAGTTTTGTGGTTTTGAAAAAGTGATAACATTTGTATTTTTGAATAAATATAAACTTGAAGATACCTTAAAATTTTGAAAAAAAAATATAGATATTAGTATAAAATTAACTATCTAAATCGTTTTTTTATAATTTCTTTATTTCAAAATTTCTTTTATAGTTTAATCTAAATTTAATAACGAAGTAATTTATTTTTAATTTAATAATACAAGTTTTTATAAAAACAATAATTAAGTATTCTGTTATGACTTAATGATTATCTTAATTATATTTTAGTTTTTTTATTATTAAAATAAGATGTTTATTCTTATTTGATTATGTTTATCTGCTGTTAGTTACACAGATTCAAGCATGAAACTTTAATAAGCTATACTTACACACAATTTAATTGTAATATTGAATTTTAAATAATATGCATAAACAAACAATATTTTATGCATAAAAATAGTTTTTAAGAGTTTTTATCAAATGTTTAATAATATAATGTATATATATACATATAATACAAAATCGTTTGTTCTTACAAAACCCCTCAATTTATATGTAGCAAATATGAACATATTTATTCAAAAAGTTAACAAACACGTTTATTTTTAGTTAATATATTGTCACATCAAAATGAAAATGCGAATAAAATTACAGAAAACAGAATTCGACCCATAAATGAATAAGACAAAAAGAATCGAGTCACACACTTTATATCTGATGTTATTTAACATTTTTATTCTACAGGTTACATATTTGGATAAAAAGTTGATTACTGATAGCCCTAACTATTACTAAATCTGGACACCTTAAACTTTCAGTAGTTATGGTTGCACACAGTTAAATCTATGGTTTTACTGCTATCAAACTTTAAAAAAATTACATAGTATGCAACAAAATTTGTGGTTGCACATGTAACCACAAATCATACACGCATGCAACTAACATTAACATATGTTACTTTTATTTGTATTAACATAAAAAAAATATTCAATATTCAGCTTATTTGAAGGTATTGACACAACCTTTCTAATGATATAATTTGTAAAAGAAAATACGTATTTTTAATGTATTTTAATTAATATGAAAAGGGTATAAAATGAAAATTGAAAAAAACTGAAGTAAATTAAAATAACTGAAGTCTTTGAAATATTAAAAGCATAACTGATTTCCAACCATCATCCTCAAGTTCGACATTTTATTCTTAATTTTTCATTTAAGGGACCCCTTCCGTACCTTTTAAGTCAAATCGCCCCCATACGGTAGGGGGCGATCCTGGTGGTTATTTTATGAAAACTCGTTGAAAATTGGCTATTTTTGTTAATACATTAGGTATAAACCGGCTATTTTGATGATTTTCATGGTTTCAACGAAATTTTTTTTATGTTTTCACCGCTAAAAACTTGTGGTTTCAACACCTTAAAGTTTTTACACAGTAAGGCGTTACATTTTTATAGTTTCATAGACAACTATACCCCACAAGACAGTCCCCCCTGTTAATCGACCCCACAAGGAACCCGCCTCCAAGGACACCAATATGAGTGGACATTTTTCGGCTCACTTAACCAGAAGAGAACACTGAAACTGATACCAGAACATGCTATATATTTTAGCAAAGTCACTCCATCTTTTTACCAACTGAGGTACATGTTAGGGGGCGTTTACTAAATGCTTACCCAGTAGGTGCTTATCGGGCAATTTTTCTCACTAGACGAACATGGCAAGACCCAAGAATTTTTACCTGGTAATAGTGATGATAAGGATAGAAAGTCTTGTCCGGTAAGTGAGGGTGACGACTTTTACCTGGGTAAACGCTTACTATACTACAATCTTACCTAGAAAATAAATTATAGTGTTGACTCGTAACGAAAAACGCTTACCGGATAAGCATTTAGGTAAACAGCCTCTTAGTTTACCGGATCATTTGTAATGTGTATGTGTATGTGTATGTCCCACTTGAATGATGTGAAAGTGAAAAGAAAGCTCCCAGACACAAGTCACAAGTATCAGGGAACGACTTAATGTCTCGTGAAGCATCAGTGGATGTTACTGACTCAAATGGGAATCACACATTCCATCCAAACATTAAAAAACCGATGCAGCTTTTTGAAGAGTTTTTTTATCGTACATCAATAAATTTAACTTGTCGTAATGGAAAAAACCCGCTTTTTGTTTGTGACCGGGTGGATTTTAGCATGGTTGTTGTGTCGTAGTCAGCTAAGGGGACGTTAGATTTCGTGGGTTTTTGACGAAATTCTGAAGAAATTGAAATGGTCAATTTTGTTGAATGGATTATGTTTCAGTATTTGGTTTACGTATAGAATGAGATATTGTTTCGTGTGTTTCTATCATTTATGGATTTGATCGTTCCGTCACAAGGAAGAAGGAATTACATTGCATCCCATTTTCTTTAAAAGTGTGTGTGTGTGTGGAGAGAGAGAGAGAGTTAGACTCATACAAAAACAGTAAATAAATAAGAGAGAGTTAGACTCATACATGTAAAATCATATGTGATTTACGCGACTTTGGCTACGACCTAGGTCGTAGGCCATATTGCCTGCACACCCTTTGTTAACTGTTATTATAAAATCACATCTGATTTAACCGTTTTCGTGTTATCTTATTCAGTTATTGTTTTCGTTTGAACTTCCACATCTCTCTCTCTCTCTCTCTCTCTCTCTCTATATATATATATATATATCCATAATTTACTCTTGATTTAATAAATGGTAATGCACATATTTTTTCACATAAAACAATAATAATAATAATTATTATTATTTTAAGGAAAAAAAAACAAACCAATCACTTAATCAAACCTTATAACATTTTATTCAAACATTCTACGAACCAAACATCCGATAAAATTATAGGTTCCACTTTCTAATTAAAGAAACTCAAACAACCGAAAGAAATTACCTGACAATAATAATTATCATAATTATATTTAAAAAAAAGTTATAATATAATAAATAAATAAATAAATAAAAGGATGACGTCATAATTACGTTTGCATTGCAAAAACCAAAAAAAGAAATAAAAAAAGAAACAGTACTTTAGTGGAGTGGGATGGGATGAGGAGAAATTTCAAAGGATTGGTTGAGTGTTGGCTTGGCCATGTGCAATAATATCACATGAATTCTGATATCATCTGTTTTCTGCTTAAGTCTTGACAAATTGGCTACAAAACACAATTGGGTCCATAAACACTGCAACCCATCGTATATGGGTTATGACCATGGGTCCCCTTTTAACCAGTACAACAATTGACCTGCCAGGTTAACCCTTAACCCCAACCCAACCACCCCGTTCGTGCTTCTCATCCATATCTAAATTTGCAGAATGTGGCTTCAAGAAAGTGAACGTCGTTCATCAACATGACTTGGGTAATTGCTGACCTGGTAAGAGTATGATGTGACTTGGGTCAGTAGACTAATAGTATGTCTCTACAACCCGTTGTTTGTAAACAGTTTAACGAGACTCGCATCTTATTTGATCAACTATACGTTATTGTTTGATAGTGGCTTAATTATAGAGAAAATGGCTTATTCAGTAAGCTAATAGGAGAGCTTTACGCCAATCGCCAAGTTTTTTCCGAATCTGCTTTTTCAAATTAAAAAAAAACATGGTTATTCTATTTATGAAAAAATATTACCAACCAAAAACCTTCTCAATCATATTAATACACACATACAGTTTTATCCATCCAGGACTCACGGTCCTTGTTATGTTTTTTACCGGGTAAGATTCTTGGTTCTTGTCATACTCACCCGAAAAGCAAGCACTTACCCAATAAGCGTTTGGTAAACGACTCCCAAACAAAAACACAACAAAATAAGTTCGCTTATGAACAGTGATTCTTTACGATCCAGATTCTAGACCCAAGTCTTTACATCGATATGCTTTCCCTAAACCCCGTTTTTCTAACTTACGAAGCAAGAGGCCGTAAGCAGATAGTAAACAAGAAATCTTGAAAGTTGGTGATTACCTGCAGAGCTTTAAGAACCCTAATCCTCATATTCTGTCTCTTCGTCATCATCTTCGTCATTGTTATTATCACCATAACCCCATCGATCCTCGACATTATCACGATCTTCTTCGGTTTCTTCACTATCTTCTTCCTCGTAAACATCTTTAACCACTGGCCATAGCTGCTTCTTTATTACATTCCCGACAGCAGTAGAAACCTTCCGTTGTACAACTTTAGCTGGCGGAAGCTTTACGTTAGGTTTGGGTCGGTTTTGTTTCTGGGATTTGGTAATTTCTCGTTTCATGGTGTTCCCGTCATGATCGCTGCCCACATCCATTTCATTGTTTCCGTGAGCATTTTTGGGGTTTTCTTCCGGGAAATGGCCCGGGTGTTCTCTTCTTAAATGAAGATTTAGCTTGTATTCGTGAATGTAGGCCTTTTCACATCCTTCGTATGGACAAGCGTACGGGCGGTCGGATGAAGCCGAAGCGTAGGTGGCCGTTGAAGCTTTTGGCGCCTTCGGAGGTGGTTTTTCTATCGGTTGAATGTGTACATACTTGAGGGGTGCTTCTACCATCATGTTATTGTTGTTCTGCTGAAATTTTGAAAGATTTCAAGATTAAGGATGCAAAATCCCTACATTTACATGGAAAAGATGTATATAGTTTCACTTCCGAAGTCAAATAAACCGAATTTTAATTTTGAAAACTGATAATCAAATCAAACCAAACCAAACAAACCCAGTATATGTCACACAGAGGTAGGGTCTGGGGAGGGTAAGATGTACACAAACCTTGTCTCTATCTCTAAAGATAGAGACAGAGGCGGACCCAAAAAGAAATTCTAAGCAGTGGCACAATTTGACTATAAAAAATATCTAATTTTTTTGAGTAAATTACGATTTTCGTCCCTGTGGTTTGTTAATAATTTCTATTTTCATATATGTGGTTTAGAAATTGCACTTTAGTCCTTATGGTTTGCAATTTATTGCTATTTTCGTTCTTGGACTAATTCCAACCTTTAAGTGCAAGGGACCAAAACAGGAAAGAAGTGTAAACCACAGGGACCAAAACAGGAAAGAAGTGTAAACCACAGGGACCAAAACAACAATAAGGTGTAAACCATAAGGAAGAAAACAGCAATGAATTACGAAACATAGGGACGGAAATCGTAATTTTTAAACCACAGGGACAAAAAACGTAATTTACTCTCTTTTTTTCACAAAATTAGTATAGATCTGGTGGTTGGTTCCTTATCCTTGCATAGAAGAACATGTCTTACATAGAAGAGATCCATGTTCGAGTCCTGCCTACATATATTTTAAAAAACAAAAGTGGTATATAAAAAGACACAAAAAAAAATAAGCTAACAAACAACAAATTCGACAACAATGGGACTCGAACCAAGGTCTTTTGTATAAGGGTAGGAACGTTTCCATCTCAGCCATTAAATTCTTTTGTTAACATGTCAGTTTCAAAAACTATATGGTGGCACCCAACAAAACAATACAGTGCCACCCTTCAGAAACGTAACTTTTTCCCCTTACGACAGAACCATGAAGTGGTGGCCCATGCCACAGTATCGTTCCATGTGGGTCCACCCCTCTGTAGAGAGAGACTGTTTCCGTGGAGACCCCCCGGATTACAAAACGATAAGGGTGGTCTTACTTTGTAACGACTCGTTAGCAAATGTGATTTTGAAATGAAAATCGTGTTGAAACAGGGGAAGCACTAACCTTTTCATGGTGAGACATTATGTGATTCTTTAGCTTGTATTCATGAGCATATCTCTTTCCACATTCAGGGTATGGACAGATATGATAATTCTCTTGAGAATGAGTTTTCATGTGTGACCTTAGGTTGAAATCCAACGAGAATGCCTGTTTATGTCCGAAAGTAACCAAACAATATCAGAGTAGTCGGTTAACGTAAGCATTTTTAGGGTCTTTCGAGTTCTGGTCCCTTCCCCCTTTTGCTTCTTTGCCAATCATAAATAGGAGTTAGGGCTACACATGGGTTGGGTTGGCCGGGTTGAAGGCATTTGAACAACCCGATGCTTGCAGTTTGAAAATTCTTAACCTAACCTAACTCAACCCAACCCAAACCTTGCGGGGCGGGTTGGGTTGGGTTGAGTTGGTCGGGTTGAAACTTTGGTACATCATTTTACAATCTAGCTAAACATTTGTGTTTAAACAACGTAAAATCAAAATGATAACATACAAAAAAGGCTAACAAACTCAAAAAAGAAGTTGGAAGGTTAATTCAAATAAGAAAAGTAAAATTACGGTAGAAATTGTAATATAATTTTGAATATGGCTAATTACGGGTTGATATAATGTCTAATGTACATATACTAATCAAGAATTTAATAATCATATTAAATCCATAGTATAAAAAAAAACATCGGGTTCATCGGGTTGGGTTGGGGTCAAATAATCGTAACTGAATTCCAACCCAATGGTTGTGGTTGCCGGTTTGGCCTAATTAGTATCAACTATGTGTCAGGTTACCTCAGGTTGAGTTTTTTTTTGGGTTTTTTCAAGTTGGGTTGGCCGGGTTAGTTGGTTTTTCAAGCACCCCTAATAGGAGTACCATAATAAATGAATGAACTGAATTCCGTTCATTTATACCCTTTTCTCCATTCTCCATTTTGCGAGTCCCGTCTTCATTTCTGCTCGTACCATGTAAACAGGACCCACAAAATGGAAATGTTATAAAGAGGACCTAAATCGATATGCGAAGATAAAACTTACCTCAAAAGCAGTTTGTAATGTTAATTATATCAACCGAAATGGAAAAAAAAAAGACTGTAATGTAACACTTCACTAAAGAGGGACAGAGCCATCACCTTACCACAACCTTCATGAGGACAAACAAAATCTCTCTCTCCCGTATGAATAAGGAAATGTCTCTTTAGCTTCGAGCTGTCCAAAAATTTCTGCAAAAAAACCAATAATAGATTCATTGCACACGATGAGCCTCATGAAAGTAATAAGAATGAGTAAACAACAATCTATAATCACAAGGCAATATATGCAAAGAGGTTGTTCTGTCACTCAAACTAGTGATCTTAGGGTGCGTTTGGTATGTGGACGGGACCGGACGGGGAGAGCGAGGTAGGCGGGTGAAAGAAATCGCTTTAGAGTGTGTTTGGTACACTCGACAGGACAAAACATAAAAGAGATCATTGTTCCATGTTTGGCAAGACTTTTATGTGAAACAAACAGAATCAGAGTGGAAGAGACTTGTTCCATCCCGACCCCATGAAACAAGGTGGAACAGACCTATATTTTATCAATCTAACCTCAAAATAAAACTTAAATCTCATTCTCTTCTAGAACATCAAATACGCCTCCCTCTTTACATGATAATAGAAAAATAATAATAATATAGAAAAGGTATAAAATAGAAATTGGAAACTAAATGAACTTTTTATTTTGGTGTCATTTTAATCGTTTTGACGAAAACTTTCTAACGATATATTTTGTTATAAAAATATTTATTTTATTATAACTTAATAAATTACATAAATTAATCAGAATATATAAATAAGTCGTTAGAGGTAAATTGGTCATTTCATTTGTTATGTTCTGTCCTGTTCAGTTCTGCTTACAAATGTTGAAGAACTGTTCTGTCATGTCCTATCATGTCCGGATACCAAACGCACCCTTATGGGTTTTAATTGTCATGGGTAGTTTAGTAATTTACCAATCTTATTCCATCTCCCTAGTTTTTTGATCCACCTATTTTGATGGGACAGAAAAATGCATTTTTGTCCCACTCAGTCTTATCATGTCCTAGTCTAATGTCATGTCAAACATGGTACAATAAGTTTTTGCACCGTCATATTCTGTATTGTCCTGTGTACCAAACGCACCCTTATGGTCAGAATGGAGTGATCTTAACCAAATCTCCGTGAAGGTATGGACGCAAAAATAGCACTTTAGTATATAAAAGAATCACCTTTCCACAATTCTCATAATGGCACACATATTGTCTCTCTCCATGAATGTGAGCATGCTTCCTTAGAGCCCCAGCATCAATAAATGTTTTTCCACACCCTTCATAGCTGCAAAGAAAAAGAACTTCGGTTGTTGGTTCGGGTTCAGGTTCTATAGCCTCCACCTCTTTTGACTTCTCTTTCATGGCATTTAATTGAGCCTCTGGTTGTACAAAGACAAGAAGCTCGATATCAAACCCCAAGGAATCATATGATAATAGCATTGACATGCCTTGTTAGATGGATATTACTTAGGGTGCGTTTGGTACATTAGACAGGACAGGATAGAACAAGGATCACTGTTCCACGTTTGGCAGGACTTTTAACATAGTGGAACAGGCATGCCCCACCCCACCCCATGGAACAAGGTGGAACAGGCTATATTTTACCAATATAACCCTAAAATAAAAACTAATTCTCTTCTAAAACACCAAACATGCCACCCTATTTATATTTTATTAATTCTTAAAATTTTATTTATTGTATTTTATGCTATTTAAACTTTCACTTTACTGTCCTCAAAATATTACTTTATACGGTTTCTATATTTTGATGTCATTTTAATCGTTTTGACGAAAACTTTCTAATGATATATTTTGTTATGAAAATATTTATTTTATTATAATTTAATGAAGTCCATAAATTAATCAGAATGGATATAGACAACTCATAAGGGGTAAATTGGTCATTTTATATGTTCCTCTCCTATCCAGTTATGTGTTATCATATGTTGAACAACTGTTCAATCATGTTCTGTCATGTCCTGCCTGGATACCAAATGCACCCTTAGAGACAACAATAATGCTGGTAGAAGTTTGCCACCCTCACTACGATGACGTGTTTATTCATTTCTTTAATAAGGCCACGCAAGTTCTCGTGCTTACACTATATTCTAATTAAACCATTACTCAATTGGTTGACACGAACTATTTTCTCGGAAAAATACACTAATAATATCAAAATGAATGTTGAATTTACAGAGATTACTAACCTGTGATCCACCTCATAACAGAGCACCTGCCACCTGTTGCCACAACATCCTGTGGCACCCTGAACAAATAACGATAAGGTTAATACCAAGATTTTACAACAGTTAAGGTAAACAAATATCAAACAACTGTGAAATCTTGAAGAAAAAAGTAGTTTATCGATGAAATGAGTAAATCTTGCTTCATCCCATAAGAAATGGCAACAATTTCCGTTTTGGGATGTACCATATTAATTGCAGCATTCTTTATGTGACAAAAATAATTGCATGGGTTCAAAAGGGCTCGGTTGTATGATGTTAGCAGAAATGATAAACTATTTTTTTGACCAACATGATTGTTACAAATTTATGATGGATTGATTTTGTCACAATATTCAGCCTACTTTACTCGCAACTGAAAATAATTTTAGACATTAGATTAATGGTGAAACACTCCCATGAACTATGTGGTTAGTCAAACATTTCAGTTTATGGAACAAGCCGGGGATATGGAAATACTAAACATAAGTTTTGAATATATTTCTAATGATATTGAATAAGGCATCCACCAAAACAACACAGGATGGAGAATTTTGGTAATCCACTAATCTTGAACCTTTTGAGATATCAAAACAACAATATATAGATATATATACACACACACACACACAATAAAAACACTTCAGAGACCTTAAATACATAGGTTGGTTGTTGTATGCCCCATTAAAGGATGTCCAATCCTTTACTTTAGCACAAGATGAAGGTGCCTGGAATGCAAATACGAGGGGAATGTCAAGAGACTTGATGATGAATATGGATAGAAATGAGGATATCGTTGAAACGGTTGAGGTACCTTCAATTGAAGAGAATTTGACATAACCCACGACCTGTTTGTTAGCAGCTAAACTAGCTTAATGAGACTCGGAGCTTATTCGGTCAGCTATACATGACTGTTTGGTAACTTAATGATATACAAACTGGCATATTCAATAAGCTTCTAGGGGGAGCTTTATGCAAAAAGCCAAGTTTTTATCCAAATCTGCCTATCCCGATTTATAAACATTATACTTCCTTCTATGAAAATACCTTCCCAAACAAAAACATTATCAATCTATAGAGACAGTTAATCTACACATACAACTTAATGGAAAACCAACCAAATAAACATTGTATGGTCATCCCAAAGTAGATCTTTAGATGGTGAAAAGGGGGAGTTGTTTTAATGAAAAAAGAGCATTATGAGATGTAGGAGAAGGCCAAGGCTAACAAAGGGAAAATGTTTTTTGATGTTGACAAATGACTATGGCATTAAAACAAACACATAGAGTGCATTCAACAATCCCTAACATTCTAGAAACCTTGATTACCATTTGCCATAAATCACACAGATCAATCAAAACACGTTCTTTTTTACAACGGCAAACTCATAACTGAACTCTAACTGATTCTACTGGTCTTGCTAGTTGCAAGCACGAAATCATCTTTATCAAGAAATCAAACATGGACTGAGTAGTATCAAAATTTTAAAACCGTAGCTACTTCAAACCCACATAAATAATCAAGTCTATCTCAGTTTTACCCCTTTTTCCTCTTGATTAAAACTTCTAAAAAATTAGGTCTTGTGAGCCAATCACACTCACACGTTCGTACAATATATATAGATATAAGATAATTAAAGGGCGAAAAAGAGAGGATTGTTATTATTTACCATTCTTTGAACCACTTAACAGCTGGAGTGTTAGAGCTGATGAATGTCCGTCGTTCGAAGGGGTTGTGGAATGAGTGATGCTCCATAAATGCAATAGACTTGATGGGTCTGGTTCTGCTAATTGAACTGAACAGAATGGTTTAATTATGAAGAAATTAGGGTTTCATTCACATGGGTCATTCTTGAATTCAGAGGAAAAACAAGAAATGCGTTGGCGATTGCACGACAGCACGAGCTGGTGCTTGAAGCTGGCGGTGGCAGGAAAGTCTGAACTCTGAGGAGCGGCAAAAAGGCATTTGCGAAATGGTGAAAGACTGAAACCCGTTTCCGATTCGACTTGGGTTATGATATTAGAGGATTCGGGTAGTCCGATTCATGAACCAAATGGTTATCCGGATCCAAATTTTTATTTTGTCATAGCATCACTTGTTATAGTTTAAACGGCTTGTTTGTTTACCTTTTAATAATTTTATTAATAGATAGTTTATGAATTGTTAATAGGTGAATTTTATTTGGCAAAAAAAAATCTTAATAGTTTTAAAACTTTCTAAATGAATTTATATCATGGGTCTTCCTTAACCATTCAGTGCCCTAATTTCATTGTGTACTATATTATTGATAATCTCTTGATCATTCCGATCACTTATTTATTCAGCACCAACTCATTCAGCAACTGTCAAACAACCCTACGCGACTTACGAGATATTTGGTTGGTTTTTCAAGTCTTATATGGATAAGTTGTCTGTGTGGATTTATTTATCCGTCTAGATTGTAAATATTTTTGTTGTGAAGGGTTTTTTCATAAATAAAATAAGCGTGTCTTTTAATTGGAAGGAGGGTGGTTAAAAAAACTTGATTTTTTTACATAAAACTCTCTTATAAAATACTATTGATAAGTCATTTTTTATATTATTAAGTCACCAATAAATAGTCACGTATAACCAACAAGTAAGTTATGAATTTTACTGAACTCGTTAAACTCCTAACAAACGAGCCCTTAGGGCTAGGATTGCTCAAAATACTGACTAATCCAACCAACCCAGCCTGGAAAAGCCTAAAAGAAATCAACCTGAGGTAACATGATACATAATTGATACAAAATTAGGTCAACCAGCATTTATTAAGTTGGAATTGAGTTATGGTTATTTGAACCCAACCCGATGTCCTTCTATGCTATGAATCTAATATGATTCTTAAATCATTAATTAACATATGTACATTAGACGTTAGATCAATCTATAGTTTGGTAAAATTCAAAATTATATCACAATTTTAACCGTAATTTTACTTTCTTATTTACATTAACCTTCAGTTTCTTTTTTAGTTCGTTAGTATTTTTTTATATGTCATCATTTTGATTTTACTTTGTTTAAACACAAACACTTACATAGATTGTAAAATGATGTACTAAAGTTTCAACCAAATCAACCCTAACCAAAACGCACGGGTTGGGTTAGGTTGGGTGGTAGTTTTGCTTGAGTTGGGTTGAGGGTTGTTAAACTACAAACATTGGGTTGGTTTGTCCAAATGTCTTAAACCCAACTAACCTAACCCATGTACAACCCTACTTAAGGCATGTTTGTTATCAATTTAACGAGCTTAATGAGACTTATAGTTTCTTCAGTATATATATATATATACATATATATATATACATATATATATATATATATATATGTGTGTGTGTGTGTTCGGTAGTATATATATATGTGTGTGTGTGTGTGTTCTGTAGTGGCTTAATGATATATACAATAGTTTATTCAGTAAGTTTATAGGGGGTTTTATGTATTAAAAAAATCCCAAGTCGGCCTCTTCTATCTATGAAAAAACCTTCCAAACTAAATATAATCTATATATACATATTAATCTATACATACAGCTTTATTTATACATGACTTAATGAAAACTAACAAAACAACCATTAATTATTCTATGTTATTTTATTTGCATTTTTCGCTACATGTAAGGAGCCTTTTTCTAAACACTAACATTGGTAAGTGCTCACCGGTTCAATTACCTTAAAGGATGAACACAAAAAGAACATAGAAAATTACCTGGTTAGAGAGAAGAGAAAGATCGATAGTTTTACCCGGTAAGTGAGGGTGATGACTTTTATCCGTTAAACGCTTACCGGATTATAAATATTTATCATCAATCCATTTGGATGGGCAGGATGATATTTTATAAGGCAAGGGAGAACGGCGAATCTTGTCAGTAAGAGTTAGCATTAAACAACCTAAATCCTATTCTTTATAAATAATATATTTGATAATAAATAGTTAGGTTCGAGGGGAAACTGCAAAAAAAAAATGAAAAACTGAGAAACATCTAGGTGACCATTAATCTGGACGGTATGCAGTTGCGCATACCGTCCATATGAGTGGCTACTAGAGTGATTCTCAGTTCTTTTGGGATTTTCTTGAACCCCATCTGACAATAAATATACAATATATTTGATATACGAAAACGAGACGAGTCAAGGATCACGTTTCTCAACCCCATCCCTAGTCCCGGGTTATACGAGAAATCTCCGAACCCACTAGGTAAGGTACGTCAAGTTTCGGGTCTCATTCTCATACCCTAAAAAAAGAGTACATTTATTGGGCTCTTAACAATAAAAACTGGGCCTTGGTCTTTAGAGTTTTAGTATGGGCCAAGCCCACTTACAGCCTTTTTTAACTCTCCAGAAACACAGTATTCATTCTTCATCAACATTTTGGTACGGGCAGCCGGGCAGCTCTTCAGCAACTCATCATCGTCATCGACATCGTCACTCTTCCCGCGCCTTTCACCACCACCTCCGTCGTACGTTTTCGTCTTTTACTTTATTCTTCCGATTTGAACAGTCTGATCGTCTTTTAGTTATTACATGTACATGAGAAAATCGATATTGATTTCTCTACGTTAACTTTGATTTTAGTTTTTCCATGAAACAGTAATTTCACACACACACACATGTAGATATTCCTGTTTCTGATCTGTATGATCGTGTAGATATTTGAGAATTTTTTTGTTTTAGGAGAAGATCTCTGTTGTAAACCCTAGCTACGACAAGAGGATGTTGGTAGTTTTCTTTGTTTTAATTCACACACATAGAAGTACGTGTGTGTAATCTGTATGATTTTACGGGTTTTTTGAGATTGTTTGATGTTTAAACGACGGAGCGATATTATAAACCCTAACTAGATGGAATAAGCGTAATTCTGTCTTACAATACAAGCATGGACACGGATGGTAATTTATTTTGGTGAAACGGTAACTTTGGTAAACCCTAATACAGAAACGACACGAGGATGACGCTATCGGAAGAGGAAATTAGTCGTTTATTTAGGATCCGAAGAACAGTTATGCAAATGCTGAGAGACAGGGGTTATTTGGTTGGAGAGTTTGAGATCAATATGGGAAGAGGTGATTTCTTTAGGAAATACGGTGAGAATATGAAAAGAGAAGATCTTATCATCAGCAAGGCCAAGGCCAATGATTCCTCCGATCAGGTGCAAAACATTCTCTATTGTCTTTACCTGTTTATTTATCCTTTTCCAACGTTTCAGTTTATTGTTGTATTTAGTCGTTCCATGTAGAAAAAATAAACTTGACATTTTTTTAATAGAAGTTGTGTATGACCAAGGTTTGCCTGTTTCCAGCGTGCACTTGGTAAACTAGACATGACATAACATAACAGCACAAGCATATCGTTCCATGTTTGGCAGGACTCTTTTACGTGTAACAAAACAAAATAGAACAAGCGTGTTCCACCTCTACCCATAGAATGATGGAACAAGATGGACCCGACTAACTATTGTATTTTATGGTCTTTAGACTGTCCTCAAAATATTATTTTTACACGGTTTCTATAATTTGATTAATTTATGTAATTTATTAAATATTAGTAATAAAAAAAATAATATAGGAAAGGTATAAAATAAAATCCAAAAACTACATAAACTTTTTATTTTGGTGTCATTTTGATCGCATTGATGAAAACTTTATGATGAAATGTTTTGCTATAAAAATATTTATTTTATTATAATTTAATAAATTACATAAATTAATCAAAATATATAAAAAGTTTATTAGGGGTAAATTGGTTATTTTATTTGTCATGTCTTGTTTTGTTCTATCCTCGATATCAATCACACCCTTATTGTTCTTGCATGTGACATGTATTCATCATTTATCTTCCAGAATCCAATTTTGTGAAGTTCAAATTGATATTCACGAAGATATCAGTTTCCGGTCAGAATGAATACACTTCAATTTGAATTCCAAACTTCTAATTCGCTTTGCTAGATTTCTATCGAATAACCTTATCTTCCAAATTATATTTCTTGTTTGAGCACATCTTGGTTGCTAAACTTTGGCGAGACCGTGCATCACCATGCATCATCACCGGTGTTGTTTATATAAGATTTCTCATATTTGTGATTTTTGGATGTCAACATTCCACCAACTTTGTTTTACATAAAAATCCTGCCAAACGTTGAACAGTGATTCTTGTTCTGTTCTGTAATGTCCACACACTCTTAATGTGCAGAGACATTCAACACTTTGGTTTTTGGTTACATTTATGATTGGTCTATGATGTTTTTTGCTTGTTTATGTAAAGCTGATTCAATTCATTTTCTGTTGTCTTGTCAACCAGATCTATGTGTTCTTCCCCGAGGAACCAAAGGTTGGTGTTAAGACCTTGAAGACTTACACTGAACGCATGAGATCAGAAAATGTGTTCCGAGCAATATTGGTTGTCCGAGAAAATCTGACACCCTTTGCCCGAACTTGCATGAGTGAGATAGCTACAAAGTTTCAGTTGGAAGTTTTTCAGGTAATTTAACGTTTTCACTATGCTTTGGGGTAGGAGGTCAAGTCCCCGTAAATCATATCTAGACCCCACCTTTGGGTGGGATATATTGGGCTTGTTTTGTTTGGTTTGGTTTGCTGTAAGCTTGTTTGTTAGCAGCTTAATGAGACTCACAGCTTGTTCAGCAAGCTATACATGACTGATGACAGTCTGATAGTGGCTTAATGATATAGAAAGTGGCTTATTTAGTAAGCTTCTAAGGGGGAGCTTTATGTAGAAAACCAAGTTGTTCCTAAATCTGCCACTTTGTTAAAAAAATGCACACATTCCATTATGAAAAACCTTTCTAATCCATATAGAACTTAATGAAAAACCAACCAAACATCCACTATTTTTGGTCCACAGATGTTTTAGAAATTCGGTGTTCATGGATCTTGATTTCTTCAACCCCACTTAATAGATAAGCCAAGAAGATGGTCGTTTTTTCAATCATATTTAAAAAAGTATCATCAACTTTTTTTTCTTATTTAAATTCAGTTGCGTCTCAATGGTCAATCTGCATGTTAGCTTTATTGACTTAAGTGCAATCGTCTTTTATAATCATCCATAATTGTTTGCAAGGTTTTACTTGGTTATGTATTAATGGGAATGATTTTTGTTCCCCCAAACCTATTTGGCTACATGCCTGCATTATATAATAACATGCAAAAAGCATGATCAAGAAACTCTTAAGATATAATAAAAACATTGGAAATTAAACTACAAATAAGTTAAGAACATACAAAAATTATCAGCGTGATTAGTTATTCAGGGCAAAAAGGCGAAATTGAGTTCTTTTGTGCATCATTTTGTGTTGCATCTGGTGCTAACTTTCGTTATCTTTCTTTGCCATGATCAATACGGAAGCTTGGGCTGGTTCAGTCTTCAATAAATAATGTTTGTCATATTTCTAAGAGTACGTGTTTAGTTCTGATTTTCGGTGACAATTTATAGAAATGTATGTGTACGCACACTCATCCATTGATGCATATATGGACATATGTTCAGATATATAGAAAACTATATGAATCATTTTTTTTCGTAACTGGGAAAGCAGGCTAATCGTACCATATATTTGTCTGATAGAGGAGGTATCAACCTCTTTACAAGGCAACATTTGTTCCCTCTTCATGACGGAAATTGCGGTCTGGATTGATGGCTTATGAATCTGATGTTAGTAATGATGCTATGGTTTTGGATTACAGGAGGCAGAATTGTTGGTGAATGTTAAAGATCATATTTTAGTTCCTGAACACCAAGTGCTTACAGCTGAAGAAAAGAAGACTTTGCTGGCCAGATACACTGTCAAGGAAACACAGGTGCCTTTCTCATCATTTCTCAATTACATTATCTAATAAAGTCTAAAAATATCTCCCACTATTTTCTAGAGGAACCACTCTTGTCAATATTTTATTATTTAATATAATATTATTTCTCTCTTCAGAAAATTTATGGTTTTTTCTTTCTTTTGTTCCTGTTGGTCGGAATATATCAAAAATTATCTCTCTTGTTCTAATCATTTTCATTGGTGTTCCTCAAATTTGGAGAATTTTATACTTTGTATTCTCTCTTCTGCTTTTTCCATTTTGGAGACTCTGTCGGAGCAAAGAAACATGTCCGAAATCCTCAAAATTTTCATTTGGAAGAATCTTTGGCATGTCCAGAATCCTTAAAATTCCCATTTTAAAGAATCTGTTTGTTTGTGTGTATTTGTAGCTACCTCGAATTCAGGTGTCCGATCCAATTGCACGATACTATGGGTTAAAGCGTGGTCAAGTTATGAAAATTATTCGACCAAGTGAGACGGCTGGGCGTTATGTGACGTATCGATACGTTGTTTGAGAGAAAAGCTTGACTTTGGTTATTTTACTTTTTTTGTGTGGTTTGTATCTATCATTATATGCAAAGGAAAACCTCGACTTAGCCTAATTCTCTTGTTTTCATATCTAATACTAGATGTTGTCCATCTGATCTGATGTTTTTGCATGCATATACTAATGGTGTCGTTTACCGCATGTTTACATGGTAAGCTTTTATCGAGCGTCATTTACCTTACGGAGTTAATATGGCAAGAACAAAAATCTTACCAGAAACATAATAAAGTCCTAGACGTTAGACTAAATTGAGTTTAAAAAAACATTTTTAAACCACCATCTCTCGCATACGTAACCTATCCCCGTATGGAATGGGATCGTGAACCTTTTTCTTTCAACTATTTTCCACGTGTCATGATGTAATTGGTTGGGTTTAGTTTTTTAAAAGATAAAATGTTAAAAATATGACTTCAACAAAAAATGTTAAAAAAATACCATAATTCATGTTTTTCAGTTCCTTGTAAATGGAAATATAATATTACATATTTTCATTAGATTAATCTTATTTCTTTTTATTTCAATACTCTTATTATTTTGTAAAATTTATTTTTTTAGTTTTTCTCGATTTTCTATTATGAATCCAAACTTTTCAATATTTTTTAAACTTTTATACTTAAAACAGAAAAATAATAGCTATATATGACAAAAAATTAAATATATAATTTTTATAAAATAATATTTTAGATTGGATTGGATTACGTCTGAACAATAAAAAAGCAAGATTGAGTTGGAGTTGAAGATTGTATAGGTAAATGAGATATAAAGTAACATTTTAATTGATATTGAGTTGAAAAAAATTGTGAATAAACATGGTAAAGAAATGAGACCGGTTGAAGTTAAAGATTATGAAGTCGATGAAAAAGAAAGTAACATTTTAATTAAGATTGAGTTAAAAGAGATTCTGAATAAAAATAGTATTAAAATACATTACTGATTATGACCACTGATTTATTACCGTTACCGTTTATCAGGATTAGTCCATTCTTACGGAATAAATATGCCATCTGACAAATGAGGAGTTGTTCTGAATTCTGATTCCGAAAGAGGATATGAATCCAAAAAAGCCCAATTGGCCCACCGGCCAATATTGAAGTGAATTGATTCTCTAGGGCTAGATTCTGGTTTATACGCTTGTCGACGTTCAGACTCATGAATCATCCATACATCCATTAGAGTTTAACAGATGAAGCTCAAGCAATTAGAAAGTCTACTTGGTAATCTTCAACAATTCGACAATCCTAAGGTAGATTCATACACAATCATATACTTTGCGTATCCAATTGTTTTCTTATCGCTTTTTTTTTTCATACTGAATTGCAAAAAATCGAAGGTTAGATTCAAATGTCACATCAACTGTTTGATTTCTATATGAATTGCAGATTGAGCTGGAACAATACCCAACTGGAGCGCACATTGCTTCTCGTATGCTCTACACGGTACTTCTTTTATCTTCGTTTTGTTCTATTTTCAATTGTTTTTGTTGTTTTGCCTTTTTTTGAACTTTGATACTTGTATGTTTGTGTTTAGATGGAATTCTAGGTTTAGAATTGAGATTGGATCTCATATGTTCATATTTGAACCGATTTTGCTCCCAATTCTATTCAGCCGGATTCTAGGTGGGTCTGTTTCTTAATGGCGGTTGGTGCAATGGTACAATACGAAGTCTACGACCTAATTGTTTTGATTTCGATCAGAGATATGGGTGTAGGAGTTCATTTGTAGTCTCAATAAGAAAAAGGAATCATGGGTTCTGTCGAAATTGTGTTTCTAGTTTACTTGATGCTAGTTAACACCGACATTTGATCTATAAAAATGATGCATACAATCCGCTTTTGAGATTAGAAGGATGAAAGGGGTGTAAACGAATTGGACAAGAAAGTTAGGGGCCGATTACCCAAACTCTTACCTGTTAAGCGCTTTTCAGTAAGAGTCTGATACTCCAACTTACCTTACTAGTTAAGATTGTAGTCCATCAAAACAGTATTATATGTAACAATTAACCCGGTAAGCGCTTACCGTGTAAGAGTCGTTAGTCTCACTTATCGGGTAAGACCCTCCATCTTTATCCTCGCTCTTACCGAGTAAGATTCTCGGCCCTTGCCATGTTCATCTGGGGAGGTAAATAACCTGGTAAGCGCTTACCAGTTAAGCGTTTAGTAAACGACCCCTTACACTCCAAATTTAGTGGTTTCAACTTTCTAGTGAATGGTTTAATGAAGTTATAGTCCATTTGGCCAAATAAGAACCAGACTTGATCAGCTAAAATAAAATACAGATTGTGACTTTTGAGGGGAATCAATCACTTTTCAGCTTCAATTTTTATATGAGTCGCTTTAGTTTTTTGGGAAAATAACGAGATACTACATAAAGCTTGATCACAAATGCTTTGATTTGAATAAGTTCTAATCCATATATGACTATGTAAGGTAGTTCGATGATGTCCAATAAATGTTGTGTTTGTTTGGAGAGGAATATGTTGGTGGAATAGTTTGTTTAGAGCTTCAACATATTCTCCAAATTGGAGATTTTGGAGTTTTTATCCTATTATTTTGCACCAACAGATCCTCTAATATTGAGAAAGTGGGAGAGTGTGTAAAAATCTGCAAATTTGAAGAACCCTCGAAACTAAAATTCTGGTAGGGAAGAAACAATATTTATGTTTCCACAAATTAGATGTTGGAGGTTTGCGAGGACATTAACTGTATTGAATATTTTAACAATATTATTAATGCCCGAATCTCCAAAATCAGGAACCTGTTGGAGTTGGATGTATTTTTCTAGAGATTTTTCCTTCTTCGTTTTTGAGAAATTACAAAGAAACTGTTGGAGAAGAGCCATGTATTATGGAACAGTGGCAATGCAAGCTTTGTTGATAGAACTCCTAATTGTTATCATTTCTTTCTTGGAGAGAGACATGTTAATTTCTTTGATAGTTTCTTTTTCTCCCCCTATCTAGCTTCGTAAAATGAATGCTTTTTTGTTCATTTTTACTTGACTAGGCAGAGAATTCATTTGGGGATGTGAGCAACAAAGTAGTAGCGGATTTCGGATGTGGGTGTGGCACATTAGGTCTTGCTGCTACTCTCCTCGATGCAGAGTGAGATTTTCTAACTTTCCCATTGGCCTCTTCTACATTGTTTTTTGTCAGATTTTGTGTTCAACATCTGGGATGTTTTATATGTATCTGCGATTCGAGTCTTTGACTCTAAGTTGGTGTTTAATAGACATGTGATTGGCCTAGATGTTGATGACGAGTCCCTTGAAATTGCATCAATTAACGCGGAGGATCTTGAGGTAAATTCTTCTTTTCTACTTGTGGTTCTTTTTTGTTACTAATATGAACTTTGGAAAAAAAATGCATTATTAGGTCAATACTGATTAGATACTAATGGTGTTGAAGTCTAGGCGAGTAGGATGCTAAAGTGTTTGATTTCATACATATTTTTACTAAAATGTTTAATTGTTTGTCTAATGTCTTAAGCCACCCTTTAAAGAAAGACAAATAATCTTTTGGACCCAAACCAAGGTCATCATTTTTGATATTGATATTAATGGGCTAACATGTAATTTCACCTTGGAATCTTTATTAAGAAAATGAATTGTTGATTTTCTTGACATTTCAAAAGAAACATGCTGTAGTTTCCATAGGAGAATGGGAGTAGTTGTTCAAGACACGAAAACCATATACTCCCTCCATCCCAAAATAAGAGTCCACTTTCGAAAGTAAGTGTGTGCTTTCCAATTCTATCCTTAATTATGAGATAGAGAAATTCATTACGTTCTCTATTATAAAGGGTAAAATTGTCATTTTAGTTTATAAAAAGTGGGATCTCTTATATAGGCACCAAAAGGGTCTTCAAGTGCTTAGAAGTAGATCTTGAGAGCATCTCCAACAAATTCTCTAAAATAGAGAAAATGCGGGGCTTTTGTTTTCTATTTTGTTCCAAAAAATTATCTATATGGTTCTCTAAAGTAGAGAAAACTAGAGAAATCTCGAAGTTTAGAGAATTCTCTAAAACTTGATGTGTGGAGAGAGAAATTATTTTTTTATTCATTCCCACCAATGAGATTGAGTCACTATTATATTATATAAATTATTTTTTTATTCATTCCCACCAATGAGATTGAGTCACTATTATATTATATAAATTATTTTTAAAAAGTGGATTGAGATATGATAAATTTATAGAATATTTTAATATTATAATGAATGTTGAAATCTCTAAAATAAAGAATCTGTTGGAGTTAAATGTAATTCTTTTTAGAGAAATTATAGAGAATCTGTTGGAGATGCTCTAGGACCAAAATATAGAACTACTTTTTCTAGCATCCTACTTCCAAACGGGATTTCGACATCATCAAACATCCTTGATCATCTATTATAAGAGATTCTTAGCATTATTGTGATATGTATCAGGTCGAAATGGGTTTAATTCAATGCGAAATCAAGAACTTAAGATGGCAAGGTCTCTCTCTCTCTCTCTCTCCCCTCTCCTCTCTTTCTCGCCCTCTCTCCGTGATCTTAGCACCATTTTATAAAGTTCCATTTTATTGTATGCAATGCCATGTTAGGAATATTGTGATCTTGTCATTTTTTTGCATTTTAATGACTATCAGATTATCATCTTTGTGCTATTGCATCGGTGATTCATTTATCACATATATCACACTCGCAGACTGACATAATACTCCCTCTGTCCCAAAATAAATGTTCACGATGAAAAAAAGACAATTTTAGAAATGTAATTATCACACTTTTTAATTAACTAAGGGACTGTTTGGTTGGTTTCCCATTAAGTCCTGTATGGATAAAGTTGTCTGTATAATTGGGAAAGGGTTTGTTTGTGAGGGTTTTTCCATAGATGCAAGGAGCGTGTTTTTAATTGGGAGGGGCAGTTTTGGAAAAAAAACTTGGCTTTCTACATAAAGATCCCCGTATAAGCTTACTGAATAAGTCACTTTCTATATCATTTAAGCCACTACGAAACAATCATGTATAGCTGACCGAATAAGCTGAGTCTCATTAAGCTGCTAACAAACAAGCCCTAAATGACAATTTTACCCTTAATAGCAGAGGGAGTAATGAGTTTCTCTGTCTCATAATTAAGGATAGAACTGGAAGTAGGCACCGACTTTTGAAAGTGGATGCTTGTTTTGGGACAAGCCAAAATAGAAATTTGGACACTTATTTTGGGATGGAAGGAGTAATCCACATTGATATGTTCGTTTGCTTGGTCAATTTACGGACCTAGGATGATTGATATTTAATTTTGATTCTCCATTTCGAAGAAATTTTGGAGAATCTGTTGGAGATGCTCCTAATTTCGCAATTGTATCTTTACGAGAACTTAACTACTAAAATGGTGTTATCTTTGAAGGCCAAATTGTTGATACCGTTGTAATGAACCCTCCATTTGGAACGCGAAAAAAAGGTGCTGACATGGAGTTTCTGTCCACCGCATTGAAGGTAAAACTGATGGCATGGATCGCACTTTTAACTTCTCGAGTGTGTTTTTACCCCTATATTTAAGTGACGTAATGCATACGAACTTATCAGGTTGCTTCTCAAGCCGTTTACTCGTTACACAAGACAACAACACGAGAAGTAAGTCCCTGTTTTTGCTTTCGATTCATGATTGCCAAGTACTTGCCCGTTGTCACATAATAATTACATTTGATATCCCACATAGATTATAAGAAGTGTTTGATCATTAACCGTACGTTTTATTTATCGTTTGATAATGACAAAATAGACAAATCTTGTGGCTCAAATTCACGTCAACTATGACTGATAAGTTGGTTGTTAGCTGGAAGTCTGGAACAGTAGTTGGCTAATAAGTAATTGTTAGTTGATAGACTGATCATGTTTAGTAAGAGCTTCTCCAACACATTCTCCAAAATGGAGAAAATAAAGATCTTGGGGATTTTGGGCAATGTTTGATGAGCTTATTGAAAAGTTTGATACGCTAGTTGTTAGCCGAAACGATAGTTGTTGGCTATTAAGTAACTGTTAGTTGATAGACTGATCATGTTTGGTAAAAACTAGATGACAATATAAGATAACCTAAAATAACATGTTTTGAAAAATATAAGGGAAATTAGTGGAAATCAAAGTGGAAAAAGTTTTCTAAAGCTTATCGAAACGCTACTTGAAGTAATGTTTCAAAAAGCTAGTTTATGGCTGCCTAAACGGCAGTTTTTCAATAAGCTAAAAAAATAATCGGGCTAATAGTTGCCAAACATGGCCATCATCACTCGTCATTTTGTTGTAACGAATACAGGAACGTAAGTACATAGATAATTTTTTTTTTTTGCAATTTTCACAGTACATCCCGAAAACGAAATTGTTCCATTTTCATAGGACATCGTTAAACAAACATGTTCATGATTCATAGGGAATGAAGGAAAACTGAGAACATATCGTAAGAACTGCCATTCCAGCTCGTTTTGCAGCTCAAAATCTTGTTCTAATGGTTTAAGGGCCTGTTTGGTTAGCAGCTTAATGGAATCACAACTTATTTGGGCAGCTATACATGACTGATTGATAGTGGCTTAATGTTATATAAAGTGGCTTAACCAGTAAGCTTGTAGAGGGGAGCTTTATGTAGAAAGCCAAGTTTTTCTAAACCTGTCCCTCCGATTAATAAACACGCTCAGTCCATCTGTGAAAACCCCCTCCCAATCTATATAGACAGATTAATCCACACAAATAGCTTTATTCATAAAGGACTTGATGGAAAACCAACCAAAGGTTAACATTTCCGGAGAAGAATGATTTGATCATTTCTCTTGCAAAATTTGAATCTTTTTCCTGGTGTGGTGATTGTAGCATATCAAAAGAGCGGCATTGCGAGATTATGGTGCTAGCAGCGCGGAGGTTTTATGCGAGGTACGTCAAATTCACTCGAGCTTTACCTTATAACTCTTCCTGTTCGGCCATGCTTGGCTTCCAAAAGCTAGCTTATTTTCTAAGTTTATTGAAAAAGACTCGTTTGGTCAGCCATTCAAGTAGCGTTTCAATAAGTTCCACGAGTTTTTTTCTTCCAATTATGCCCTTCAAGTAGCGTTTCGGTATGTCCTTTTATCTCGTTTTACACTTTCATCTAATTTTCATCTAGTTTATCGGCTAATAGCCGGTTCCCAGCCAACAACCTGCTTTTCTGCTAACAACTACCTTCTCTGCCAACAATGACCTTTTTGGCTAACAACCAGTTTATCAGTTATTTAGCCAAAGATAGCCTTACGATCCGTTTGTTTGCAGCTTAATAGGACTTGCAACTTATTCGGTCAACGATACGTAATTGTTTGGTGGTGGCCTAATGATATAGAAATGGCTTATTCAGTAAGCTTTTAGGGGGAACTTTATGCAGAAAACCAAGTTTTTTTTCCAAATATTCCCCCCAATTAGAAAATTTATTCCTTGCATCTACGAAAAAAACTCTCTCAAACAAAAACCTTCTCAATCTATACAGACAAATTATTATACATACATGACTTAGTTGTTTTTAGCTTGTTCAACTATATATGTTTCTTAACCGAGCTTGCAAATTTCCAGCTTCGATACGATCTCCCAAAACAATACAAATTTCACAAGAAAAAAGACGTTGATATCGCTGTGGACTTGTGGCGGTTCGTTCCTAAACCAAAACATGAATCTTCTTCATGACGAAAACTCTTGCATCGATCGCTCATAAAATTTGTTGATTTATGTAATTCTGATGTTCGTGTTCATATTAATCTTGGATTTTATGGAAGGATTTTGAATTTTTGGAGTGTTTGGTTTGTAGGGTTTGGAATCGAATTGAAATTATATGGATTGTAGAGTTCAAGAAAATTATTTAAGAATTATAATTACTAGGGATGAAGCTGGTACAGTACCAAGTTTTTTTTTTTTTTTTTTTCTTCTGTGTATCAATCAGTTATAATTGGTACATAAATTCTTGTATCGTGTACCAACCACGTGTACTTGATACCGACTTTTTTTTAGGTTGATACATGTTTTTTTAAGTAAATAATATTTATATACGACAAATAGAACAAATAAACTTACACATTCTTCTCACTCTTGGTGAGGTTTGAGCCCCTGACTTGTTAGGAGGCCAAAGACTCACATACCGCTAGGCCAAAGGCCATTTGGTTGGACAACGTACTTTCAAAATTTCTATTTTAGTATCTAAGATGTAAAGTTTTAAACATTTAAGTACCTGGGTATTCGGTTGAAACATTAACCGTTTACCATGCTGATGTGACGAGTAATGTGGTATTTAACTCAGTATTATTTGCTGACATAAATATCTTAATATAAAATTAGTTTTTTGGTTTATTAGAAGAAAAAGTTAATGTTTCAACCGTTCATCCGAAAATTTTAGAAAATTTAAATGTTTAATATTTTACATGATGGGTATTAAAATGAAAGCTTTAAAAATATGTTACTTAAAATAAGAATCAAATTAAAATACGTAATTTTTTTTTTTATGCTATTTGATTTTTCTTTCCAACATTACTTGCCGGATTTTCTCATTAATATATTTTTGTTTCCAAAAAAGAAAACAAGGAACAGCGGAACATGTACGGTCTAAAGTAACAAAAAATGCTAGCGTTCGATTTCACGTCGCTAGAATCTTGACGGTTTAAAACGTATGAACCTCTCGTTAGACGGTGGACGCCGAAACACTTGATAATTTCTCGTGCTTGGAGTTCAAGGAACGAAAAAAGGAACTAATTCCAAGTTTCAAACCTGTGGAAAGTTTCTGTTCACGAATTCGAAGAATTTTCCTGTAATATGCTCGATTGATATGAGAAAATGACGATGATGATGTTAAGGAGCGGTTTACCGGCGGCGAGAAGATTGATTTTTCTACGTTTCTTCTCATCATCGTCGGCCAAAATTGATGCGATGCGTTCTGGTGGTGTTGCCAGTGGTTTAGCGGCAGAGGATCTGCTGTTGGACGAAGAATCTGCTCCGACCACCGCTGTAAAGTCTAATATAATACCTACGCTTCTACAGCCGCGCGTTGTGGTCTATGATGGAGTCTGTCATCTCTGTCACCGAGGTTTGGTCACGATTCCTGCTTATGGTTGATAAAATATGCTTTGTAGTTTGTGATTTGGCGGTCTAAATTGTTTGATCTTTGTTCCAATCCGTAAAACCTTTGGAAAGTCTGGCTCGTTATATCTTTGTATCTTCATAATTTGTTGTTGAGCTGTTCGTGCATTTCACACATAATGTTCAAATTTAGGGTTAACTGATGATTAGTGATTACAATTCCAGTTTACTAAGCATGTCTATTTTTGTTCCTCTAATTATGCTTTTGGAAGCTGGATAGGATTACCTGCCAGTGAAAAAACCTGGATTCCAACATTTTTGCAGGCAGGCAATTAGAAATTGATGGCTGAAATGAGATGTTAATGATTTATTTCCGGAGAAATAATGTCTGATTTTAGCATTTTCAATTCAGCAATTACTCATTGAATGCTAAAATGAGATGTGTTTTGTACCACCACTAGGGAACTAGCAGAAGACCCAGTCCATGCTCACAACCCATGTGTCACAGGATCTCACATGCTCAAGGGTCTGTTTGGTTGTTTTCCATTAAGTCCTGGATGGATAAAGATGAAGGAGTGGATTATCTGTCTGAATAAATTGAGAGGGTTTTTGTTTGCAAGAGTTATTTCATAGATGGAAGGAGGTGTTTTTGTAATTGGGAGGGGCAAGTTTGGAAAAATCTTGGCTTTGTGCATAAAACTCCCCCAAGAAGCTTACCGAAGCCACTTTCTATATCATTAAGCCGCTACCAAACAGTCATGTATAGCTGACTGAATAAGTTCTGTGTCTCATTTAGCTCATTAAGTTGTTAACAAACGCCTTAAAGTTTACCCCTTCACAAGAAACTTTGGATGATCTTTAACTTGTTTCTGTAGGGGTGAAAGTTGTTATTAAAGCAGACAAAGATAGGAGAATCAAGTTCTGTTGCCTACAATCTAAGGCGGCTGAACCATACATGAGAATTTGTGGTGCCGATCGTGAGGATGTTCTTCGTCGTTTCTTGTTCATCGAAGGACCAGAGGCATACCACCAAGGGTCGACTGGTTAGTGCTCTTTTTTATACTAATGTTCTTGTTTATTTATATGGTCTACTTCTTCCACCATTAAAGAGCTTATGCAGCCACCTACAAGACGTATAAGTCCTCGCATTAGAAGTCATACTTGGTTCATGGGATTGCTGTCAAAGTTAAGTCACTTTTAGTTTGATATACATGGGTTCTTTCTGCAAATGTGGATCCTTGTTGGCATGAACAGGTTCTGGATGGTAATTTTATTGAGTAATTGACATTTGTTAGTTGTAACTGCAGAAATTCCAACAAAAAAAAACTATGCATGGACACCTTGAACATTTTGTCTCAATTTCTGCCATTACAATGTTTTTTTCTGAAAGCTAAACCAATTACCAATTTACCATGGTTAGAAGTGTTCATGTTTTCTAAGTGTTAATGTGTTATTTTTTCTTTTTTGAGATTTATGCGGCTGCAATGTTTTTTTAAGCCAAGCCAAGTACAATGATTACAAATGCTGTGCACTCTATTATAATTTAAGGTGCCTATCGTAAATGAGTGGTGGCTTGGGTAATGCCATTCGATGAGACGATGATGGATCTAGAGTTTCTTTGGGGACATACCAACCGACAGTTTAGACTGAAATGTTGCTTAAGAAGGAGAGTAGGTTGTGAACAATGTTTGATTGTGAAGAGAGAACACAATGCCTTTATACTCTCATGTCATGAAAATTGCAACTACTTCATTTTGGGACTTTTTTTCTTTTTAGAAAGTTCTAAGATTTGGAGTTGGTTGTTTGCTATTTATCACCATTAAAAGTAGATTTTAGGTATGAATTTGGGTTCCCAATATTCATTTAGTTCGTCTTTGCTTGATGTTATTTTAGGTATTTGACTTGATTGGCTTCCTGACACTCACAAATCTGATAGTCAATCATTTTGCTTAAACTATATGCCAAGTTATTCATTGATGGTTGGAATGTGATTCAACAATAATAGTTTTCGGGAGCTACTTCAAGACTTGCAAAAGAAACTTTATACTCTACTCAGAGAACAGTTTTGGATAATTATATATGTGCAACTGTGCTGGGACAAACGATTTCCAAGATGGTAAAATCTTTAGACTTAAGCTCCTACTAAGAAAATTTGCAGATTTAAAATCAAGTATGAGACAGGAATAAAGGACACATAGAATGAAGGGACCTATTTGGCTATTTGTGAACTGTAATAGTCAGGGGTTGTTTTCCAATTGCTGGCCTCCTCTTATTGGGTAAGAGACTCTTAACTTGGTAAGTGGTGAGGTTGTTAATTACACACTTTGACCGATAAATGATGCTGATTGAGATGCTGACTCAGTAAGGCAGGAAAGACTCTTACTCGATCAGCGCTTATCCAGACCAAACCTCTTACCCAGACCAAACTCTTACCCCTTTAGCGCTTACCCAGGTTGTGTTGGTTAACACCCCCTTAGTTTTTCTTTGACATTTTTAGGTCTCAACATTTTGATTCATATTTTTAGGTATGAACATTTAGTGGTCGTTTACTAAACACTTACCTTGGTAATAGCTTACTGGTTCAATTACCTTACCGGGTAAACATAACAAGGACCGAGAATCTTACTGGTAAGAGGGAAGGCAAAGATCAAGGGTCTTACCCGGTAAGTGAGGGTGATGACTCTAACCCAGTAAGCTCTTAGCGTGTTTAAGACACTTAATCAACAATCCATTTTGATGAAGGGGAATGTTAAATAATCTACTATCTCTTGCCGGCAAGTGCTTACCGGGTAAGTGTTTGGTAAATGGCCCTTTAGATGTTTAGGTATGAACATTTAGATTCATATATTTTTAGGTAATTTGGATTAATGTATTTTAAGGTATGAACATTTATGGGGTGTTTGGTTCAAGCGGGGGGGATGGAAATGGGAATGAAAGTGAAAATGACAACCATGAATGAAAATTTGGGCTTATGAGGGAATGAACTCATTATATTATATAAAAATAAACAGTTTCTTTTATTTTCAATCCCATTAACTACTGCTAATACCTCAAATCGAACACTCCCTAAAATTCATATATTTTAGGTATTATAAACATTTGGATTCATATATTTTTGCAGCTGCACTGAAGGTGCTTTCTTACTTACCATTACCGTACTCGGCATTAAGCACTCTCATGATCGTGCCAACTCCCATAAGAGATGCTGCATATGACTACATTGCCAAGCGCCGATACGAGTGGTTTGGCAAGGATACAAATTGCTTGGTGTTGAAAGAGAAGGAATTGCTTGAACGGTTCATCGATAGAGACGAAATGGTTAAGAAGAAATGGTCAGATGACTAATTCTGCATCTTTAAGGTTATATACCTAAAGAGTAAGATTCAGGGAAACACCCAAAAAAAATGAAAAATTGAAAAACACTCTAATAACCGTTCATCTGTAATACAGATATGCACATGTTCATACAAGTAATTGAAGATGTTTCTTGGATTCTATGCGTGTATATACTGTTCAGATGAACGGTTATTAGAGTGTTCCTCGGTTTTTTATTTTCTTACGGCTTTCCTCTGAACCTTACCCTATACATAAATATCTCTTTTTTCCATATCTCAGCAAGAAGCTTAGTTTTAGGTTGTAAATAAGTAGCAAGGTTACAAAGTGAGTTGGGGGGGGTTAGTCTGTTGATGAAGGGAAAGAATAGAAATCCAAATCGTTCTTCTATTTTCCGAAATGTTCATCTGAGTCCTCGTAACTCGGAATCCGAAGGAATTGTTTGGTAACATGAACGGGGAAAGTTCGAAACTGAACGGTTACGGATTGTGGTACCTGTTGGCTAAATTTACACTTATTACTTGTTAAATGCACACCTACTTACTAATTTCCTTTTCATAAACACCGGCTTCAAGATTGAAGACCAACTTTTTTTTGTTTTTAATATATGATTTGACCTAATTTTGATGTAAATGTGCACGCATATAACATCCATAAACAAATTTTGTATAAGGACATGGGTATACATGTAAAATTTTAGACAAAATGATGGGATTTTTGAAGGAACCATAACTATGGGTTTTGAAGAAATTTCAACTTATTTAGGCATTTAGCAAATCATTGATACAAGTTATTTGAACAAATCCATTTATTATTATTTGAAGATGGTTCATAAATGCTCGTATAACTTGTAAAAGCTTATATAAAAATGGTGTATTAACTCGTGAGATTTCTAAGAAATGGTGTATCATGTGCTGTTTCATATGATTTTTTTAGTTTATGGTTAGAATTTAACATAGTGATTAACATATATTTGTTTCATGTGTATTCAGCGTTCACAATGTGAAGCTTTTTCGTGTGTTTGTGGGAAAAAAATACATGTAAAAAAGTTTCAGGTTATGAACTGAATACATATAAAATTAACACATTGTGAAACAAATATTTGTTAATCAATATATTAAATATTATACTTGGATGGAAAAAAACATGTAAAAGGAACATTTTATAAAAGTTCTTATGGATCTCATAAATTTTAAAGTTCTTAAATGATTAAGTCTCTCTCTATATATATATATAATCTTAAACTAGAACGGTACCCGCACAAAGCAACGAACTATATCTTCATTTTAATGTTTCTTTACATTTTGTCCGTTGATATAATACGATTTATGTGGTTTTGAGAAATATAATGTTTTTTACGATTTAGTGAAGTAATTTATTATTGACTTAACAATAAAATTTCATAAAGATAATGATTCTATTAGAACTTAATGATTATTCTAATTATATTTTAGATTTTTTATATTTAAAATGAGATGTTCATCACGTATTTAATTATTTTTATCTGCAATTAGTTATACAAATTCAACAATAGGGCTTTAATAAGTTGTACTTACGCACAATTTACTTGTAATCTTAAATTTTAAATATTATGCATTAATACACAGTATTTCATCCATAAAGAATGGTTTTTAAAATTTTTTGTCAAATGCTTTATAATACAGTATAGATAAACAATTTTATCTTTAACAAGTCCGAAAAACATAAATTTAATTACAATCTAATATTTCATACAAATTAATTTTTTTTACAATGACAAAAAGTAAAAGTAAAAGTAAAAATGGTAGTGATTCTATCATACAAATAAAAGCCCAAAGACATGTTTTCATGAATAACTTAACAAATTTACAGCTTCAAGAAACAAAAATGAAGTCATAATAACATAAAAACCATAACAAATTTACAGATTAAGATGACAAGTTTTCCAAAAGAAAAAAAGAAAACTCTTGTTTTATAGAAATCCTATCTTAAAAGCAACAGTAGCAAAATGTACAAACACAAATGCATGATGAATACAAATGCTATATAGATTTGTTATTTCCATTCAGCAGTTTCTTTTCACATCATCTTTCATTTCCATTCAGCAAGTTTTCCTCTTGTCAACCTTTACATGAATATTGAACCATTTCTTCTTCTTTCCTCGATGGTCCCTTGACGACGCCTTTTGATGCCCATCTTCTTTCGACTCTTTTCGGTTTTTACTTCTACGACCACTGCTACTAGTACTACTACTGCTACGTTTTGTTGTTGGGCTTGTAGTTGTGTACGACGCATGTATCTCGTTTCTTTCTTTAAGAAGCTCATCAATCTACCAAAACAGTTAATCGTACCTTTTAATTTGACAATGTAAAATCATAATCCAAATATTATGCAACAGCCTAGAGTAGAGGGATCCTTGCGGGTGAGTTTGGTACATAAACAGAACTGAACTGGCGAATGTGTGGTAGGCAGGTGAAAATTGTGCAAGTTCGTAGGGTTTTTTATCTGACATGGGTAGTTTAATAATATCTCCAATGAAAGGTTTTCATAAGCAAAAGATGTCATTCTTATAAGTCACTACCATCAGAGAGAGTTCTAAGCCACTCACATTTTAGTATTTACGTTGAATTTTGTGTGAAATGACATTTTATTAATTTTTATATATTTTTTACTTTCGTTATTAAAAATATAATAAGCATATCATGTTGAAAAAGATACATGTGCCCACAAAAAGGGTTCTTATAAGAACCCAGTTTTTGCAATTTTTTTGCCAAATCATTTCCAACTCACCAAATCAATAACCTATATAAAACCCCATAATGATAGTTTTTATAAGAACCCATTTTGTAGGTCCTAACTCCTACGTATAATATAAGTTAAATAAATATATACATATTAATTATTATGTTATTATGTTACTAACAGATTGTCACTCCACACAAACTTCAAGGTAAAAACAAGGTTCTTGTACAAGAACTCAAACTCAAAGAAGGTGAGGTAGTTATAAGAACTCTCTACAATGTTTGGTTCTTGTAAGAAGCTATATTTTGAGTTATTATGATCCCATTGGAGAAGCTCTAATTTACCAATCTTGTCACATCTCACTGATTTTTGTTTTGACTATTTGGTTTGGGATAGAAAAATTGATATTATTGTCCCAGTCAATCCTAACTTATCTCAGTCTCACTATCGTACCAAATACGGGACAAGAAGTTTTTGTTCTGACTTGTACCGTGACACATGATTATGGAAACAAGTTCAAGTCTTGATCAAGTGTTCTAACTCACTGACCCAAATCGGTAACTATAAAATGATGACAATGGAAAATTATTTTCTTTTTATACAACTAAAATCGGTTGTGCAACATCCCGGACTGATAGAGGAGGTATCCAATTCCTTACAAGGCAACCTTCGTTCTCCTCTCCTAAACCGATGTGGGATCTTACAATCCACCCCCTTGGGAGCCATCGTCCTCGCTTACACACCAGTACGAAACCTGACTCTGACACCATTTGTAACATCCCAAACTAACCGTACCAGATTTTGTCTGTTTTATCCACACCTAGACTCACGGTTCTAAAAAGCGTCTGATAAAGGAAGTGTCCAGTTCCTTATAAGGCAACCTTCATTCCCTTCCCCAACCGATGTCGGATCTTATAAATTATAGAAAAAGAAATGCGAGAATTATCACGAGATGGTGCGAGTGTCGTATTTAAAAGAGATGGGAAAATATTTTTGCTTACCGCTTGCATTTCGTGAGCGTATCTGCTAGTCATCTCTGTGAATTGTGCAAGAACCTGTCAACATACAAAAAACATCGAATACGAGCATTAAACACAGGAGATGCCATTTATTTTGTAGACAGATGAAGCCGATCATTAATTAACTGACCTGTTTATATTCACTTTCAAACTTCGAGAGTTCCAACCGTTTCGACAAAATCTGTGCTTCAACTGCTCTCAGACTTTCCTTTTCTTCTACAAAAGAAGCTGTGCAGATAACTTCTATTGTGTAGCTTACACTTTTAAAGAAATTGTCACCTACAAAAGTAGCCCACAGTATCAACAACCATCATGAATATCTATCAGGTTTTCAAATATTAAGGTTCTCATTTGACCCTGCCCCTCCCGATATAAAAGCCACATTTGCCTTCTTGGCATTGTTACGGTTAAAATGACTTGTTTGCCCATTTGTGACCATTGCAAATGTCAGCAGTAATTTGTTTTTGGCCCCTTAGACTTCTCTATTTTGCCATTATTATGAGATATATGCAAGAAATCTGACTAATAGTCAAACACTTTTTTCTAAACTATATGATCAGTTGCAACTAACCATAAACAGCAAATGTATGCATGCCAGCTTTAATTTCATTTATTTCACACGGCTGAAATCCATCGAGCTTTTGGAAGAATGCAGCATCTGGATCCTTCGCAGATGCCATCTGAAGCCGATTCAACAAGAAATTACAGAGAATAAGATTATGTGAATCGAAGTACCAGTTGAATTGTCACAATTACATAAATCTGTGGCTCAAAATTTACTCACCGAATTAGATGGTCGATCCAATCGATAGACTGGGAAACCAAGAAAATACATTCCAGCAGATGTCACTTTTCCTGTTTTTGCACTATCTTCCTGCAATGGTAATTGATCTTATAAAGTACAGATTATATAATTAACTGGAACTGATATGAACACAACTCCGGCAATCGCATACACTTCCTCCGTCCAAAATAAGTGTCCACTATAAAAAACAAGGGTCCGTTTGGTATCCAGGCAGAACAAGACAGTTGTTCACCATTTGATAAGATGGAATTGTACAAAACTGAACAGATAAAATGACCTATTTACCCTTGATGAGCTGTTTATAGCTTTATATATTTTGATTAATTTATGTAATTTATTAAATTATAAAAAAATAAATATTTTTTACAACAAATTTCATCATTAGAAAGTTTTCGTCAAGAATATTAAAATGACACCAAAATAAAATGTTTATGTAGTTTCCAATTTTTTATTTTATACCGCCAAACGTGGAACAGTGGTCCCTGTTCTGTCTTGGCCAGTGTACCAAACGCACCCTAAATGTTTGGTTTCCCATTCTATCCTTAATTATGAGATGGAGAAATTTTCTCCATCTATTATTAAGGGTAAAAATGTTCAATAGTTAATTAAAAGGTGTAATAAAGTACATATTCCTACAACTTTGTGCTATTTTCATTGTGGACACTTATTTTAGGACGGAGGGAGTAATGAATTGGCCCCTAGAAAGAATATGATTTTGTGAAAATACAGACTTTAAATCTTCTTACACCTAATTAGTTGTAAATGATTTTTGAGTTTCTACTGTTTTAACAGGTAATAGTAATTATACCTGCAGGGCAAGATTCAATCCACCATTTTCTTCCTGATCAAAATACAAAAGCTGCACAAAGTTGAAGCCTTTTAGGTAAACAAGGGGAAATAAAATTGACTTTAAAAATAAAATTCGAGCATATGGTGCAACGAGTAAGATACAACCCATCTGGAATAATACAATAAAGCCTATCTGGCAAAAAATTAACTAAATATCAATCGTTAATGACCATATTGGGAATGGCGAATGACCTAGGCAACTTTTGTTAACATGGAATAGTACATACATATATAAAGGTCACTGGAACTCCATTCAAGTCTGTCAAGGAAAAGACCAGTTACAAACCTTGAACTTGCTCTTGTCTGCGGATTGCACTCGGCAAACTAATCCAGCCTGTGCTTCCTTCTCTGTTATTGTAACAGAATAGAAATGAGCACATTGCTTCTCAACCTGTAAAGAAATGCTAAGATTCCTTATGAACAATAGAATGTAAATAAAACTGGAAAAGAAGAAAGTGACAGCCTACCTTTCTAACAACCGGTTGCCCAAAAGCAATCGGGTGAATAGTAACTGTACCATTTAGTGCCTCCTCTAACACAGTGGCAGATACGGTAGTTTTTATGGGCACTCCAAGTTTGCTGCAACAATATGCATCATATATAAACCTCAAATTCAGAGATGGTTGCAAGCTAAAACAAATGAACAGAAGAAACAAAAGCGTTTGAACGTTTTCATGTCAAAAGACCTGAAAATTGCAGCAAACATGGTATTCATAGCGCCTAAACTTGAAAGATCTAGCTCCAAATCTTGGCCTTCACTTTCAACAGCCTGCACCCATGACTTTTTTGTCAACATAAACCAAATACCCACATCTGTAGATCCTATATAAAAATCAATTGTGAAAAATGGCCAAGCAGAAAAGTAAATTCAGATTTATTTCATGACAATATGAAATATACTGGAGAATTTGACCTCAAAACCAGCAGTGTCATATTGATGCCGTTTATCTGGATCTGACAATATGTTATAGGAAAAGGTTATCTCGTTAAACATATCAGTTGCTTTAGGGTCATTCGCATTCTTGTCAGGATGGTACCTAGGATACAGTTATCAACATAAATTCATCAGCCTCTGAACTGCCAATAAAAGATCTAGCATATGAATACCTTTAGAAGCGATACATTTGCAACAAAACCAAAAGTTTTAATCTACTGAATGTTGACACTTGAGAATGTAGCTCAGAAACTATCATCCCCCCAACTCATAAAACAAACATAAAAGGTCCAGATCCATTTACAGATTGATATACATGTCAAGAGGAAAAAGTATAGACCACATGGGGCATGGCTTAAGAAGCTCATAACTGCAAACTAAGGGAACATCAACCTGAAACTGCTAGCTGAATAGAAATACATCAATTATCTAACTTTTTTGCAAAGCTGTTGTTATCTTGAATTCATAGGCTTTGCAACTTGCAAAACTGGAGCGATATGCGAAAGAGTATTATTTAACCAAAATGAGAATGTTGTTACATGTTTGGGAGGAAGTGATTTGGGGATCCAGAAGATGAAGAAGAGAAGTTATAGGAGGAGAAACAGTGTAGTTTAAAGAAGATATTGACTGACTTCCACCTGATACATATATCAGTTCCATACTCTCAAAACACAATTAAACCAACAAGTATCTATAGAACAATCATGCAGATTTACCTTTCCAAGTGAAAGCATAAAACCCTAAATGAAACCCTAAATCAATGAGGAGTGAGGTCTTAGTTTCATCTTTAAGGACAGTAAATATATTTAAGATGAAACAGAAAATGCCTCTTAAAATCAATTACTTGTAATAATAGCATTATTTACAATGGACTTGGTATCAGTTCTACAATATGTGACAACCGTTCACCTCGACTGTTTTTCATGAACACATTGGTCAACTACAACACCACCAAAAACCACATGATAACACCCACGAGGAGATTCATAGCTATAGGTTATGGTCATCAACATAGAACATGTTTTAATCCGCTCTGCAAGAAGTTTAACCCATTAACCAAAAACATACAGACCCATCTGATGCAAAAGAAATCCCTCAAATATGCACCTAGGCTAGCAAGTTATGTATGATATCAATTATCAACAACGTCCAAAATCCTGCTTTCAACCATATGTGTCATCTAGACCACAAATGATAATAGGCAGGGAAGCCTTCCACTGTATTCAAGGCGTATATTACTTGGTAACATCAACAAACAGCTGATCTGAAGACCTCCCGTACTCAAATAACATTTACTCCAACGCGAAACATCAAGTGTCTAACGATATAAATCGTTTTGGGAAAACTGTGAAAAATCTATAAGACTACAATCACACGGATACCAAGTCTACGTTTAATGATTCATAAGAAATTAAGAATTGCTACTACATCCCCAAAAATACGAATAAACCCTACGAGATCAAAAATTCTAGGTTACCATAGTCATAACGCAGAATTTATCTGTATATCTAGATATAACATACATAACTAATTCAACCGAATGAAAACCTACTTCGAATCATGTACAGAGAAATAAAACCTGACAACTAATTTCTACAAAAATTATCAAAAAAAAAGTAGTAACATAGCTTACTTCAGAGCCAATTTACGATAAGCACTTTTGATTTCTTGATCTGTGGAGTTGCGAGGAACGCCGAGCACCTCGTATGGGTCTCTAAGCGACTGCTTTTCTGCATCACTCTTCTCCGATTTGGACTTATTACCCGGCATTTTCAACGATTTTGAGCTACCGAAAACTCGGAGCTCAGAAAAACCTAAAAATTGTCTTCCAAAATACACAAAAGACAAAGTTTGTCGATATGAAAATTCGAAGGTGAACCGTAATCAATTTCTACGAAATTTGAAGGCCAGATTCCGTTGTGACGGAGAAGTAAAAGAAGCTATGAACAGTTGGAAAAACCCTTGCGTTGTAGAGAATCGCAGCTCCTCATGGTTTGGTGGCTGGCCTCCCTCTTTGGAGGAGAAATGAAGTGTTGTTGATAAAAGTTTTGTCATGGTATGAAATGTTGCAAAAATCCCCCCTTGAGGTTTTGGATATTACAAATACAGTCCTTGTGTATTTTCGGTGCGCTTTTGAAATACAAACAGAAGAAATCGATCACGGTGTAAAGTTTGTGAATACAAATATGCTTGTGTAATGAACAACTCCGCTCATATTGTTGGTATCCAGTTGCTTGTAGCTCCTGGCAACTGACCTCGTTGGAGAATAACTGACAACCGGAAAAAAAAAAATCGTTGCAATCAACTAGAGCTTCATTACAGCAGGGAAAAAAGCAGATATAGGATTTTCACTGATTGAAAGACCTAAGTTTGTTAGACTGTGTTAATAAAACGTTTTTTACATGAATCTTTATGGACTAGCTATATCAGATATGTTACAAGCTGACATTATTAAAAGAAAAATGGCTATGCATACTGCTTCACCATTAACAACAGAAACATTGGCAACCCTGGTGCCAACATAGTTTTGTACCTAGGGTATACTGTTTTAGAAAATCTGGAATTTTGGGAAATTTTACTCCAACAGCTATGCTAAACTCTCTTAAAATAGAGCAAAAAATGAGAGAGAATGGAGAATTCCCCAAATTTGGAAGAAAATATAACATACTTGTTGGAGATACCCCAACACTTGTATTTAGAATAGAAGTAGATGTAAAAAAAAAGTATGTGGTGGGACCGTTAAAGATGGTAAAAAAATTCACATCATGTCGAAACAATTTTGTGATGCCATAAGACCCGTTGACAGTAACATGGATCCACCCTTAATTCAGAGACATGTCAGAAAAATTTCATGATGCCATAAGACCCGTTGATAATAACATGGAACCGCCCCTGATTCAGGGACATGGGTTCAACCTTGTTCTTGTCATTTCGTATGAACAAGTCATATATACGTTTCTTGAACAAGGTAAATATATATGGTTCATATGGAACGTTGTTTTGCATTAATCGTTGTAGACTATAATTAATCGTAAGTTAAAACCGAACGACCGGCTCACTTCACGTCTTCACCTATTAGACATTGGTTTATTAGGGATGTAAAATGTAACTTTTGATTGTTAAGGGGGTTAAAATGAAAAAGCAAGTTATTCAAGTATATACATAATAATGACAAAAACAATAAGCATTGCCATTGGTATTATGAAAATAGTGAGTATGTCATCATATGGTATCATTATTCAATTGAGATGTTCCATTATGCAATAATATCTATGTCTCAATGAATTATTAGATTCTTTTATTTATTCATAAATATATAAAATTGGTTTATAAATATACGATATTTTTATATCTGTTAAGTATATAGTACACTGGAAACGTTAAAGCAGTATCGCTGCTTTATCTGATTTGTCTTTCTTATTTAAATAAAATTTAATTTGTTGATAGTATTTCAATTTGAATTCATTTTATGTTCGTTATTAATCAGTGCAAAATACAATAACTATTGTTTTTCATATGTAATAATAATTTATGATGTCGTGAGAAATAAAACTTTATCTGAATTAAATGTTTGTGACGTTGAAATCAGATTTACGTGCTTAGAGAACCAAGATTCTGTTACTACAATTACCCAAAAAGTTTGTTTTAACGGACACTGAATATTGAAATAATAACCAAACATAGTACTTAAACTACGCATCAAATCAAATATTGTATTCATTTTTTTTCCTATAAATGAAGTTTAAATTGGTTTTAAAAAGTAAATAATCAACAATCAGTATCGAAATGATGTTTAACTGATATTTAAAATATATGTATAGTTGTATTACATGTATTTTAGTAATTATTAAATTTTAGCGATTCTGATTCACATTAATTGTGTATTTCTTATGATTAACTGATTATGAGTTTTACAGTAATTTTGCATTTTTATAGAATCATGTGTTAAACAAAAAAAAATAATGATTGTTATAATGCAAGATCCTCGGTTTTCTATACAGTTAGAATCTATCCAATCAGTTATAAATGACTTTAGTTTCGTCACGGAATACCATATGTATGTTAAACCCAAACAGCTATACGTAACTTAAAGAAAGGTACTCAGTTGAAATCTTGTAAAAACGACAATCAACTTTGATGTTAGTTTCAATCACCGAAGTTTGAAAATCAATAAACAGAAAAGCTTTGAATTTTGCTTGAAATTTTTTCGCGTTTGATAATATGGACCGAGTTCAATGTTATTCTTTGTATTTTACTCAATATCAGTTCAAAAATTACAACCAACTTGGCATGTATAACCTTTGAATGAAACTTTTTACAAACTTCGACTGTTTCATTAATATATATATATATATATATATATATATATATATATATATATAATTTCTATACGTATAGGTTAGCTATAAAGAGTAATGTGAAACAAGAACTTATATTGACGATTTATCATCTATCAAAAGTATCGATCTTTCCACAAACAAGCTCACGGATGGCATTCATGATAGTATCAGAAGTCTGAAAGGTATCCAAAAGGTTCTTACCGTATTCCATTTGTTAAACAATTGTTGAGATTAATCATGACAATGAAAATTTTATGAAAATCAAGAGAATTTTGCAAAATGTTTGCACCTGATTTTACAAAAACAAATTATTGATTCAGATTTCAGACTTCAGCACCACCTCTTATTAATCAGAAGTGAAAAAAGAATTCAGACTTCACCACCTCTTAAAAAACAAACGCCACCTTAGACTATCATTATTTACATTTAACCCATATAATAACTAGAAAAAGAACGTTATAAATCCATCAGATGTGAATTTTTTACTACCGTAAAAAATGTAAATTAAGAATTCACTTTTACTTTTTATAAAAAAAAGAAAAAGAAAAAGAAAAAGAAATAAAAGGAAAAGTAAATAAGAATTCATGAAGGAATTAATTATTACTTAAAAATTAAGCAACTTAAATAGAGGTTGATTTGATACCTAATCGAAAGATAGAGAAGCTGTTCCTCAATTTCCCCATTTTTGATTCACACTCCTTTGTTGACAAAGTCAACATCACCATCATCCAAAGTCAACAAAAATATACTTTAATATATATATATATATATATATATATATATATAAATAAATATATAATATATTTATATACGGTAAATATAACAAATAAATTCACACACTCTTCTTACTTATGGTGGGGTCAATAACTCATATACCACTAGACCAAAGATCTTTTGTTTTTTTTTTAATTTAACTGTAACAGATTATCTATATTAAAGATTTAATAATCCCAATATAATTAAAAATTATATAAAATAATAACGACCCAATTATACCAGATTACTAGTAGAATCTCTACACAACAAGTTTTAGATAATTATTTAAAGGGCAAATTGCATGAAAAAGTAACGTACTTTAACTTGATTCCTATTTTGGGTAGCGTACTTTCAAAACTTCTATTTTAGTACCTAAGATGTAAAAGTTTAAACATTTAAGTACCCGGGTAACCCGATGAAGACTAATTTTAGACTAAAAAAATACTAATTTTAGATTTAAAAAAATCCATGTCACTGGCCACGTCAGCAAATAATACCGAGTTAGATACCACATCACTCGCCACATCAGCATAATAATCGGTTAATACTTCAACCAGTTACCCGGGTACTTAAATGTTTAAAACTTTGTATCTTAGGTACCAAAATGAAAGTTTTGAAAGTATGTTACCCAAAATATGAATCAAGTTAAAGTATGTTATTTTTTCATGCAATTTGCCCTTATCTAAATTTGGAGTTTTTTTTATCTAGTTTTTCTATTTTAGATAATCATATGGAGAATCTATTGGAGTAAAATAGAGAAAAGAAACATCATTTTCTTTATTTTAGAGAATCTGTTGAAGATGCTCTAATATTCCATATCAGATACGGTCGCATGAATTTATTTAGTTTGATATAGAGGTGGGAGCCTCCTCCTATCAAGAGAAAAAAAAATCAACAACTTAAGCACTCGGGTGGGGGCAAACCATATCCATCAGAAAGAAACCAAGGCTTCTAAAGGGAAAGAAAGGAAGAAAAAGGGAGGGAAGAGAGAAAGACCATCCACTAGGGAAAATTCCAGGCAAGACGAGTCCGGAGTCCGGACAACATTCGAAGAAGACTTAAGGGTCGGGCTAAGAAGCCTAGACCGGATATCACCAGTGATGATCTTGACCACTATATCACGAGATCTCATAAAAATAAAATTTCATGAAAGATAAAACAACAATTAACAGTATGACACGTTTCATTAACTGACATTTGATTAAAAAAAATATATATATATATCATAAGTTTTACAGATATTTTAGGTCAAAAATTGTTATAAATACTGATAAAAATGTCTTAATTATTGTCAAGATGCTAAATCTTATGTCATGATTTTTAATATTCCAGACAAAAGTTGGGTTGTGAGTCACTTCTTACATTAGATGAGATAAATGCTAAATTAAATATTATTGTTGGATAATTAAGTGAAAGCTATTTTATAATTTTGATAACCAACTTGCCATTAAAATTCCTATTTATGCACCTTACATTACATGTATGACTTTTAGGGACGATTCAGTAAATACTTATCGGGTAAATGTTTATCGGGTGTCATTTATTTTTTAGAAGAATCTGACAAAGATCTAAAACATTATCCAGTAAGAGACATAACAATAAAGGATAATCTTACCCGATAAATGATTACCAGATAAACGACGTATACCAACAGTCCATTTTGTAGGCTGAGAATATACCTGGTAATGTAAGTTATAGGGGAAATTAATTGGAATAACCATTTTCAGAGACCAAAATTATCTCTTACTCATTTATCTCTCCAGATTTTCAAAAAATCACTACCTCCTCAAATGAAAGAAGAAAGAAGTTTTTAAATATGGTCAGCAAATACAGATACCAAAATCTGTAAATTAGTCCAAATACTTCTGCAAGTAGCAGAAGCGCTACTTGCAAACCCAGACAAATTTACATATTTGGTCTTTGTACTTACGAACCATGCTCATAAACTCTTTTTCTACATTTTGACCCCTCCGACAAATTGAGAGTGCCACTTTGCTGAGGTAATGATATTTTTGAAATTTCCAAAAAAAATGGCTAAAAGATGAAGTTGGTCCCTGAAAATGGTTATTTATATTAATTTCTCTAAGTTAGAGTGGTACTCTTGTCAGTATGTGTTTACTGGATAAGCGTAAATACAAATAACGTACTTTATTATCATGAGGTGTCTATCCATGGCTATCGTCACAATTTAGTCAAATTCTCTTATCCTTTACTGCTACAACCGATCTGATTGATTCATTTGCTGCAAAAAAATCACAAGATATTCAGTTACGCATACAACCTGATGAGAACAAGAGTTTCTAAACAATAACATGGACATTTAATAATTACACTGAAACATCTCATACAAGCCATAAAACATCACATGAAACTCAATGAGTGGACTCAAAGCTTCTCGGGTTCAATGAATTTCCTCTGAGTTTAGAAAAAAACTTATAACATATGAGTTATCAATAACTTTCATCATTTAATTAGGATGGGCCCACAGAGAATTCCCTATGAATTTAGGGAACTTTTTGTAACATATGGGTTATAAATAACTTTCATCATTGTTCTAAGCTGATTTGGAAATTATCGGGCAACTTTCTACTTTGGGCTTGGAACAGTACAAAATAATACAAACCTACCAGAAAATTGAACAACGGTGTAGATCATAGCATCATTTGATTGATCAATGACAACGGAATCGAAGTCACAAATGGGTAGAGAAGAAAAGACCCGAGTCTATTTGAGGATCGATGGATCTAAGATTACGACTCGATTTTGGCATTTTTTTGGCCTTTAAAATAAACTTATTTGTTGGGCTAAGCAATAATGGGCCCAATTGATTTGGGCCATGGGCCATGAGTTGAGGCCATTTTAGGACTATAGGAGTGTTATGATAATATATGTATTATCAATTTTAAAGTGTAATTAATATATAAATACAACTTATCATGACAACCTTTTAACATATTTTTTCTCTGACATTAAACTCTGTTACATATGACTAAGGGTTTGTTTGTTTACCTTTTAATAGTTCAATTGATGTGAATCTTGTTTGATAAAAAAAAATCTGCCTCTTAATGGTTTCAAAACCCTATGAACGATTTTGTATATTGGGCCTTCCTAAACCATTAAGAGCCCTAATTTCATTTTGAACAATTACTAAACAACCACATTTCATTTTGCAACATATCATAAGAGTTTCTTAATCATTTTTGATCATCTTGCACTAAATCATTCAGCAACTGTCAGACAATCTCTAAATCATTTTACCTAAAACAAAACTGATTTAATGTTGCTCTTTGTTGTGATAAAAAACATGGTTTTTACATGGCCCCTACAAAAGAGAAATTTGAATCTTATCATGCTCTAATTTTTGTTAAAATTCATTAACAAAAACGTTCATAAGTATTTTAAAATATTTTAAAAACGTTCGTTTTATAATAATCAAATATATAAAATATAATTTAATTATTTTCATAAGTATTTATAACTTGTTTTTATAAATTATCTATATGGAATGAAATTCAATTATACAAACAAATTATTTTTATAATTATAAATAATTAAATTGTCTTTTTATTAATGAATTATTAAAAGATAAGTGATTTCAACATATTTAAAAAAAAATGATTATACAGAAATCTTGTGAAATCCCAACCACCACCATGAGATTTCAAAATCCTATGTTTGAAAGATTTCAAATAAATCATAGATTTCAAATCAAAACAATCATTCAAACCAAACATGAGATTGAAATGAACTTGAAATCCAAATCCCTTCAGATCCATTCCATTGCTGTAAACCAAACGGACACAAGGATTACAAATCAATCCAATTCCAAATCATTTTAGAAAACTCAAATCCCTCAAAAACATTCTGTCGTACCCAACATATCTTTTAATTTCAACATTTCTATATAATAATTAAATTAAAGGTTATAATAGAACAATAATTTGCATTTTGTACAGTAACATCCAATTATTACATTAAATTTATCTCAAAATTTTTAAAGGTGTGCATCAGGTGGGTCGTGCAGGTTTAGGTGAGAAAATCAAGAACCTGATCGGATTTTGGATATAAAAATCAAACCTTAATCTTTGGATTTCGGATTGCTTCGGGTTCGAGTTGGTCGTGTTTTGGGTTGAGGTCGGTCGGGTTCAGGTTTAGTTATAATGCAATATATATATATATATATATATATATATATATATCCAATCAACTTTGACGATGAATTCAATTGATTTAGAGAATTGATAAATCGATAGTATAGCTAGAAATTAGAAAAACAACACGACCGACTAAGTTTTTTAGAATTTTCAAAAGATAATTAGATAAATAAGTATATTCATATAGTATTCAAAATATATATGTATATATATTTCGGGGTTTCGGACGGATCAGATGACCTAAAATAAACCCAACCCGAACCGAATTTTCCCAAAAAAGCCGGATTTCGGATTTCGTTTCATTCAGGTTTTACATAAATACCTTATTTTCGGTTCGGGTTTGAGTTCAAATTTCGGATAATTCAGGTTTTGCACACCCGTGATTTTAACATTAAAGAAGATATATAATATGTAGTTGGGGTTTAAAACTTATCTAGTTTGCTTTTGTCCTTGGAAGATTAAGCATTTAAATTAACAAGGTCTTTGTTAGGATCAAGCGCTTACCCACTACACCAAAAACAATTGCCTTGGTGAAGACGCAACTTTATTTCCCTTATACGTAGCAGCCAGCGCCACGTTTCGATTTAGGAAGATGCTGGAACCGTGACCAACAATCCCCCCCCCCCAGCATCTGCCGGTACTAATAAAAGCTTCGTTAGAAGTCAATGGCCGCGCAACATGTCTTTCTCATAATTATGCACTCCTTGCATATTATGCACACCATGAGATTCGAACCCGTGACCTGCTCTGATACCAATTGTTAGGATCAAGCGCTTACCCACTACACCAAAAGCAATTGCCTTGGTGAAAGCGCAACTTTATTTCCCTTATAGCGTAGCAGCCAGCGCCACGTTTCGATTTAGAAAGATGCTGGAACCGTGACCAACAATCTTAATGCTTTCTTTATGTAATTAAGCTAAAAAATCTTGATGCAAGTTCTTTTCTGTGAAATAAAACACGTGTTTGAATTAGATTCTTTACGCCCTCTTTTATATCTCGATCAGTATTCAGTAGTTTACAGTTTGATTAAGCAGTCTCAGTATAAAATAATTTTAATCAGTATTTTCAAAGAGGGAATATTATTAGAAATACAATGAATGATGCAAATTAGAAAGTATTGATTTAACAAGTAATTGACAAAAATTAAGAGAAAAAGGAAGAATCATTTCAAACAAGAATTACATATTGGGAAAAAGTTAAACCTCATCATTCCAAAAAGACATGGTTATGTATATCTCATCATTTCCAAACATTTAATTCCCAATTCCCAAATTTCTATTTTTATTTTACTCCAGTTGATTCAGAATAACAGATCGAAAACAATCATAAGAGTGATGTCTGATTGGTTTGAGCTTATGTTTCAAAGGTCAAAAGTGTCTGGAAGTCTCATGTTTAAATACAAGGAGGAAAAAGAATCCCTTTGTGGCCATAGAGGTTCAAATGCGATGACTTCGAGCTATCCATAAAGCAGGTAGTCGCCTAAGATTAGTCTACTCGATAGCGGATTGGATATCTAGGTTAATTTTTTTTTTGGTAAATAATGAACAAATTAAGCAATCAATTGACTCACATGAGAAACCTTTAAACCAAATTTTAACATTGAGGTCAAATTATTGATGGTTCAAAACTAATACCATAAAAGGGTTTACAAATTTCATAATAAGTTGTTAGTTGTCACAAACTTTTTTTTGAAGTATATAATATTTATATACAGTAAATAGAACAAATAAACTCACACATCATTCTCACATTTGGTGAGGTTTGAACCCTTAACTTCGTAGAAGGCTAATAACTCACATACAGCTAGACACAAACTTTTCCACTTAAATTCTTGATATGTCCTTATCAGTTCTACCCAATATCCTCTTTGTTCATCAATAATGTGCTATTCCCCTAGAATGCTACATACATCCCCTAGAAACTCATTGTTCTCGACGAATTTACCCCACGATGAGACGACTCCGATAACATTTGTATCAGTCTAAGCCCAAAGCAACAAATGACGATAATAACCTCCAAATTTAAACTTAAAAGTTAAAACAATGATATAAGTTATTGGTAGATCAATACTAATGGTTTATATGGAAACTTAATATAATCACACAGATTAATTTCTCTATTCAACCCCAATTACAGGTTGCACTTTTCAGTGATTGAGGAACACGACGAGATTTATTAAGAGAATGATTTATTCTCGAAAACATCTGAATAATTCATCTAATTACAAACTACACGAAAGTTCTACATCATCCAAGAATTTGGCTAATATTTCTACACCCTATAATAAGATAACAAGACAAAATAATAATACTGAAAATGCATTCAATTCAGACGCTGTTGAAACGAATTTTTTTACCTGTAGAGACGTATAGGTCACGGTCACTCCACCTATGTCCGACAATGCTTACAGCTAAAATTTCTCAAAGAAGGCATAACTTTTTAACAATTATTTGTACTTAGAGCATCTTTAACAGGTATGTTATATTTTTTTTCTTTGTGTTTCTAAATTTGGAGATTTCTCAATTCTCTCTTTTTTTCCCTCTACTTTAAGAGAGTTTAGAATAGTTGTTGAAACAAACTTTTTTCAGATCTCCAAAATCTCTATGATAACATAGTTGTTGGAGATACTCTTAATATCCCATTTGTTATTGATTCACTTGCTATACACAAACTATACATACAGGGCTGAGTTCACGTGAGACAAGACTGTTTTATGAGACACGTGAGATACGATTTTTACATTTGAAATTCACAGCAAAATGCTGTTAAGGTATAAAAAACCGAACTTTCATAGTGTTTTACCTTCACAGTATTTTGCTGTGAAGTTTCAAATATAAAAAGTAGTCTCATGGGTCATACAAAAACAGGTTGATCTAACGTGATCCCAAATCAATATATATATATATATATATATATATATATATATATATGCATTGAGAAAAAACAAAGAACCAAATCATTCTTACTCAATATGTAGGCTCTTTTACATCATCATTATGTCAAATGAGAATATATTTCCCAAATGAAAATAATGGAAAAGATGTCAATCCTTTCCCTTTAATTAGTGCTTTTTTTGACTTTTAAATTCTTTAATTAATTTAAATTATATAATTAGATTTTGGTTTTTTTTTCTTCATGATTTTAAATTTATTTTCTATTTAAATATTAAAATATTAAAATGACAAATGATAGAGATGAAAAGGAAATGCTAACTCAATTGATTCTAGAAGTTATAGATTTACATTATATTTATATGAAGATTTTTTTTGTGGGTAATTTTAGATTTTTTAGACCAGTTTGTACTTACCTCAACTGATTGATTTAATATGCATCGAAGATAGTGTTTTTTTTAAATATATAATATTTATATACGATAAATAGAACGAATAAACTCACACACTCTCCTCACATTTGGTGAAGTTTGAACTTCTGACCTCCTAAAAGGTTAAAGACTCATCACATACCACTAGACCATGGTCACTAAAGATAATGTTAATAGCCACAAAAATCCTCAACAGTCTTGAATAGAATCAAACAGACGAATAGTAACAAACAATCAAAATCACATTCAAAATGTATTGTTAACCTGGATATTCAACCTGTTATGTGAGCCGACTTATCTCAGGATGACCACCTGTTTTACAGGTAACCCAAAGTCAACTCATTTGAACCTCCGTGGCCACAAGAGGATTTTTATTCCTCCTTGGATACCAAATTGTTATAAAACCTCTAAACTCACACAAGGTTTTAAAAAGTACACACACACACACACACACACATATATATATATATATATACAAACGCTCGTATATGTATGGGGACCTTCTTTTGAGAATAGATACATTTGTGATAACCTTGGGAACTAGTGTATCATGTGCTATTTCATATGATTTTTTTCATCTAAGACTAAAATTTTAGAACAACTATTACCATATATTTGTTTCACAATGTGTTTGGTTCACATGTATTTATTTCACAATGTGTACCTTTTTAGTGTGTTTGTGAAACAAAAGTTACATACAGCAAAACAAACACATTGTGAACTGTATACGTATAAAGCAAATACATTGTGAAACAAATATATGTTTATCAATACATTAAATATTATTCTTAAATGGGGAAAAATCATGTGAAACAATAGATTAAGATAAAAGTTATAAAATTAAACATATATTTTCTACTTTTATTCAATTAATCAATGATATTAAACAATTTAAATTAGGATCCATATTAAAAACTAACAAATAAAACAATAAAATTAAGGTAAGAAAAATCACACATTAGGCCACAACGTTCTACAAATTTAACGTGATGTAAGACACTACTCTTACAGTCATTGTGACTATTGTGTTGAGCCTCTTTAGAACATTGATATACATACGAATACATAAATATGTGAATATATATATGTTACTTAGGGACCGTTTACCAAACACATACTTAAGCGTTTACCGATAAATTCAATACTATCAGTTTCTTATCCGGTAAGATTTTTAGTCCACCAAAACCATGGTAAAAGTCGTCATTCTCACTTACCAGAAAAGACTCACATTCCCTGCCTCGTTCTTACCGAGTAAGATTCTGGTCATATTCATCCGATAAGTTAGATGTGACTTGGTAAACACTTATTCAGATAAGCGTATGGTAAACGACGCTTTACGCATACTCTGTGTGTGTGAGAGCATTAAGAATATAGGTTTGGTTTTTATCATCAAATATCAGAAAATTACTTCGATTCTTAATATATAATTAAGTTTGTTGTATTCAAAAGATTATACCATATAATACACTAATCTCAAAAGGAAAAAAAACAACTAGAAACATGGATGCTAATTAGGGTCTTTTCGATCATGTTAATCGCTTAATTACATTTGATTAATTTTCAGATGTAAAGAAACTCGACATAGGTATCCGATTGTATTATCCAAGAATCCAAAAGTCGATATCGAAAACCCTAGTTTGAAACAACATATAGATATAGATATAGATACAGATACAGATATAGATACAAATATAGATATAGATACAGATATGTAAACAAAGAGAGATCTATATAAGTTTGAATAGATCATGTATATATGCATCGTTTCCATGCAATATAAAATGGATCCACAATGATGTAAAACATTAATATCTTATATAAATATGGAAACTTCATACATATATCTACCACTTTCTTTGTTTCAACTTTCACAACATCAACAGCAAATCATTACGAACACATTTATTATCTTCTTTCAACCCCTTAACAGAGATCTTGATACCAAAAACAAGAACAAGAACAACACGACGAACATACACAAAAGCAAACAATTACATGATATATATATATATATATATATATTAAGGATATATAGGGTTGTTTGATCTATGCAAACAATCGGACCAATATGCTTTCATTCCCCATGAGATCGAGATGAAAATAGTTAGAGAGAGAGAGAGAGAAGAGAGAGAGAGTGAAAAAAGGGATTTTCAAGAAAGAGAATAAAGAGTTGACCTTTGACCTATCTAGGGTTTCTTTTCTTCTTCTTCTTCAATGAACCCATGTCTTTTTCACTTCTTCGATCGTCTTCTTAATTCTTATTCAAATGAAACAGCTCCTTACCTTCTCTCTAACTCTCTTCACCGATCTTTTCTTTTTGGGTTTTGTGGGTTTGATCGATCTTTGAGGAGGAACTAATGATGAGAGAGAGAGGTCAGCAGACATGATCATTGCTGCTAGCTGCTCTTGCACCTGCTGGAGAGAGATATATATATATATATATGTGTGTGTGTGTGTGTATATATATATATATATATAGAGAGAGAGAGAGAGAGAGAGAGATCCTCAGATATTGAATTAAGCAGAATTGAAATGAATGATGTACCAAGGTATAATTAATACTGTAGATATCATGAAGAAAGGGTTTCTTTTCCTTTTTTTTTTTTGCTTATTAATTGTGTTCCTATATGCATTACAACAATGGCTGCCCTCAACTTGAATAGTAGTTATGATGAAACCCATGAGAGAGAAGTTAAAAAAAAGACCCTTTTACTTCCATTTTTCACTAGAGTTCTTCAATTCACTTTAGAAATGGAAAGAGATTTGCTTCTTTTAAGGAATATCACAATATCTTATTTTGTTGATAATGTTCTAATTAGAGACTGTTTGACAATTACTGAATGATTTGATGCAGAATGATTAAGTGGTCAGAATGATTAAGAGACTCTCATGATATAGTGCAAAATGAAATATAATTGTTTGGTAATTGTGTACAATGAAATTAGGGCTCTTAATGGTTAAGGGAGATCCAGGATACAAAATCATTCAGAGAGTTTTAGAACCATTAAGGGACATATTTTTTTTTTGGCAAACAAGATTCACCTCTTAACGGTTCAGATGTTGCCTCTTAATCGAACTATTAAGAGGTAAACAAACAACCCCTTAGTAAAACAATATAGATTACTACATTATACAAGTTATTGGGTCAACTTGTCTTTTTACATTTTAGGGACGTTGCAAATAGTATTGGAGTCTATCTTTATACCATTTGGGATGGTATGGGAAATCCTCATCGAGGACGGTGAGCGTGAGCCCCTAAGATGTTGTCCATAACATATTATATAAATACGCATCACTGAGGAGTTAGAGGGATGTTGGCGTGGGGAATCCTAACTGATGACGAGGACGTCAAGAATTTACGTGAGTAAGTTTGTAACTGTTCCTCCCACATTGCTGGAAAATAATATGTGAAACTGTATTCATTTAAGTATGGTGTATCAGGCACAGAGAGGGAGTAATAACCCATCTCACGTGAATAAAAAATAAGATTTGTAAGTTTCTTATAAATCCCAAGTTGTGGACAACTAACATATAATCAATTACATGGTTTAAAGTAATTATAAAATAATATGTGAACACTCTTGTACTCTTATCGATTCAAATTTCAAACTTCAGCACCACCTCTTATTAATCAGAAGTGAAATAAGATTTCAAACTTCAACACCTCTTAAAAAACAAACACCACCTTAGGTTATTGATATATAACTTATTGGATCGTGTAACTTTCTTCTCATAATTTGTTAGAATGTAAATTTCCAAAAATGATTTTATTTATTTTATCCTTATTTATCACATAATATAATTATTGCTTAATTCTTATTTATTTATTTATTCCAAAAAAATAAGTCAAAAACACCATAGTTTTCATTAATTAAGTTTCAAAAAAAAGATTATTACATGTACAATTAATGATCACAAACCACATATAGTAGTTAAGGTTAGATGGGCCTTACACTTATTCACACAACAATCCATCTATCAATTTTATAATTACAAGATCAAGAACCAATTTTTTTTTTATTAACTTGGATATCTAACCCGCTATGCGAGTCGACTAATTTCAAGGCGACCACCTGCTTTACAGATAGCCCGGAGTCAACGCATTTGAACATCCGTAACCACAAGAACCAATATTTTAATTACATTGGATGCGGTAAATATTAAAAAGTTGTATGTTTTGATCCAATCTTATCATGAAAAACTCTATTATGTATTGGTTGGATTTCGTGGAGATAGTTAAAATTGTGGAGTGCACATCATAATTTCAGATTTATAAAGGTTATCGAAGCATACGTAAGGGTTGTTTACCAAATATTTTCTTAATTAAGTACTTATTGGTAAAATTCAACAATATCACTGGCTAACCAGCACCACTAGAGAACAGAGTATTAGCGATAGATGAGCGAGAGAGAGAGAGAGGCCAAAAATCAATTCCGTCATTGATTAACGAGGGAATGGATTTTTGGCCTATTCCCTCACAAATCTCTCGCTGATTTGTGACGGAACTGGTTTTTGGCATATTTCTCGCAGATCCTTTGTTGATTAGTGATAGACACGTGGCATCGGTCGCTAATTAGTGAGGGATTTGCGAGAGATTAGCATATTTTTCTTATTTTCTCAATTTTTATGTGTTATGGGTAAGGTTTTAGTTCATCAGAACTGTATCGTATGCAACAATTTACTCTATAAGCACTAACCGTGGTAAGAGTCATGACCCTCACTTACTAGGTAAAACTCTCGTCCTTACCTTCGTTCTTACAAGATAAGATTCTTGGTCATTGTCATTTACATCCACAAAGGTAATGTGATTTGGTAAGCACCTACCTGGGTAAACATTTGGTAAACACCCCCTAAAAGTTATCTTGGAGAGAGTTAAAACATCTGAAACATACGTCTTGATGAATTAATCGATCACATCTGTTTAGTTCTTCAAGAGATCAAGAAGTCTTCTTTCTCTTATATTTTTCTTACACCAGATAGGATTTGTTCACGTAAAAGTTATGAGTTGTAATTTGTATTTCTTACGTGATATTCAATAATAATCAGAACATATCTTATTTTTTTCACGGTAAATAAATTTATTACGATTCAAGAAGTATTGCGGTAATTAATTTTTTAATTTTGGTATATACAGGTCGTAACGGTAACGAACTGAAGCCAAGTAAACCCACGTCGAGGTGTAAACAAGATGAATGTGGTCCAAGTTATGGCGGAGATTAAAAATATATCCATGATTATAAAAACACCTCACTATAATTTATCGATAACATTATAAAAAAAATTAGGGACGTTCTCAGTGTGGTTTAGAATCAAAATCACAAATTAAACATGATATCTGGTTTAGAATCAAAATCATAAATTAAACATGATATCTGGTTTAGAATCAAAATCACAAATTAAACATCATATCTGGTTAGCATAATTCAAAACCATAAAAAAAAAACGTATAGTATAGTTTGAAAAAAAAAAATACTGATCACAAACTGTAACGTAAAAGATCCAAACCATCTGATTTAGCATGGTATAAGCATGTTATATAGTTTGTATGGCAAAATGAACACCTATAAAACACACATACACAGAACTATGTGAAACATCCCAAAGTTCAAAGCAATAAATAATTCCAAAATCAACTTGGGGATTATAAGGAATTCTCGGGTCTCGTTTTATATTGGTATGGATCGAGTTCATATATGCTCGATCTCCCATTTAAGTTCTCGCCAGTCTCGTTAGGCGTACCCAACTTCCACCTTATTCAAAGTTGACGATGTGAAATTTGCATATGATGTTTTAAGCATCCCGACCCCTAAGGAGTCATCGTCATTGCTCTACTATCTTGATGGCACAAGTGTCGATTCTCATACCATTTTTAACGGTTCAAATATCGAAAGAGGAGAAGGATCTAATAACTTTTAAGTCTAATATAAAATCATAGTGATATATCTATATGGAGGGAGTTATAAAAAGTCTATGTAATATATAAGGAAAGGTTAAAACGAGAAGATATTTATTTTATGAAAGCGTGAGAACACCATTTTTTACTATAGTCAATCATAGTGGTAATATAGTCTATCACATATGATTTACATGTGATACTAATTCAGAGATGCGGACGACTTTTGACATGACCTTGGTTGCATGCCAAGTCGCACGAACGCTACTAGGCCCTATCATCTGTATTATCACATGTGATAAGGGCGTTCTTCATATAATACTAAATCTGGGACACTAGCTAATAACCTTTGAGTGACCTAGATCACGGGCCAAGTTGTCCGCACTTCACCACGTCCTCTCACATATATTATCACATGTGATAAGGATGCTCTTGTGTTTTCGTAAAATGGAGGTGTTATTATCAGTCTGTTTCGTGAGACCACTTTTTTACACTTGAAACCTCACAACAAAACTTTGTGAATGTTACTTTCACAGCGTTTTATTGTGAAGTTTCAAGTGTAAAAAAATGATCTCACAAATTTTACGAAAACATGTTGGTCGAACGTGATATGTGTGTGTGTGTGTATAAAGCCCACATATATGTGTGAATGTAAACATAGTCAAATGTATCAATGGTCCATGGATTGGACACTTAGTGGGATGGCTTCAATCCAACCCATGACCCATGACCCATAACCCATATAACTCATTAAAAAGCTATGGACCATAAGCAAGTATACAATAAACCATTCCCATTTTGTTATATTTATTTATTAAAAATTAAAAAAAAAACATATCACCCTTCCTATTTACATAAAGCAATTTTAATTTTAAATATAAATATAAATTCTCCACACACACACACACACACAAATTTAGGTTAATTAATTAAAACAAAACTAAAATTCAAAGAAAGGGTACCCATAATTTCCACATCTTTATTTCACTATCCAAACTCCCACCATATACGACATAAGATGTACCACCATGAATAGCAGCAGGAGTACAATCCTCCAATGCAGCAACCAAACATTTTATTGGACCTTTATGCCCTTCCATTACCCCTAAACACCAATAACTTTTTCCATTTATACCCCTCCTCCATGCTCTAATTGTATTATCCGCGGATCCACTAAACACCACATCTGCCACCACACCCATACACAAAATCGCCTTACTATGCCCCCTAAGTGCACCGGCGACCACCATGTGCCGCCCATCACATCCGCCCCCCTCCGCCTTTTCCCACACTATTATCGACCGATCGCAAGCACCGGAATATAAAACCGACCCGTCGGTGCTTAACGCCAAAGCATTCACCGATGATTTGTGTTTCTCCAAAGTGTCCACCACTTCATGCTTCTTCTCGCCCCCTTGTCTCCGCCACACCTTGATTTTCCGGTCGGCGGAGCCGGTGTAAACGTACCCATCATGGGACACAACGACGGCGTTAATGGCGTCATCGTGTGCGTTCCAAACTGACTCCAAACACTTGTAGTCGGACGTCCGCCACACCTTAAAAGTCCGGTCCCATGAACCCGAGTAAATCAAAGAACCGTCTTTCGATAACGCCAACGCCGAAATGGCGTCCACGTGATGCACCCACGTACGCCGCCGATGCCGCCGTATTTTAACATAGTTTTTAGCTAACACCATCTTCATCAGACGGTCGTGGAGCGTCGGTATAGTAGCCACGTGCTTGACCGTTTTCTCTTTTTCGTCTAGTTTCCAAACCCGAATCTTATGGTCCTGGTGGCCGGTGAATATCTTGTCGCCGTGAACCACCATGGCTTTCACGGCGGTTCCGCCATGGGAAAGAGGGGGCAGCGGTGGCGAAGATGGGTCTCGAGGCCAGATACATATTTGGGTATCGTAGGAACCGGAGAAGAGGTGTCTTTCGGTGAGGGCAAGGGAGAGCACAGAAGATGTGTGTCCTTTGAAGGTGGTGATGTAGTGGTGGTTGGCGGTGGTTGACGGTGGTTGTAAATTTGAAGTTAAAGAAGCAACTGAGGGTAAACTTGGTTGTGAAGAAAGAGATTTAGAATCGTAGTGGATTTCTTGAAGATCTGGTAATTGATCTTGTTGGTGATCATTTGATGAATGGGTGAACAATGTGCATGGACATGGAAGAAAACCCATCACCGGCGGCGGTGGCGGAAGTCAACAGTGGCGGTCAATGACGGTGGAGAAGGAATGTGGGGATGAAGGAGATTAGAGTGAAATATAAGGGGTTGGGTGGTGGCCTATTTTAGCATCAAGAAGGTACTGGCGTATTTTAGAATCAAGAAGGTAGTGGGAATAGAGAGGTGGGACCCAGTGATGAAAAAACGGTACACTGAGTCGTACTTCCGAGTTACGAAACAATTTTTTTTTGGTTTTCTGCATAAAATTACTAAAACTATTTTTATATTATCAAGTCATTATTATACAGTTATTTATAAGATACTGAATAAATTGTAAGTCTCGTTAAACTGCTAATAAATATGTCATCAGAAACATAAATGGGAATCATATAATTTTTGTTAATTTTTTAATTACGAATTTAAATATTTATGAAAAATATTAAAGGTCATTAATTACAACAAACTTTTTATATTATATTAAAATATTTTTGAAATCAAATATTTATTAAAATAGATGAACGGTTGAGATTGATTTATATAATTTATATGAATGAAATGATTTGTATTTAAAACTCCTTCGTTTTTATATATTTTAAGTCAAACAATTTTTTGAATAACAAAATATTTAAAATTATTTATAATAAAAAAAAAAAAAATACTCAAAGTTATCCTGTCGACCAAAGGTTAAAGAAAAAAAGGTTTATGCGTTTGGATTGCTTGCAAGTTGTACGACACTTTTATGCTCCCATAGAACAAGACCGGCGACTCCTAAAAATGGATACTTTTTAAACCAAAATCATCATTTTTTTCTAATATAATATTTATATATAATAAATAAAACAAATAAACTAATACATCCTTCTTGTTTTTGATGAAGTTTGAACCCTTGATTTCTCATAAGACCAAAGACCCATATTTATTTTATATTTTTTTTCTGTTTCAGATTAAATGTATGTATTTCTATTTTAGCTTGTTCTAAAATAAGTGTTCATAACCATAAGGGTGATGTCTGATTGGTTTGAGCTTAGCTCCAAATGTCAAAAGTATCAGTAGGTCATATGTTCAAATCTAAGCAGGAATAAAAATCCTCTTGTGGTCATGGAGGTTTAAATATAATGACTCCAGTCTATCTACAAAACAGATAATCATCTTAAGATTAATTAGCTTACATAACAAATTAGATATCTAGATTAATAAAAAAAAGTATTCACTTTTGAAAGTTATTTTCCAATTTCTCATTCTACTCTAACTACGAGATGGAAAAAAGTGTATCTCACTATCATGAGGGGTAAAAGTGTAATTTAATTACTTAAGGAATGTAATAATTACATTGCTAAAAAGTCATGTCATTTTTATTATGGAAAGATGTAGAACAAGGGGGAATATGGATTTGGATCCATATTTTTTCAAGTATTTTAATATTTAAGGGATATTTTACGATATTTTTTTGAAGTATATAATATTTATACATGATAAATAAAATAAATAAAACCACATACTTTCCTTATCTTTGATGAGGTTTGAACTATTGACCTATTAAGATACTAAAGACTCACATATCGCTAGGCCAAAAGCTTTTTGATGTATTTTGTTATTATTTTCATATGTTATATAATTTTTTTTATATTTTTTATTATTTGAATTGTATTTTTTTAACGTATCGAACTATATATTTTTAACAACTCACATGTTTATAGAATCATATTAATTACATTACTTTCTTCTAAATTTAGTAAATTATATGATATAGTTATCAATAACGACACATATGTTAAGAATACTTGTGCCGGGAATTTTCTCCTTTTGTCTTCACGTTCAAAATTGACTACTGATGTGAACTATTTTGGTTAAAACTGAAATAAAAGAAATAAAAGATACGATCGTAAAAATATAAATGATATTATTAAATAGATTTTGTCCAAGTAAAAATTATGAAATTATAGTAATTATTTTATCTATTTTTAAAAAAAAAAATACAGTTCATTAATGGTCATTATTGAAATTTTATACATTATTATCTAGACGTTTTTGCACCACATGATATGAGACGGTTTGAAATTGACAAGTCAGATACCTAGGGGTGTATAAAAAACCATCTAATCTGCAAGGGTTGGGTTGAGTTATACTTTTGAATGAGTTTGGGTTGGGTAGAGATTTTTCAACCTGTCATAATTAGGTTGGGTTGTAAAAATGTCAAAAATCGTCTAACCCAACCCACATACACCCCTACAGATACCTAGTTCGTCATACATTTAAAACAAAACATCAATTAGATGCATGAAAATACATATGAACATGAGAGGAAGTACAAGATTATGTCTTATTGCTACAAAACATACTTTAACCATTTTATTACATGTTTCAGTTACTTCATCCGCCTCATTATAAATGTTCACGATAAAAAACGTACATAGTTTTATGGAAGTGTAATTATTATACTTTTTAATTAACAAAAAAAAAGACAATTTTACCCCTGATCATAGATAAAGAACTTTTTCTCCATCTCATAATTAAGTACAACATAAAAAAATAGATTTTTATTTTATAAAATGAACACTTATTTATGACAAATCACTTATTTCCATATTGATGAAATATATATTTGTGTTGCTTTAACTAGGATGCTCATGGGTTTGGTTGATAGGGTTGAAGACATTTGAACAACCTAACCCAATGCTTGTGGTTTGAAAAATCTTGACCCAATCCAACCAAAACCGTACGGGTTGGTCGGGTTAATACTTTAGTACATTAAAATATTCTTCTAACCTTGAATATCTTATTTTTCTACTCATGATTTTTTTTCATCATCAACCATTTGAAACAACTTATCCATACTTCTTACGTATATTACATTCATTTAATTTTCTCAATATATATATATATATATATATATGTTCACAGTTACTAAACATATATAAGAATGAGTTATATAAAATGCGAATGGATTGAAAATTTTACAATTCGATTAGACATCAGGTTGCTTCGATTTAAGTTATTTCACGTTAGGTTATGTTAGATTGATCGGGTTGGTCGGGTTTTCAAACACTCTCAGTCAGCTATGGTATGAGAACCAACTTGAAAAAAACTATGAAGTGTGGATTAGTTTTGTGTTAGTATTTCTTATTTGGGGTCAATCCCATGACCACATTTTCTGTTTCTAACTTTTGCATTTCTTTAAGATTACTTTAATTCTTAAACCTAATTAATTAAGTGTTTGAGAAGTCATAATATGACTATTGATTGTTGAATTTTGACCATCTTTTTCTTTATTTTACATTCTAATACCACAATTAACATGTGAATTTAACCGACAATCTGCGAGTCAGGAAATAACGCACACGGTCCCTCGTTCGCCCTATTTTCGTCTACACTTTAATTAAAATTTAAGGGCTTTTTGGGAGTTGTTGAATGGTTTGGCGCAGAATGATTAAGAGACTCTCATGATATAGTGCAAAATAAAATATAATTGTTTGGTAATTATTTACAACGAAATTAAGGCACTGAATGGTCAAGGGATGGTCAGGATACGAAATCATTCAAAGGGTTTTAGAACCATTAAGAGACAAAAAAAAATTTTGACAAGCAAGATTCACATCTTAACGATTCAGAAGTTGACTGTTAATGTAACTATTAAGAGGTAAACAAACAACCCTTAACAAGAATGTAGCATTGATAACCCAAAAAATAATTAAGAAGACTTTTATGTCTGGTTGTGTCATTTTAAGTATCAAAATCATTAAAATCATATAAAACTCGTGTTCAATATATTTATCTGTGTGTTAGGTGAAACTAGAAACATTTTATAGTCAATCTTGATATTACGAATAATTTGTGAACATGCCATCGAATTATTTTTCGTAGTATAAAGGAATTAAAATAGTTGCATTACACGTATATCTTTTTTATAATGCATGATTACCCGTATCAAAGTTAGAAAGATTTGTTTCATCATTGCTTGATTTGCAAAAACATCTACGTATTATAATACACGGTACGCTAACAAAATGAACAATACAAACGAAAATCGTCCCCGACGTCTCATCAAATCAATGCGTCATAAGTTGTCAGTGACCCAACAATCTCCACCCCCTAGCATCTGCCAGCACTGACAACATCTTCGCTAGAAGACAATGGCTGCACACCTTGCCTTTGGCATTATTATGCACCCCCATGAAGATTCAAACTCGTGACCTGCTCTGATACTACATGTTATGGTCCAAACGCTTACTACTACGCTAAAAGCAATTGCTAGTGGAGAAGGCACAACTTATTTCATTTATAGCGTAGCAGTCAACGCCACATTTCGATTTAGGAAGATGTTGGTCAATGACCTAACACTTATATATTACAAGATATCTTTCACGTTTCATTGAAGATATCAGGAATAATTATAACAACAACCATTTGTAACTGATATCTTCTACGTTTTATAAAACTGACCCAATTTTTCGAAAATTATTCACATGTAGTTTCTGAAATTCATTTATTAGCTTAATGTCAATGACTACTCTAAAAATTTTGCGAAACCGTTATGCAGAATGTTGGCTATTTCATATAAATTTAAAAAAAAGATATATATATATATATATATTTGAAGTATATAATATTTACGTACAACAAATGTAACAGATAAACTCACATACCCTTCTCACATTTGGTAAGGTTTGAACCCCTGACCTCCTAAGAGACTAGAGACTACGATACCGCTAGACTAAAGATCATTTGATAAAAGAAGATATATTTTGTGGCAAGTCCATGTCAAATGGGGAATTATTATAATTAACCCAAAATTATTTCTATTAAAAATTTTGATTAAATTATCAAATGGTCTTTGTCCTAGTGGTATCCGAGCCTCTTGCCTCCTAGAAGGTCAGAGGTTCAAACCTCACCAATGGTGAGAAAGATGTATGAGTTTATTTATTGCATTTACCGTATATAAACTATATTATACGCTTTAAAACAAAATTAGATTAAATTAATGAAAATGGATTGTGTGGAGACAAAACACTTTGTTGGAGGTAAGATTTGTAGGCAATTTTCTAAACAATCCATAATAAACACATCACATGGCTTCTTGCAAGATTAATTAATCCAACAATGTGGGTTTCCTCCTCATTAACCCTAATAACAAGATTAAGCATATAGAACCTTCCATTCAAGTATATGATTTGGGGCAAAGTATTTATGGTTTGGTGGACTACCAAACATGTGTTCACAATATTATTTATAATAATCAAAGTGATTTTGGCCTAGCGGTATGTGAGTCATTATCCTTCTAGGAGGTAAATGGTTCAAACCTCATTAAAGATGAGAAATGTGTGTGAGTTTATTTGTTCTATTTTTTCGTATATAAATATTATATATTTAAAAAAATATTTCCTAAAATGATTTCACAGTTTTTTTAAGAACAATTCTTTATAGTTATGTTTTTTTTTCCTGACAAGTAAAAACATCTTTAAAATAGTTTTTAGAATAAAGAAAAATGAATTTTTTTTAATCCAGTAGGTTTTCTATGTTATTCTCGAAAACAGATAAAAAAAAAGTTCAAAGTTAGAGAATTTTCTGAAATTTGAAGTGAGGAGAAAAATGATTTTTTTTAGGCATGTCAACGGGCGGGGATGAGGCGGGTTTTGTAATCCCTGACCCTATAACAGCCCCCGGTCTCGGTTTCTGGTCAAACCCTTGTCAAACCCTGATTAAACCCCCGTTAAATAATATCCGTTAGTTCGAGTTTATAAGGTATTCTGGCGCCAACCCCGGTTTGAGTAACAGCCCACGACCCGACCCGACCCCCATCCCGGTTGGGGATCTCCGACACCGGAACCCGTTTTAGCGGAGAATCCCAGTCCCTGTGCAGGTCAGGTGAGCTGGGTTCCCCACCTATTCAGGGCAAATCACCAACCTTAATTTTTTAGTCATTCCCACCAATTTGAGAATGAATTATTATTATTTTATGTAAAGTTCTTTTTGTAAAAAGTGTATTGAAATGCTAAAATTATAGAATATTTTAATAATATAATTTATGTCGCAGTCTCTAAAATAGAGAATTTATTGGAACTGAATTCAATTTTTTTCGAGATTTTAACTTTTTATTCTCTGTTGTAGAGAATTTCTTGAAGCTGAATCTAGTTCATTCCAAAGATTTTAACTTATGTTCTCTATTTTAAAGAAAATGGAGAACCCATTGGAAATGTTGTAATAACTCGAGGTTGGTCCCATATCTAAAGACTCAACCCCCCTTTTTTTTTGGTAAATAATATTTATATACGACAAATGTAACAAATAATTTTATGCCCCTTTCTCACCTTTGGTGAGGTTTGAATCATTGATCTCCTAGGAGAACAAATACTCACATACCGTTAGACCAAATGCCCTTTTATTGAGTTTCTACATGTCATATTTAAACATTTTTTAAATTCAATCTTATAATTCATCAGATAACTTTTATACTGATAAAATTCTAGTATTTGATGAAGTACAAACTACTCAATCAATTTAATACCTTGATTGTATTTTGTCACCATAAAAAACATAAGTCAACTAAAACATTAAATCGCTACTAGGAATATGGAATTTTGCGTATTAAAGTAACAAGTCTTTGTCGTAGGAAGACTTTTGACCCTTAAAAAAATCTTGTATGATTTTTACATACCAGATGCATAACTGTAAATATAATGGTAAATTGTATGAAAAAGTATCGGATTTTAACTTAATTCTTATTTTGGGTAACGTGCTTTCAACACTTCCATTTTGGTACTTAAGATGTAAAGTTTTAAAAATTCAAGTATCCGGATAACTGGTTGAAGCTAGTGACATGGTATCCAACTCAGTATTATTTGCTGAAGCATTAACCGGATGCCACATCACTCGCCACATCAACATGGTAGCCAGTTAATGCTTCAACCGGTTATCCGGGTACTTAAATGTCTAAAATTTTACATCTTAGATACCAAAATAGAAGTTATGAAAGTACGTTATTTTTTCATACAATTTGTCTTTTTCAAATAAGCATAATTGAAATTATTAGTTAATAAACCTTCATCCGGCTTATCACTAACAGTCTATTCAAGGTTCCAAACTACTATGTTCACAGAAGCAATAACGACATAAATTATTGAGAGGATTAAAAAAGAATAATCTTAGTAATTAATTTATATTATTATTATTATTATTCTTATTTTAAATTGTTTTTTTATATTTGATTTTATTTCTTTTGGATATGAGGCTCCAATTACAAGTTGCCATTTTGGAACCCTCATAAATACTTTTGGGTCCACTTCTTTAAATAATTATTATTTTTAAATAAATTCTAGAACCACAAAATTATGTTTACAAAAGCAGCGTTTCACTTTCATGTTGGGTCGGGTTGGGTTACAGACGAACATAATATGTTTTAAAATCAATGCTTATAAATACTGATGTATGACAAGTAAATGACAAATATTTATCGCCAAATTTATTAAAATAACCATTTTTCAAGGTTGCTTTCACCTTTTAGTCATTTTTCTCTTCAAGTTTACCAAAATAGCCATGGGTCCACAATTACGTACCCAGCTACACGATAAAAAATATTTACACTTTCTACCCCTGTTCGCAAAAAAAGTTATATTTCTCACCTAGGTTCACAAAAAAATTTACATTTTTCATCCAGATCTGTAAAAACGAATTAAAAATTACAGACCTAAGACTATTTTGATAAACCATAGTTAAGAAGTAAAACCAACCAATTAAAATGACTATGATCGACCGTACATAATTAATTAATTAATTAATAATAAAATATTTCCACCATGGAAATGATATAGATTTGAAAGCTACAAAGGTATGGAGACAATAAAGTTAATAGGGTTTAAAACATTATCCTCCAACCCAACTTGCACAACATTCCTTCTATCTTTTTGACATTATCACAAACTCTTACTGCTTTTTATGTTTAGGGGTCAAATCAAGAAACAACATTGATGGACCGTTTACTAAATGCTTATTTAGGTAAACGTTTATCAAGTTATATTATCTTATCAGATGAATATGATAAGGACTAAGAATCTTATCTTGTAATAATGAGACAAATACCGAGAGTCTTATCCGGTAAGTGAGGGCAATGACTCTTCCCACGGTCAGCTCTTACCGGGTAAATTGTTGCATAGAAAGCCGTTTTTGTTGACTAAAATCTTACCCGGTAAATAAATGATAGTGTTGAATTTTGCCGCTAGGTGCTTACCGGGTAAGTGTTTGGTAAACAGCTTTTGATTACAAAAAAATAAACCCTTTTGTCGTTTTTTTAGAAATGTAGAGAGAGAAAGTTGTTCAAAGGTTTTTGTGTATTGATCTTCAAAGATTATAATGCTTGAATGAAGTGTTATCTACGATTACAAGACAACTACACTATCTATACTAAGGAAATACAAAGAAAATTACAAAGCTTGAATACAACAGTTAAACATATTAGGGTTGAGTTCACGTGAGACCAGCCTGTTTTCTGAGACCCATGAAACATTTTTTTTACACTTGAAATTTCATAGCAAAAAGTTGTGAAGATAAAAAAAAAAGCCGAACATTTACAGCAAAAACACTGTGAAGGTTACCTTCACAACATTTTACTGTAAAGTTTCAAGTGTAAAAAATTAGTCTCATGAAAACAGACCGGTCTCGCATGATCCCAAGTTCAAAGCGCTACGATGGATAATATTTGATTTGACTTTAATTAAATAAAACAATTAATTAATAATTACATTTCTTAAATTATTTCTAACAAAATAAGTATATAAATTTATACTATAATCTTATTAAATGTTCCGATTTATCACGTGTCATATATATTTTAGGTTTTTTAATATTAAATAATGAAATTAAATAAAATATTAATTTTGTTTAAATTCAGATATTTTAGATTTTCCATTTTCTCATCAAATATTAAAAAATATCTTGGAATAAAAATGTTGAAAAAAATTAAATTGAAAATAAAAATGGAGAAAGAAATTGTGAGGCAGGTAAGAAACAGCGAAAGCGGCACCTCAACAACATACGTTTACACCAATAATCCAACTGTAAACCATTTTATTCCCTTTTTTTTCTTTTTCTTTTTCTTTCTTATTTGGTATAATTATCCGTTGAAAACGATGACATGACAGTAGAAATGAATCTGGTTAACGTATTATTACTGGTAATTGAAAATTCAAAAGGAAAATGTATGTTTTTGTAATATTACCATCTAGAAGCAGATATGTCAAACGGGTCTTTTTTTGTCGGCATATCAAGACGAGTTAAGTTTAAATGAGCAAGACCCACTGACCTCACATGTGTTGACGTTATATAGAAATTATGTTTTTTTTTTATACAATTACTCCTGATTTATATGGAACTTATAACTGTATCACACACATGTTCATCGGCTGACATCTATTGGATGTGAGGGGAACCGGACCGATCTAATCATCTATTCGATGTTGGATTTTGCCAACCGATCTGATCCGATTAATATTGGATAACCGATTTGATCCAATCCAATGGATGATTGGATTGGTTTGGTTTCATCCAGTGGATACTTTTATTGGATATCCGGATGGATGATTTGTTGGTATTAGATTCATCTGGTGTGTTAATTTAATCTAATTCTCCAATAATGATATAAATTGATTAATCACTTTTAGAATTCGTAAGTTCAATTCCTATTGGATGCACGCCAATGGGACCCTCCAATAAGTCTATTGGAATTAGCTCTGTATCAATGAAATCTCATCATCCATAMATAACGAATTGATGTGGTATATTCATATCATACTATATGAACAGTAAGAATTAGTAGTCTTATTTATATGTTAAAACCAACACAAAGGAAGTTAAAAGTTCAAAGCCTCACATAAAACAAATTTTGATTTAAGCAATTTGAAAATAAATTAATTGGATAATAGTTGGATGATGGTTGGATGGTTATTGGATGATTAATTGGATGGGTAATTGGATGTTGATCGGTTCTGGACTGTCATCCGAGAATCGATCGATCCAAAATTGGATATTGAAATTTTCAATCCTATCCGAAAAAATGGATTTATATTTATATCTATAAATGCGTACAAAAATAAGTAGAGGGACTAACTGGGTAACTTGTTTGACGAACCAGATCAAATGCATAAGAACCAGTATTTGATGTAGAGACCTGCATTACGAGTTATATTATATGTCATGTTGCAATAAATTGTATTATATTATTAATTTAATTTGCAGATTTAAACGTGTGATGTAGTTGTTTAAGTTGTATGAATAATTTAAGTCTTGTGTTTTCGATGGTTATGATATGTTATTTGATATTAAATCAAAATCTGGGTAAAAGCATAATGCCAAAAAAAAAAAAAAACCCTTTAATATTAGGCAAAATGATTTGGTATAAAATGATTAAATGGTCAAAATGATTAAGAGACTCTTATAATATAATGCAAAGTAAATATAAATGTTTTGTAATTGTTTAGAACAAAATTAGGACACTGAATGGTAAAAGGGAGACTCAAGATACAAAATCATTCAGATGATTTTAAAACTATTAAGAGACAAATTTTTTTTTATTAAACAAGATTCACCTCTTAATGATTCAGAGACTTTCTTTTAATAGAACTATTAAAAGGTAAACAAAGAGCCTCTTAGGCTTATAACCATCTATTATACCACCTCTAAACATTATATGTTTACCCATATATAAACTCAACAATCAAGTAATGCACCGTTTACTAAACACTTACTAGGTAAGCACTTGCTAATATCACTTATCTTACCGATTAAGCATGAATAAGACCGACAATCTTATCCGGTAAGAGACATAGCAAAGACCGATAGTCTTACCCAGTAAATGAGGGAAATGCTTACTGAGTTTAAGGATGATGTCTCTTATCGGTAAACACTTATCCGGTAAGCGTTTTGTAAACAGCCCCAAAATGTGAATAAACTTATTTATTTAATTAAAAATTGAAAAAAATGACTTAATGGAATTTAGTACCCAATTGAACGTTGAATGGAATGCATTGCTACAAAGTTCTGTTTACTTTGAATTTTTCACATTTTCTTTTTATCAAATTAATATTTAATAAAAAAAAAGAATCTTTTATAACAAAAATCCATGAAGAAAATTACAAAAAATAATAATTGTGTGTATATATATTTGTATCAAGTAGGAATTTTTTGTATGTATATTAACATGATGGAGATGGTTTATAATTATAAGACATTAACGTTAAAAACGTCACAGTTGAATATAGCAGTCGATACAATATCTTTTATTTTAACGATATTTTCTAAATGTCAATACAAAAACGATCAACGTGATTGTAGAAACGGGAAGATGTAGGGGTGTGTAGAAAATCAACCGATCAAATTGGAACCGCTTGATCCAGTTAGAACCGACTGACCATAGTTGGATTGGATCAGATTGAAAATTTCAACATCCAATTTGGATGGGTCGGTTCTTGAATGGTAGTCTAGAATCGACCAAAACCGAACCGAACCGATCAATATCCAATTAATCATCTGATGACCATCCAGTTATCCATCCAATTAATTTATTTTCAAATTGCTTAAATCGGAATTTTTTTATGAGAGACTTTGAATTTTTAAGCAGTTTGTTTGACACCGTATAAACAGTTTTTTTTTCTTATCCAAATACCATAAAACAGCTTATCACCGGTGCCAGACTGAAATAAGTTAAAAAACAACTTTTATAAGCAATCCCAAACACCCCCTTAGTTAGCTATATATTATTGTTTGGTAGTGGCTTAATACAATAAGCTTTTTAAGAAGAACTTTATGCAAAAAACCAAAATTTTCCAAATTTTCCATTCCAATTAAAAATGACGCTCCTTCCATCTATGGAAAAAACATTTCTAAACAAAAACTTTTCAATCTATCCAAAAAGATTAACATCCACGTACAACTTTTTTTTGATTAACATGGGTATCCAACCCGCTATGCGAGCCAACTAATCCAATGGCAACCACCTGTTTTACGGGCATCCCGGAGTCACCGCATTTGAACCTCTGTGACCACAAGAGAATCTTTATTTCTCATTGGATTTTAAACCTGAGACCTCCAGACATTTTTGACCTTTGGAGCGCAAGCTCAAACCAATCAGACACCACCCTTATTTATACATACATGAATGATGAATCTGAGAAACCAACCAAACATCCTTAGATCAGATAAAAATATGTAATTATTGATCTCAAAACCTCGTGCTAAGTTAAACTTCGATCTGTAAATAGAAACAACAAACAAAAATTAAAATTAAAATTATTGGATTTTTTATTTTATTTTATTTTATTTTATTTTATTTTATTTTATTTTATGTAAATTGTGAAATAAGATTAAAATGTGATAATATTGTCTAATACATGTTGGTTTGGAGGAATTGATGCAATTACATGAACCCAAATGTATGTGATGATTTCATGGGGTTCATAATTATAACCAACTCCACATTAATATAAAGTTTGTTTTATATTTTTGCATCTTTTAAAAAAAATAATAAATTGTATGAAAAAGTAACGTACTTTAATTTGATTTCTATTTTGGATAACGTACTTTCAAAACTTTCATTTTGATATCTAAGATGTAAAGTTTTAAACATTTAAGTATCCTGGTAAGCGGTTGAAACATTAACCAGTTATCATGCTGATGTGGTGACAAAATAAGAATCAAGTTAAAGTACGTTATTTTTTCATGAAATTTCCTCTTCAAAAAAAAAATGTCTTAGTTTCTTCCAAATATTAACTTGTAGTTTGAAAATGATACGACTTAAGATCATGTGATACCATACTCTGTTCATGAGACCTGTAAGACCACATAAATAACACTGAACCTCTACAACAAAAAGTCGTGAAGGTAAACCTTTACAGTGTTTTTGCTATGAAAGTTCGATATTTTTCGTACTTTCACAATATTTTGTTATGAAATTTCAATGTTATTTTATGGTCCTGTAGAAATAACATAGTCTCACATGAATCCAACCCAAAATGAAACAATTTCTTTTGTTATTTGTTTAATAATATGTTTTTTTAATCAATTAAATAATAAATTTCAAGCTCAATGATTCAACTTACAATAACAACATTTAAACAAACTAAATATTTGTTTTAATTGATATCTAAATTAATAATTAATTTGGAAAGAAAATGGAGCTTTCAAATGTTTTAGTTTTCGTGAATTAAATTAAATATTTGATGTTAATACAAACTAATGGACCGTTTATCGAACACTTACCCGGTAAATGCTTACCAGTAAAATTTAACATTATTATTTACTTACCGGGTAAGATTTAAGTCCACAAAAACGACATCGTATGCAACAATTTACCCGGTAAGTGATTACCGTGAAAAAAAGTTGTATTCATCCAGTGAGGTAACATGACTTAGTAAACGCTTATCCGGATAAACGTTTGATAAACGGTCCTTAAATCAATTTAAACTCAGCAGTCCTATTAACAATTGACAAATAATAATATTCATATACTTTTAATTAAAAATAATATAATATGAGATTGAACTAAGTTTATTTATCATGAATTGTTAAGTTGGGAAAACAATAATATATTTATGGTATGGGTAAAGAAGTGTCAGAATTAGGCCCAATGGGCCACCAAATTCTTTGCTTATATGACCTTTATTGTTATCACAAGGAAGTAGAGATGGCCAAATCGGGCCGGGCCGGAGGACCGAGACTAGGACCGGTTATGCAGGGACCGGTTATGGCCGGTTATGAGAAATGTGAGGACCGATTGGGACTGGTCCGGAACCGGTTTTTGGCCATCTCTACAAGGAAGTGTTATAAAGGGGTTGTGGAGTTGTTTCTCACTATTGCATGGATAATAATCTATTTGTTAATGAGACTCGTAACTTATTCGATTAGTTATACTTGATTGGTTGGTACTTGGTAGTGGCTTAATGATATGGAAAACGGCTTATTGAGTAAGCTTTTTGGGGGGGGGGGGGGGGGGCTGGGCTTTATGAAGAAAGACAAGTTTTCTTTTCAAAACTTATGTCTCCTATTTAAAAAATTTACTTCTTCCATTTATGAAAGAACTCTCTCAAACGAAAACCTTCTTAATCTATATAGACAGATACCATATGCAACTTTATCCGTACAAGACTTAATGAAAAACCAAACAAAGAACCCCTAAGATTGTCTATGTGGATTAATTTGTCTGTATAGACTGTGAATATTATTGTTTGGAAGAGTTTTTTCATAAATGTAATTAGCATGTTGTTTAACTGGAAGAGCAGGTGGAAGAACTTGACTTTCTGCATAAAACGCTCACTTAGAGGCTTACTGAATAATCAATTCACTTTCTATACCATTAAGTCACTACCAAACAGTCATGTATAGCTGACCAATAATCCCTGAGTTTTATCAAACTCATTACTTTTAAATGTCGATAATAACCATCATTGATCGATGCACCAATTTCAATGTAGAAGTCACCTTTTGTCCTAGAGGCTCATATTCAAAACGGGTTATGGCTTCTGTTATTCTTGATACGTTCAAACTTCATTTTCCGTGCTCTAAATGGATTGACTAAATAAATGTAAGAATACATATCGATTATCTAATCATGAACGTATTTCTCTAATCGCATTCTATCAAATGACTGTAGACGTTACTCACGCTATATATGATATCTTATTTTGAGCATGCAAGTCTCATATACGATATCTTCATGCACACTACGCAAGAATACACATTTATAATTAGAACGGGATTTCCAACTCATTATGGAACACAAATTTTTTTTTCCTGAAGAATTTGTCATGATATATCTGATCTATGCATAATATCATAATATAAATACAATATTTTGCAAGGAAAACAAGATAAAAATTTAGAGTCAATTTTTAGTATTCTATCTCTCAGTTACATATGATTAAATCTAACATCAAATTATACGAGCCACATAGTTAGGCTTCAAGATCATCGAGCCAAATGACGTTATTTATAATGACAACATGAAAAATACTGATATAACAAACGCATATGAACTTCTATGCAATTTTCTCATATTGGATTTGTACACTCCACGCTCCACAGGTTTATAAACTTATATCCATTTATTAGCTTTAGACAACCATAAGTTGGGTTGGGTTCACGTGAGACCACTTTTTTACATTTGAAACTTTACAACAAAACGTTGTGAAGGTAAAAAAAAAAAAAAAAAACAGAACATTTACAGCAAATATACTATGAAGATTACCTTCACAACGTTTTACTATGAAATTTAAGTATAAAAAAAATGGTCTCACGAGTCTCATAAAAACATGCTAGTCTCATGTAATCCTATGTGACCATTAGTTTCTACTTATAAATTAAGAGCCTCAATTATACTATTTCAACCAAAATCTAAAATAACACTTAACTAGTGGGCTTTAAAAATTAATTATTCTATGGGTATATTTGTAATTTTCATCATATAATACATTGTATTTAAATGAGTATAATAATTAGATAATATATTTATTAATGAAAATTATAACTCAATTTTACAAAATACAACAATCCAAAGATCAATTGTAAAAAAATATTTAAATCAAAATTGATGTTTTCATGAAGCAAAAAGCCAAAAATAGAAACAAAATATGCACATAAATAATATATATATATATATATATATATATATATATATATATATAAAGAGAGAGAGAGAAAGAGAAAATTATGTTTTTCATCTCTGCGTTGTTTACAATTCATCGTAATTTTCATCGTTAAGGTTGACTTTCATTATTGTCTTTGTGTTTAGAAAGGTTTGAAGTGATACCTATAAGCATAAGGGATGAAAACAACAATAAAATACAAAACATAAAAACAAAAACAAGAATGAATTGTAAAACACAGTTGACGAAAATAACAGTAAATTGTAAACTAGTTAAAGTGAAAGGTTGTAGTGGTAGCGACTGTTGGGCACGGTCTCGTAGTTAGGAGACTATCTAACTAAGGTAGTAAGTGCTTACGCATAAGGTTGTGCAGAACCGAATGGTCCGAAATTCGAACCCGAGAAGAAAATGAAGTGTTTGTGCAAAACCTGAATTCCCTGAAATTCGAAACCCCACAGGTCCAAAACCCCGAAATATATATACATATATATATATTTTAAATAACATATAAATATATTTATTTATCTAGTTATCTTTTGAAAATCATAGATTCTAATCAGTCGTATTATTTTCTAATTTTTTTATACCATCTATCGATTTCATCAATCCCCTCAATCAATTGAATTGACCCTCAAAATCAATGAGTATAGATTTTTTACTTCATAACGATACCCAAACCTGAGTGACCTCCACCCGATCAACTCGAGTTCAAAATCATATTCGAAATTTACCAGATTTTTGGTTTGTCCACCCGAACTCGTCCAATATACACCCTTAGTTAGGCTTAGGTAGGGGTTGTTTGGCAATTGCTGAATGGTTTGGTGCAAAATGATTAAAAGACTTTCATTATATAATGCAAAATGAAATATAATTGTTTGGTAATTATGTATAATGAAATTAGGCCTCTTAATGATTAAGAGAGATCTAAGATACAAAATCATTCAGAGGGTTTTGGAACCATTAAGAGACAGACTTTTTTCTTGTCAAACAAGATTCACCTCTTAACGATTCAGATGTTACCTCTTAAGAGAACTATTAAGAGGTAAACAGACAACCCCGTAGTCTATGGTGCAATGACAGCCATAAAGACGAAAAACATAATTTCAAAAATACAAGGACGAAAATAGCAATTTTCGACAAACTATATGGACTAAAAATGTAACTTACTCTAATATTTAATATGCAATAATAATAATTTTAATAAACATAATATAATATACAAAAACAATATTGAAAAATAAATACAACTACACCCCCTCAATAATCTAAAATTTTAAATTACAAAAAATAGAAATAAAAAATAAAACAACCGTCTACAAAATAAACAATGCTAATCCAATGGCCAAAAATATGACGTGGACCAATAACGATGATACGATGTGGGCCCCACTCGTTTCCCGGCCGCCGAACGTCGGTCCGACGGTGCTATTGCTGTCAGGGTTTGATCCGTACAACACCTGAATACCTTCAACGTCGTCCCTCGCCAGCTCCACTTTCCGAACACCGGACGATATCGTCGGAAACATGACTGCTTCTTCTATCGACGAGTGACCTAGACCTAACAGATGTCCGATCTCATGCACCGCCACCGATTCCAGATCCATCGCCGACGGAGATCCAGACGCAAAAACGTCGTCGATGATCCAAGTTTCGTCGCTGTCTAGATGTAGTAATCCTCTAGGCGGTGCAAAAGCGTGAGCTAATGTTCCGAGAACTCCGTCGAAATCCTCGCCGTCACCGTGGTTTCCTCCATAGAATCCGATCTTAAGGTCCGCAGTATCGTAGTTACTGCTTTCGGTAAATGTCAACGGCGTCCATTCCGACCACCGCGTGAAGGCGTTACCGAAAACGCGCTTAACGTCATCGGAAAGTTGATTTCTCGGATCAAACGCGTAGGTCAAATCACGACGGCGCGACGACCACCGCGGCATCCCAGGGAAAAACGAATAATGAGCTACTGTATGTCCGACCATCGACGCAGCTTTACCAGAGTTCATAGTGCTAGATCCATTAATAATATCCGCAACTCCACATCTAGGTTTTAAGATCTGATTCACCGTCGGCTCATCAAGTTCACCGGTAGTATTTAAATTGAAATTGAGCTGATAATTTTTAACCGCAGATTCAAGTCCATCATCGAAATCATCGGTGTAGTTTTTAGAGGCGTTACCGATGTATCCGAAGTAATGTAAGTAGGTTTTGAGTTTAGAAATACCTGGAACAGTCTGACCGGAATGGCAACCGGAGAGTTTGTGGAAGCTATCCCAAGCACCGGCGGTGGTGTTGGGCAAGAGCGATGGCGGAATGGAGGAAACGTTGGGGAAAAAATGGGGGAAAGCGGCGATTGAAGAGGTGAAAAGAGAGAGAATGAGGAGAAGAAGAGAAATCTTCATGGTTTGATTATGAGATTGTGAAATGGAGGTTTTGTATTTATGGAAATTGAAGAAGGAAAATGGAAGGAAGCAGCAGGGCGGCCATGGCAGAATTTGTTTCAGAAATTTTAAACAATCAAAGTGTTTTTGTCATTTTGAATATTTCTTTGGTCAAAAGTCAAACTATAATAAAAGTAATTTTATTCACACGCTTTTGCAAGCATAAATCATATATTAATAGTAAGGGGCTGTTTACCAAATTTTGTATTAAGTCCTGTATGGATAAATTTGTCTGTCTGGATAAATTTGTCTGTCTAGATAAATTTATATTGTTGTTTACTTTTCTATCTGAATCAACAGTCTAAATAACAAAAATGACCAATTTACCCCTTGAACAAAAACCCAAGAAAAAAACCTGCATCTCCAAAAACCCAAGAACAAAAACCCAAGAANGAACAAAAACCCAAGAAAAAAACCTGCATCTCCAAAAACCCAAGAACAAAAACCCAAGAACAAAAACCCAAGACCAAAACCTGCATCTCCTTCCTGAAATCGTAACCCTGCATCTCCTTTGCTAATGGTTGCTTCTCTCCTCATCTCTCTCGACTTAGATGCATCACCAAGAACAAAACCCCAAAAATCGAAATCCTAATACCCAAAATCGAAACCGGCGACCTGTCAAGGAATAACAATTTACCCCCTATTTGCTTCGTCACCGGCGACCTGTCTGAGGGAGGTTAAAAAACCCTTGCTTCGTCACCGGCACCGCCATCTCCAGTTGCTTTACCGATCGATGGAGAAGAGACCAAGGGCCTATCTCTCTTTTTAGGCTGCGACAATGGTGATGAAGCTTCTTCCTCCCTCTCGCCTGTTTGGCGTTCGCCATCTCCGGTTGCTTTGCCGCCATCTCCGGTCGCCTTCGCCGCTCTACTCGTTGCAACAGGTATGGTCGATCTCCRTCGATCGATGAATAAAACCCTATTTCTCGCTCTAAAACCCTATTTCTCTCTCTAAAAAGCTTGAGAGCAGAAGGATGTTGGATCGATGGAGAAGGATGTTGGATCGATGGAGAAGAGAACGAAGGGTAGGAGAAGTCTTTTTACCTGGCTTAACCTGGACAACACCTATTTTTCATCTGGGCGAATAAGCTCATTTCTGAGCGAATAAGCCCAAGGTAAACAGTCTTGTTTGTCTGTGCGAATAAGCCGGTTTACCCACTAAGCTCATTAAGCCACAAGTAAACAGAGCCTAAGGATAATTGTTGAATGATTTGATATAAAAAATGATTAAGTGGTCAGTATGATTAAGAGGATTTTATGATATATGTAAAATAAAATACAATTATTTGATAATTGTTTATAATGAAATTAAGGCGCTAAATGATTAAGGAAGACTCATTATGCAAAATCATTTAAAGAACTTTAGAACCATTAAGAAACGAGCTTTTTTTTTGTCAAACAAGATTCATCTCTTAATAATTTAGAGGTTGCCTTTTAATAGAACTATTAAAAGATAAACAAACAACCTCTGACTTTGTTTATTTTCTCGGTTGGAGCGAGGAGCATTTCAGTTTTTAAAGCAAATGTTTTAATGATATTGATGAAATATCTGTTGCTGTAATGGAGAAAAATAAAAAGAGTTACCGACCAGGAGCCATTTACATATGAAAAAGGAAAACCAGAAGGATGATTTTTAAACTTATTATCACAGTTCAGGTCACGTTTTTAGATTTTTCAATTACAAACTCTTAAATATGACATGTATTAGTTGCAAACTCAAAATATCACTAGGCATGAGAATGGAACGAGATGGAGCGGGGACCTCAATTCCCGGTTTGAGACAAACGGGGATCCTCATCCCCGATTTAGCAATGAATCCCCGTCCCCAACCAGGACGGGTGGACCGGGTTCCTCGATGGGTCGGGGCCTATTCTCATGCCTAAATCCAATATGTGAGATAAAATTTTCACATATATATATATATATATATATATATATATAACCTGAAGTTGATATAAAAGCAATAACAACTGAATATTTTTTTGTACCAAATACCGGTAGCTAATACTCAGTATAAAATTTTTACATATCGATAATAGTTGAATGCTATACAATACAGTTGGCAGTTGCAAAGAAGAAAAAAAATGATATTGTACAAAGTCCACTCCTACAATTTAGGTGTGTTTGGTTAGAGGTATTAGACAGTAACCAATGACAATAATAATAAAAAAAAAAACTGTTTGGTTTTATATAATACTAGAAGGGTATTTATGCAACGTCCAACCCTACAATTTAGGGGGTGTTTGGTTTTAACTAATATGTATCAATAAATATTACTTCATGCATAAAAATGATTTTTAAGAGTTTTTGTCAAATATTTTATAATATAGTATAGATAAAGGGCTCATTCCCCCATAACCCCAAATTTTAATTCCAGATTAAACTGTGGAGAAGGGAAATGAATCCCGTTATTTTCATTTTTATTCTCATTTTCATTCCTCTGACTAAACCAAACATCTCCTTAAATTCTCAAAATAAATGGTATTTAATTAAATAAAACCTTGAGATGTAATTTATATGGTAGGTAATAAATTTCATGTGTAGACTTTGACTTTTGTCTATCAACCAACCTTATATTATATGTAATAAAATGAATAGGTCGTTGGTAGGAACAACAAGTGGACGTTATCCCACGTAACTAACCATCTTCCATATTCTCTTTGTACCATTTCAATAAGCAACTATTTTAAACCTTTCAATTAAAATGTATTTTTTGAATCGTTAAGAGGTTAATCTTGTTTAGCAGAAAAAAATTCTGTCTTTCAATGCTTCTAAAATCATTTGAATGATTTTGTAACTTGAACCTCCCTTAACCATTCAGCACCTTAATTTCATTCTGAATAATTACGAAACGATTATATTTTATTTGATACTAGATTACAAGAGTCTCTTAATCATTCTGACTATTTAATCATAATGCACCAACTTTCAAACAGTCATTGATTCTTCTTGAAATCTTTTTGATCTCATAATCGTATTTATCTATCACATGTAATCAAGAAAAATGAACCGATAAACATTTACCAAGTAAATGATCCCTTAATATTTTATACCCAATAAGATCCTTCTTTTTAATTGGTCTTCTATCACATGTAATCAAGAAGATTTCTTCCTTTTTGTAATAGAAATGTTGGTGGTTGGATTTTTCTAAGATGAGAATTGAGAAACCTTCTAGATTCTACTAGAAAACATTTCTTTGGATATTAAATAATAAGATAGAAATAAAGCTCATTCAATACACAAAGTATTAACAAATCCAGTACATCCCAGACAAAACCCGTTGTTGATTACCTATGATAATTACTTAGAATCGTATGAGGAGGAAATCTAGCCACCAGAACTGTAATAAGACAGTTATCCATAGTTCGGTTCCGGAACGGACCCAAAAAAATTTTCATACGATGATACCATTTGACTATAAGAAAAAAAAAATATAGGAATTTCTTTTAAATGGTGGCACCGTTTAACTATAAGAAACAAATATAGGGATTTTTTTTTCAAACGGTGGCACCATTTAACTATAAGAAACAAATATAAGGATTTTTTTTTTTCAAACAGTGGCACCATTTGACTAAGAAAATGACACTAACATGATTCGAACTTGGGTCTAGAATGGAATAAAAGTCTTGCAAACCAACTCTACCAAATAAAACTTGTTCCCATTATAGTTTCAAAATACATATAGTGACACAATAAATTAATACAGTTGCACCTTTTACGAACCTAATTTTTTTTACCTTTCGACGGAAGAATAATACGATGGCACGTGCCACCGTAGCCACTATACTAGATCCGCCGTCCGTCTCTAGTTCGGTTCATGGTCACCCGAATTTAAGAAAATCTCATACACAATATAAAAATGGTACCGAAATATATTATATTATATATACATTATACCCGGTTCAGATGCCTATAATTCAAAACCAAAATCAGCTGGTGAATACCTGTTTTTTTGGGTTTATGTTTTACGGATCTCTCTCTCGGTTTTTCGGTTTCTCGGTTTCAGATCAAATGATTCAACTCGGTTTCATGGGACACCCCTACCTTGTATATCTCACACAAATATAGGTTCCGACACCGTTCCCATGAAGACCTCCACCCGATATCATCAAGAACCAAAACTAAGAACTATTAATACACCATTTACATATATGGAGACATAATTCGTCGTCATAAAACACAATTCGAACCACAACTTGACGATCATATAAAGAACTATACACCAAGAATCAACAGTTTAACAAAGAGATTACTGCTTTATGCGTACTCAAAACGACACACTACAACGTTTCGGCCAGATTTTCAACATATACGACAAACACGGGATTAAAATTCTACTTTTTTAAAACTAGCAATGCATAGGCCTTCCATAAGTTGGAGGAAGAGAAGGGCAATGCTCGTTCATGTTGGAATAAGGCTCTAAAGTATTGTATAGAGGTAGTTCCATACGATACTTACCGAGAATTTGGCAGAACGGAAGCTTATCGTCACCATTGTTGCACCAATTTGGAAGTCGGGTTTGGTTATTCTCAAAGATTTTCAACATATAAGCATCACGAATCTGTAAAATAGCCATGAATTAATGGTTACGGATATGTGCTCTGAAAGACACAAGTTGTAACACCCGATGTTCCAAGTAGTAGACTGACCTAATAACCTTTAAATCAATTTAAAACCATGGTGTAAGGTATTGGTAGCCCACAAGTTTATAACTCATCAAACTCAAAATTGTGGGCTACCAATAACTTACGGCTATGGTTTTAAGTTAATTTGGATGTTACTGGGTCAGCCCTTTGCTTCGGGCTATGGGGAATTACACAAAGGAATTTGAGGTTAAATGAACTAAAGGCCCATCTGGTTTAACATAATGTTTTTGAAGGATCTAGATTTCACGGAAGGATTTGGAATCTTTGGTTTATATGATTTGGAATGGAATTGATTCCATCCTTAATAAATAATTTATAAAAATAAAAATTACCTTTTTATTAATTAATTATTACAAACCAAGTGTTTTTAACATATTTTAAACAAAAATTACTAACAAATTCTATGAAATCACATAAAATACCAACTACCCTATGGGATTTCAAAATCCCATGTGGAATATCATTGTATTCTTGAGATTTCAATTCCTGACTTCCCTTTAAACCAAACACAGAATCGAAATGGAATCAAATTCCAAATCCCACCAAATCCCGCAAATCAAACAAGCCTAACTTTCAATTTCAATGTTCTTAGAAATATTCCGACACTGAATAGGCGTGAAACGAGACAACTCATAAGCTACTCGAGATTGTCTCGGTCAATACTCGACCGGAATAGCCTTGACTTGAACTCAAGCTTGACTCGACATATTAACAAGTCGAGTATACAAATACTCGAGCTCGACTCGCATCATTTATACCCCTAACACTGCACTATCAATAATGGTATGCTACGACTAGAAGAATGTGATAATTAAAGGCGTTGATTTATACCAATTTGAGTATGAAACGTAAGAAGTTTGAGTTAGAGAGTATAAAATTTAGATTCTTACAGTGAACTCAGTTACTTGAATAGAATCTGCAACAGGGCCGAAAACTCCGGCTGCTTTATACATTTGCAGAATAAAAGCAACACAAGTTGTTGATTTGCCATCGCTATACACCCATTCATCATTCTCAGGAATTGTGAGCAATTCATCAAACGATATGCCTCGCTTTTCGGTCTCTTCTAGAATTTCATACAAGTCCAAACCCTGAAAGGAAATAGATAGGCTTGAGATTTTCCCACCATAGAACTATAGATGTAGAATAACAAGCGCACACACACACACACATCATGGATAGTCACCACAACGTGTACACAATCAATAAAGAGGATTTCGGGCGCTTAATTCCACCTGACATCAAAATTGGCACCATTAACTAGTAAAATTGCCTGAGGTTCCGCCCCGCTTCCGAGAAAAATCAATGAGTGTCACCAAAGTTAAGACCAGAATAACCATTTGTGAAACAGAATGTTATCGTGGAAAGACAAAATATGTACCAACTATTAACTAACATGTTCCTTTATTAAGTAAGAAAGGTGCATAAGTTATGGCTCATTTACATAACACTTACCAGGTAAGCGCTTACCCCAAGAGTCAATACCTTCACTTACCTTATCGGGTAACATTCCCGGCCATCAAAATGGATTGATGATAAGCGTTTATCACCCGGTAAGTGCTTACCTAGTAGGAGTCACCACCCTCACTTACCGCATAACACTCTCAATCTTTGCCTTCCCTCTTACCAAGTAAGATTCTCAGTCCTACCAGGTAAGATAATTGACCCAGTAAGTGCTTACCCAATAAGTGTTTGGTAAATGGCCCTTAGATGGTAAAGTTCGGCAATTGCTACATATTGGCCCTGAACTGATATGTTGGCCCTCATGACTTTTTACTTGGTTTAAGTGCTACTCTCTTCGTCCACAATAATGCAATATTCAACCACGTACATGGTTCGATTAAAAAGTTTTGCTATTAGTTAAGAATCGAAAATACCCCTTAAACTTCCAAAGTAAATCCATTGCTATCTTTATCTTGTAATGAACATCCAAAAAGAGAAGAACTAGCATTTATCTTGTGCAAGAGGTTGTATTAAACTTCGGAGAAAAAACACCAGTGCAAATAGAGTTTCTAGGCAATAATACCACTTTAAAAACAGTAAAACAGAATATGAACTTCAAGAATGGCGCAATTACCTCTGTCCCAAGACGCATATTTAGAGCTTCGTTCCACATATTGGCAGCATATGCTGGCTGCATTCTAGTCCACATAGACATGACAGAAATCACCTGCAATATATTTCGGTACTTCAACAACAGGCAATACGTAGTGGGAACTACTCTAGCCCCCGTTTCTACAACAATCTAAAAACGGCAGGGACAAAGTTAGGACTTGTAGAAAAACGGTTACAATGGTAGCTAGGGTGGTTCGGCTTACAATTTTCTACCTTTATCCATTATTTGTCTGAACTTTTTCCTTATAAATGGTGCTTTTATCCTTGTTTGTATGAGATATTGAAAATTCACAAGATACAATGAGAATCCTAGGATGTACCTAGATGTAACATAAATATTGTGTGATTGAGTTTTCACTCACTGCAACTATTAGGATACGTATGATACACTAAACATGAAAGAACGGAACAAAACGGAGATCACTATTCCATGTTCGGCAAGACTTTTATGTGGAAAAGACAAGAACAGAGTGGAACAGGCGTGTTCCACCCCCACCCCATGGAACAAGATGGAACAAACCTGTATTTTACCAATATAACTTCCAAATAAAACCTAATTCTTTTCTAAAACATCAAATATGTCTTCCTCTTTACATTTTATTCATTCTTCAAATTTAATTATTGTATTTTATGCTCTAAAAACTTACCATTTACCGTCCTCGAAATATTATTTTTATACGGTTTCTATATTTCGATTAATTTATATAATTTATTAAATACTAATAATAATTAAAAATTGTATAAAATGAGGAAACTACATAAACTTTTTATCTTGGTGTCATTTTAATCATCTTGACGGAAACTTTCTAATGAAATATTTTGTTATAAAAACTATCTATTTTATTATAATTTAATAATTAGATAAATTAATCAAAATATATAAACAAGGGTAAATTGATCATTTTATCTATTTTGTCTTGTTCAGTTCCGTTAAAACAAATGCAGAACAACTATCCTATCCTGTCTGGATACCAAACGTGAACATGTGTTTGCTGGTTGAGTGTTGATGCTAACAAGATAAGAGTTTGGCAAAAAGATAAAATAAGTATGCAGGTAGCACTATGATGGAGGCTAGAATGAAGTAGAAATACAAACTCTAAATTGACTAAACGTACCAAGTGAGCATCAATAGGTGGCGGATAGTTATCACCAATTGTGTCAATCCAACTAAAAATCATGTTATGATAGCCATACGGCTTGCCGGACATGCTCTGAGCATATTCCCATGCGGCGGTGTTGTTCCACTTCGCACGTATCTCAGGATGTAACGGTAGCAAAGCTATTTGTGGGTTAGATTCATCCTTAAGTGCCAAATCCCACCATTCATCCCATGGAATTACCACAATAATTTCTTCACCCTACAATAAGACCAAGATCCAACAATAAAGATAAAATACTCATGAAAGAACCAAGGGTCTGTTTATTAGCAGCTTAATGAGACTCAAAGCTTATTCGGTCAGTTATACATGACTATTTGGTAGTGGATTAATAATATAAAAAATGGCTTATTCAGTGAGCTTCTAGGAGTGAGCTTTATGCAAAAAGATAAGTTGTTTTCAAAACTTCCCCTCCCAATTAAAGAACATATTCATTCCATCTATAAGAAACCCTTTCAAACAAAAACTTTTCCAATCTATACAAATAGATTAATCAACATGGACAACTTTATCCATACATGACTTAATGAAAAACCAACCAAACAGCTCGCATTACATACTCTCTCTTTTCGCATGAAAATTGCAGTTGTTCCTTTTCCAATAAAACTGATTTGGGTCTACAAAATTTCTTTATTTGTCTGAATTTACTTAAATTGTGTGTCAAAAAACTGTTGTAATTCATGGGATGGAAGGAGCAAAACAAATTGTTTGGTTGGTTTTCCATCAAGTCCTGTATGGATAAAGTTGTCTGTGTGGATTGTTTTGTCTGTATAGATTGGGAATGGGTGTGGTTTTTAATTGGGAGGGGCATGTTTGGAAATTTTTTGGCTTTCTGCTAAAGCTCCCCCAGAAGCTTACTGAATAAGCCACTTTCCATATCATTAAGCCATCACCAAAGAGTCATGTATAGCTGATTGAAGAAGCTATGAGTCTCATTAAGTTGCTAACAAACAGTTATCATGTTTGTATGAACTTCAGATCTTCAACTCCTTTACCTTTTCATTCTCGTGTCCTGATTCCCCAACCCAAAGATTGCCAAAGTCATCCTTCATACAGACAGCTGTATGACCAGCAAATGCCCCCGTAACCCACTTTTCCAATGTTTCAAAGCCACCCCATCGTCCACGGATCTTTGACACAGCTAGAAAATCACCAGAATGGACATCATTTGGATTAATAGTCGCACGCCAAGGCTGAGGACGAGTCTCAAAAGTAGCACCCATGTGATTCTTCAGAAAAGCAAGGTTAGCATTTTGGCCCCATTTTGTGTTGGAAAACAGAGGCAGAACATCAACCAAAGAGAGCAATGTTCCTAGCATTCCAGAAGGCATCAGAAACACAGAGACTCCATGCTGCTTTACCTAAATATCACCATCGTAACATGGTAAAGTTAAATCAACAACACCAAAGTTACAAGATCACAAATTTGCAATTAGTGTGCGCAGAGTATACATATTCCAACTCTGCTGTTTCCTCCCAAGAATCAAAAGTCAAAGTGTGTTCTCGAGCTGCGAAGTAGTAGTCCCAGGTAATCCTGTAGGGCGTAGCAAAGACATAGAGATCCATACATGTCCAACTGTGTGCTTCAGCAGTCTGTAGAATGAAAAATTATAAGCAAAAACAGGATCCAAAACAATACAATTAAGACTTCTATTCAATGTAGTGTTCATGCCTCGAATTTCAGGCCAAAATTGCATTCAACCGATTCTCTCAAACTGGTATATAAACTTATATTTGTTGGGTAGTTGACAACCCTTTCCATCTAACCATTAAACCCATATTGAAAGCTAGAAACTAGCATTCTACTCGAAGATCACACAGTTTCTATGTACTTTGTCAAAATTGCATCTGGCCGATTGCATTTGCTTTTTTGCCAACTCGGCCTACGAAGAACCTGTTTTTTTTTTTTTCTGTCATTCCAAACAATAGTTGTAGTCAATGAGCTTCTTGAAGAAGATGAATAACGATTTTATCCGCTGTTGCTTTTTTGTTCTTGTTCAAGGGACTGTTGAGTTGGTTTTTCATTAAGTGCTGTATGATTTCCAGATTAAGCCACAACCAAACAGCCACTTATGGCTCAGCGAATAAGCTATATAGGTTATATAGCCCATTAAGTCACAACGGAACAGCCCCTAAGTGGATTAAACTTCTAGAATAGTTAAGCTAGGCACTCCATCATTACGAAGTTAAATATTAGAAGATCAATTAGTATTACTATACTATCTTCAACTTCAATTTCTTAATAAACGAAAGCAAAACAAGATTAAAAGTAAACAAATTAAACTTACGTCAGTTTAATTAAACCTAAGGAGGAAATCCAAACCTTGAGATAGATGATACCGCCTCCCATACCACGATCATCCCCCTCAGTGAAATCCATACGAGCTTCATTCCCGTTGAAACAAGCCCCTTTCCACTCAAGCGACCCATTATTGGGAGAAATCGTCCCGACGAAAGACGGCAACAAATCCACCGCCTTGCCAAAATTGTTCATAACAGGCCATGAAATTTGACGTGGTAGAACAGGCAAAACATCGTTAACTCTAAAAGGCAACTTCAAAGCATCCCCAAATTCCGATACAGACCCTAAAATCAATCCTAGAATACACAACACTCTCCATAACCACATCATCCTTGATTGCATCATCGAACTTGTGGAAATTCTCAAAGAAATTGTTGATTAGGTGCAGTGGTATTAACGAATTTGATCCATTGAATCGATTTGGTCGAGGAGATCGATGAAGTTGGGGTTGAATTTTACGGTGAAGTCAAAGTTCGTACAGCGTTGTGGGCATCGAGATAGTTTGATCGGTTGATTGGAAGTAATGATGAGGTTTATCTTATTGTTTCGAACTAAAAGAGTATAATTTTCAGTTTTGGTACTTGTAGAATGCTCTACTTTACACTCCACCACCCTACAAAATTTTCAAGTCAAGTAAACCACCCTAAGCACACGACACCGTTATTTTAGGTAGTGTTTAGTATGGATATTAGATATGACAGAACTAGATTGGACAAATTGTTTGCATTGCATTTTACAATAATTAGAATAGAAGATGACAAAACTGTTAAAATGATAATATTGTCATAAAAAGTTATTTAAGTAATTTTATTTATAATTAATAATTTTATATTATATATATATAGTTAAATTCAAACGAAAACTTTAACTAAAGAATATAATAAGAAAATGATCGAATCAAATTTGATGTTACATTATAAATCACATGTGATTCACGTGACTTTAGCCCCGATATGAGGCTACGAGTCATGTTGTTCGCACACTTTTGCGTTGATTATTGGTGGAGAATCACATKTGATTTTGTATGCAATTTGATCGTTTTCATATTCTTTTATTTGGCTATTTTTCTCGTTTGAACATCCCACCTCTCCCTCTCTCTCTCTCTCTACACACACACACACACATATATATATATATATATATATGTGTGTGTGTGTGATCTTGTTACACTAGAAAGAATGTTTTCCAAATTTTTAGGTGGAACAATAATAATTCATTTTTGCCTCATTTTATTCTTGTCCCTTGTCCTGCCAAAGAGAGACCATCTTTTCATACCATTCTAGCCATTAAGCCGTTGTTTAACTTTGTTTGACTTTTTAATTTCTTTTCAAAAAAAAATACAAATTTTAACTTTTTACTTCGTTAAATATAACACCATTTTAAGTTCTATATATACAATTTTTCTTTTTCTACATGATTTTAAATTATTATTTATAATTAAGTAGAAAACACACGTATATACACAAATTACATTTACAAGACTTGTATTAAACTACACCTTGAAAAACATCTTGATCTCATTGTAAATTTCTGGAACGCTTATTTGGTAAGTGTTTATGAGGTCAATTTACCTTATTGGATGGACATGATAAGGATCGTTACCCAGTAAGAACGATAACAAGGACAAAGAGTCTTACCTACAAAGTGCTTATTGGATAAATTGTTTCATAAGATGCCATTTTAATAGACTAAAATCTCACCCGATAAGTTAAGTGAAAGTATTTTGAAATATCAAAACAAATTATTATTCGTCTTAAGATCAGTATGAATAGTCGTAGGTTATAAGTCAAGTCTCGATTGAAAATATAAATAGAGAACAAGGGGAGTATACCAAATGCTAACCAAAATCAAATTACAGAGAACAAGGGGAGTATACCAAATGCTAACCAAAATCAAATTACAAATGAACATGACAAGGATCAAGAATCACATCTGTTAAGAGCATTTTAGATCGAAAATCACATTACCGAGAGTCTTACCAAATAAGTGAGGGTTACGATTCTTACCCAATGAATGCTTACCGGATAAATTGTTGCATACGATGCCGTTTTTATGGACTAAGATCTTACACGATATGATAAGTGATAGTGTTTGAATCTTACCAGTAAACACTTACCGAGTAAACAACCCCTAAATCATTTGTACACATGCTCACAATTGGTTAGCATTTAGATCGAATAACTAACTATATATGATTTCTTTAAAAGATACATCATTGATTGTTGGCAAAACTTTCATCCACCTGATGCAAAAGGCGATCCAGAAGGTTATTTTTGTGGTTGTACCGTAACAGATAATGAAACAAGATGGCAATATTCCTAAGGACAACCAGAAAAAGTACACTAGGCCGAAAAAGAATGTGGTTGTACAGGTAGCCACTGGCACCCCCTAAATCCGCCACTGGCTAGATATTTCCCTTGTGGATACGGCCATACGGGTGGGTGGTATTAGTCTACGATAAAGGAGCTTTATGTAATTTAGCACAAGGACTAGGGGCAAATTTGGTATTTGATATGGGAATTTCAACTAGGGCCGTCTATTAACATGTTAAATCTTGGTTTTTGAACAAAGCCTCCAAAACTTTGGGGCCCAATTTATTTGCACTTAGGACCCGAATTTATATACTCCAACCTATGAGCCCACCTCAATGAAAACATATCTAATTTATTTCAAAATCAAAATCAACTGCTTAGTTTCAGAATTCACCAATCAAAAACAAATATGATTCTTCGATAATTTTTCTGACTTTGTCATTTTAAACAATTATGTTTATTATTTCAGTTTGGTTATTATTTATTTTAGACGATCTATAATTTTGGTATGGCTGTATCAGTGTCAGGACTCCAAAAAAACTGGGACGGCCCTGATTTTAACCTAAAGATGGAGAAAATTGATACCTGTTCAAATAAGGCCTCAATTTATATCCCAAATAGAAAGCAATTTGAGTAGCATGGAAGGGCCAGAACACTGTCTTCAACAGCTAGAGGCTGCCTAAATGGGTTTAGCTGAACCTGTGGCAAAATCATACCATCTTTTAGTATAGTATTATACAAAAATTAAAGAAAATAAAAAGAAACTCCAATCTTAAATGTCTACATTTAATTGTTACAAAATAATAATCTTGTAGACCGGCAATGAGCGACAACTCAGTTGCAGTCATAGACTGACCTAGAAATTTTTTAGAAAATCTCTTTTGTGGGTTCCATGCATTTTTTAAACAGCAATAATTATTATATGTTTATAAACAAATATCAAATATCTAATTTAAAAAACTAGTAAGTTTTCATTTCACACCAACTTCAAGGTAAATATCAAAGTTCTTGTACAAGAACTCAAAGGGGGTGAGGTTCTAATAAGAACTCCCCACGACGTTGGTCTTTGTAAGAAGCTACACTTTTTACTTATAAGAACCTTACATTAGAGATGCTCATTTTATGGGTCCCATGTATGATATAAGTTAAATAAATAAATGCATATTAATAGTTATATAAGATATAACAATCAAAGGCGAAGGATCGCGTGAGGAGAGTTAAAAGTGAGAAGCATAAGAAGGGATTTGGACCCTTGATCACTTTTAATCTCTTGCCTACCCATGAATTGCATTTCTTATGGGAATTGATCCGGTGCATTTCATCTTAATGTGCATCAAAGGGTGGAGATCCCTTCTTACGCTTCTCATTATAACTCTCTTGAGTGAACCTAACCCACAATCAAATATATATATATATATATATATATATATATTGTATATAACTAATAAAATCTCACTTACACCAAGTTCAAGATGAGAACCAAGGTTCTTGTACAAGACCTCAAAGGATGTGAGGTTCTTACAAGAAATCTCTCTGATGGCAGCTTTTATAAGAACCTATTCTTTTTGCTTATAAGAAACTCCAATTGGAGAAGCTCTAAGGTCAAACTTACAGTTTTGGTTTTTTGAAGTTGAAAAGTGAAAATCTACCATATTCAACTATGTACTTCTCTTTTATCAACATTGTCTTAAGTACCCTTCAATAATGCCTAACTATGCAAGACTAATGGACCAAAAAGAGTATGATCAATTATTAATGATAGAAAAGAGCAGTAACTTTAAATCATGCACTTCCCAATAAAGGAAATATTTCAATTTTCATGGTCATCCAGAAATGGCAATTGTTGCCATCTTCATTGAACGGATGTGGTGCTAGTATTTAAGCAAACCCGTAAAGAAAAAGAACTTACAGGAATTGTGGGTGGACTACCGGTCACAGAGCTTATACAATTAGCTGCAAGATGACAAGCTTCTTCACAGTAATCAGAGAAAATGGCAGGGATTTCTATTTCTCTTATAAGCTCCTGTAAGTGCAATGTGAACTTTGACTTACAGCACTACCACATGCAAAAATATATACCTCCCTCTGTCCCAAAACAAATGTCCATATGAAAAAGATATAAATTTTGATCTTGACATGTCGGTGGTTTTTAACCGTAGGCATGGAAGTAATGAAAAAGAAAAAGTTATGTAGTTGGACCATCTGGCTTCCTTGCATTAAAGCACATTCCGGGAGTGAAAGGTAATTAAGTAAATGGCAATTTTACCCTTTATAATAGAGAGAGTAATGAATTTCTCCATCTCATATTTAGGGTAGAATTGGAAAATAGACGCTTACTTAGGGTGCATTTGGTATTTAAACAGACAAAACAGAACAGGACTATACAGGACAAGACAGAATGGAACAGTTGTTCAGCGTCTGGTAAGACAAAACAATGCAGGACAAAACAGATAAAATGATCAATTTACCCCTAATGAGTTGTTCATATCTTTTATATATTTTTATTACTTTATGCAATTTATTCAGTTATAATAACATAAACATTTTTATAACAAAATATATCATTACAAAGTTCTCGTCAAGACGATTAAAATGACACCAAAATAAAAAGTTTATGTAGTTTCTAATTTTTATTTTATACCTTTTCTATATTATTATTTTCTATTAAAATATTTAATAAATTACATAAATTAACCAAAATATAGAAACCATATAAAAATAGTATTTTGAGAACAGTAAAGTGATAGTTTAAAGAGCATAAAATACAATAAATAAAATTTAAATAATTAATAAAATGTAAATAGGGAGACGTATTTGATGTTTTAGAAGAGAATTAGGTTTTATTTTGAGATTATATTGGTAAAATATAGATATGTTCCATCTTGTTCCATGGGGTGGGGGTGGAACACACCTGTTCTACTTTGTTCCACATAAAATTCCTGCCAAACATGGAACAATGATCTTTTTTCTGTTCTCTCCTGTCTAGTGGACCAAATGCACACTTACTTTTGAAAGTGGACACTTGTTCTAAGACAGTAAAATAGAAAAGTGGACACACATTTTGGGACGGAGGGGGTGTCACACATAGATCAAAGACATACGATAGTCGGAAACCAGCTTTTGTATGCAGCGATACCAGCATTTGGAGCAATGATTAACTCGGGTAGAAATTCCTGTCCGTAAAGAAGCAGATTCCTTATGAAGATTGTTATTGAGAATCTATCAAGTAAAATACTATCAAAACTATGCATATATAACCTTGGTGAGTTCTCGGTAGCGATCATGATAACAACCTGAATGAAGCCTTATACTAATCGCTGAAGATTTATCAGAAGTTGCGTGTGAACTGAATTCACCTTTGCCAGATTTGCAACTGCAGTTTGCATCCAAACAATGTGCATAGCTACAAAGACTGATTGTCTCGCCATCCCTGTGTGCCAAAATGGAAAATGACACAATGAGGCATGAGCACCATCTAATTCATGGGAATCTATCAACAGAAAATGATGATAGATAGTATGAATTTTATTACATAACGAAACAGAAGCCGTGTTGATGTAAAGGGTGCTTTAGACAGCTCTCAATCTCAAGGCATAATTTCTTCCCCACCCCTAACTCCCCAAAAAAAGAAAAACTAAAAAAATTCAAGTTGATTTCTAATCAAGAACAAGTTAGCATTCATCACCTATAACGCATCTACTCTTTTCCTTGTTAACAGGACCACAAGATTTCCACAGCAAACCTAAAACTATCCACTAAACAAGTTTTATTTAATGCAAGTTTATGAAGATCAAGTAGAAACTATGCAAGWTTAAGAAGATCAAGTAGCAACTAGTAAAAGTAGAAAAAGAAAAGAAAAATTAATTATTTTTCTTAAAATTGTGTGATATTGATATGCAGCAATTTCAATAGAATCATAAAATCTTACAGAAGAGCAGATGTAATAGGAATCATAATCATCTTATATGGTGCCTAATAGTGCATTAAATGACAAAGATCTATCATCAATATAACTTGAAATAAACCATGCCAAATCAGACGTAAAAGACTTTAAATACTTAAATTTGATAATCAATTGAGCACATAAGTTAAGGAGCACAGTCTTGCTCATGAATCAAAGTTCACATAATAATGGTAGGCTGTCTTCCATTTGAAGCCAGGCCACTCATTTAAATCTTTTGCATTTTTCTTTTTCATCACTACAAACCAAATCTGTTAGCCAAATAAGATGCTGACCTATCATGTGGAACAGAAGGTCCAACAAAATCTATATGCACTTGAACTCCAGGAAGCAGAGCATGTAACTCCCCAAAGACAGCAAGTTGATAAAGTTCCCTCTCCGGCCCTTCAGAAAGGCAATCCATTAAGCAAAATGAAGAATCAGCAACACAAAATTGATACACCAACTACTTAGCGATGGCATTGGGAGCCAAAATGATTATGGAGATTAGGAAATGCCATTTCATCATGTTTGAAGACATGTAAAAGAGCATCCACAAGATGTATGTGTGTGTGTATAAAAACTATGTCAAATGCCATTTTATCATGTTTAAAGAATGTGAAAAAGCAATAAGCTGAATTGGGTTATAGAGAGTAGGAAGTGATTAAAATACCTAGGTAGTGTATGCACAATTCATCAGTGGTTGAAGGGATCAATTGTTTCTCAGAAGCAAGTTGAATGGCCTGATATATGGTCAATGGCTGAAAAGAGATCAAAGTAGTAGTAGTAGTAGTTAAGGCGAAAGAGAGGTAAATATAAAAATTTGCCCGTATGCAACTAGCAGCTACATCTACTACATACATTCTATGAAGCATCTATTTTTATGATTCATGACAAGTAATGCACTTTCATGCTTGATATTTGTCTTATTTAGACATCCACCAGACCAGACATATATAAACTATCTGATAAGGATTTTAGCAAGACACTGATAGTACATAATTAAACCAACTAGCAAGTGAGCAAGCATGCATTACCCAGTGAAGAAGCACAGCAACTGGAGAATCTAATGGGATGCCTCTCCATTCATAATAGTCATTCCAACTATATAATTGGTTCTTTAATATAGACAAAGGCCCTGCATGTTGAGTTTGTGTATAGGAGCTTTGAGAAGCAAATGCAATTAATTGGAAGCTACATGAACTGAAAAATTAGAAAAATATACCTCTACAAGGGCATAATTGACTTGAGAGACTCCAACACTTATCAGACCTTCCAATTAAGTGAGTAAGACAATGAGAATTCATGGGTAATTCAATCATGTCAGTAGCTTTGTATTAGGATAAACTAGAACCAAAAGCTTAGGACCGCCACAGCATTAATACATCATTGAAAATTGTTGCATTTTACACATCATACGCACTCATATATAGTACCACACGTTCAGATTATATTCCCTCTTCCCCATAAATAAATATAATGATTTCCTTTCTAACTATGGGTATTCGTATCCCAAAACAAATGTAACATTTTCTTTTTCCGAAAAAGTTTCAATCCAGAGTCACCTTAATTTGTCAAAATTTAGGCGTAATTTAGACATTTGAATAATAATCAAAATCAATTAAATCATGTGCTTGCTAAATGTGAGCATTTATTTGGGAAAGAATGAGTCTAACAATCGAGACTTCAGGGAAAAGAAGGGTAAAAGAGAAACCTGAAATTATCCAACAAAGTAACTGAAGCCCCACAAGTACATTCACAGATCCAGAATCCTACATAGTGGACCGCCATATTTTCCAAGAATGAACACCTAGTCTCCACCTTTTCACACACCTGCAACAAGTCAGTCAACTGAAACAATTATAATTACCCAAAGCCCTTGAAGCTTCTTTGGTTAAGAGAACACTGTAACGTTAAAACAATATATTCCCAATCATGTTTTGTTTTGGTAAGAGTGACTCGCAATGAAATTTTTTCTTCATGAAAATACATAGTTCATATCAATTTTGGAGTCAAAAGTTGGCCAGTTTGGCCTCATAATCTAACTACATAAAGTAATTACCTGATAAGTAGCTCCTTGGGAGAAAGTAAAGGGGAAGTCGTTTAGCAGCTCCACAGCACACATTTGTCGTTTCAGTCTTCCACATTCTTCTTTATGAACTCCCCAGTGTGATATCTTACACAAAATGAATAGAAACACACTTAATTATCGGTATCAAATTAAGGTAATTACATAGCAGAAGTGCTCATATAACGCATAGCCATGGCAGAACGGACAAACAAAATTACTTAATTGATTATAGGTATCAAATGAAGTGATCCACAGAGCCGAATTGGACATATAGTGCATTAAGACGACCTACTTCTACTTGAATTTAGCAACAAAACTAGTCACAGGAATCAATTTAAAACAACAGACAGAGTAATAAGTGCGAATTTAGGGTTCTTACGGAGGTTTAAGCACCTTAAGAGATTATGATTTGTGTGTATGTGTGCGCGTTTAAGTAGAGAGACTAAAAACCTGATGTGCAACGGAGCAATAGGAAACGGCACCACAACCGCCGCACCGGCGATTTGCTGATCCCGAGCACCGCCGTCGACTTCCCTTCGCGGCACACTCCATGTTCCCGGTTTAGCTCAAAACCGACGTGCCACGGAGTGTATTTTTTAAAAACATAATTCACTTGGACCCCTCAACTATGACATATTTTACATATTTGCCCCCTATTTTTTAAATAAATAGCATAAGATCCCCAAACTAATTGTCTTTGTTCCAACTAATACTAACCATCTTTAATTTGGCTTTCATGAGATATATCTTCACAAGTTGAATGGTCTTTGAGGTCCATGTTTTTGGACATATTTTTATACTGATTTTGTAATATACGAGGACGTGGATTCATGTTTACAGAAGACTTACAGCAAAAGTGGACGAGAAACTTGATATCCACGTCATCCAATGTGACATCGACAGATTATCAGTCAAAATGGGTAAAACATAATCTTTTTGAAACTGTGTTATCCTTATTGAGAAAAAAGATTCTTTATCAGATTAAATAAAAACCAAGTGAAACCTGGTTACATTTTAATGCATTTTGTTCTATCAGCAAACACAATGAAAAAACTCAGGTAACAAAATTCTGTAACAAACCCAATTCGACCCAACCAATTGATCCACAAATTACTATTGAAATCAATCACAATCAAACCCATAATTTACAAAATGTTGTGATCCAAAGATTCAATCATATGTGAAACCTTTTATTTCTTCCTATTTTCAACATTATTATGGGTCATAACTTGTTTGGAAGCCCATGTTCATTTTTCATACTAATGGGTTGCCTTATGTGCCTATAATGAGATCCACCTACCGAAGGGCCTATGGTCTAACGGTAGTAGGTGAATTTTTGACATCCTAAGAGTTGGGGGTTTAAACCTCATAAAAAATGAGAAGGGTGTATGAGTTTATTTCTTCTATTTACCGTATATAAATATGATATATTTCAAAAAAAAAAATGAGATCCACTTAGGTTCCGTGTTGGGGTTTTTTTTTTTTTTTTTTGATTAACTTGGATATCCAACCCGCTATGCGAGCCGACTAATCTCAGGGCGACCACCTGCTTTGCAGATAGCCTGGAGTCACCGCATTTGAACCTCCATGGCCACAAGGGGATTTGTATTCCTCCTTATATTTGAATCTGAGACCTCCTGATACTTTTGACCTTTGGAGCCAAGCTCAAACCAATCAGGCACCACCCTTGTGGTTAGTTCCATTTGGTTTGCAGTAATGAAATAAAATTGGGAGACTTAAATTTCGAATTTATTCCAATCCCATATTTAGTTTGTTGGATTGTCCGGATTTAAAATCTTAGGATTTAATTGAAATTCTACAAAGACAGGATTTCGAAATCCTTAGGGGTGCTCGTGATTTCATAGGATTGTATGCAACAAGGTTTTAAAAAATACTAAAGACATTTGTTTTGTAATAATCGATTAATAAAATGTAATTTAATTATTTTTATATTTATTTATAACTTATGTATAAATAATGGAATCCAATTCTGTTCCAAATCCTACAAACCAAACATACCAATGATTTCAAATCAATTTCAATCTAAATCCTTCCATGAAATCCAAATATCTCAAAATCAATCATGAGAGTCCGTTTAATATGCAAGATTGGATTTATTAATATTTTAAAATATGTTAAAAACATTTATTTTATAATAATCAATTAATAAAATGATAATTTAATTATTTTTATAATTATTTATTATGATGGTTATATGGATGATGTCAATTGGGAAGTTATCAAATAATGGTGAGGTAGAGCTAATGGACAATGAAATAACAGATGAAAAGGTTGTTTTCTGAATTCTAAAAGATTGAATATTTAAAGGTATGTAACTGATATTATAATTAAACACCATTCTTTGAATAACAAATAATTTATAAATAAAATAACGGCGTTTATCAACTCTTAGCGAGTAAGTATTCTCTGGATAAGAGTGTTGATCCGAGTAATAAGTGTTGCAATAACCAAAGAGTCTTTGGCCTAGTGGTATATGAGTCTTTGGTCTCCTAGGAGATCTGGGGTTCAAACATCACCAAAGACGAAGAGGGTGTGTAAGTTTATTTATTCTATTTAATGTATATAAATATTATATAAGGGTGGTTTACACAGTTTATACAAATAGGATTGTTTGCATTTTATCGCTCACCTTTGATCTTACATGATTTCAAGTCTCTATAATATATAATATATATATACACCAATTAGTTGTTAAGAGATGGGAAGAAAAATAAATAGCAATTTCTTAATTTTATTCGTCTCTTACCTTCCTCTTTGCTTCCAACACCATTCGATCCTCGGATTCCATATTCCATACTTGTAATGCTGGAATTGGACATGTCTTCCTTTTCCTTTTCCTTTGCTTATCCAACATTGAAAGCAATGTCTATGAACACAATTCCATTGGAATATGATTCCCTTCAATCGCAAAATGCCATTGCTACCATCACATGTGATAAAAACCCACCATACAAAATTCCAATTAATTTCCCTTCCTAAAATATTTTAAAATTATTAATTCTCTTCACAGGAGCATATGCTCTTACTTAAATCATATCATAAGAGCAACTAGCCCACATGAAATTTGACCATTTTCCAATGTATAGTAAAAAAAAACTATAAACATAAAATATCATATATAATATATACACACACACGTGTGTGTGTTTAATCATTTGAAAATGTAATGTATATTTATATGTATTTGTTACAGGATGTTTGTGTTATATGTATTTGGTTCACAATGTAAAAAAAATTTGTTTCACAAACACATAAAAACGTTCATATTGTTAAACATATATGTGTTGATCAATACACTAAATTCAAGCAATAGACGGGGAAAAAAATCATGTGAAATAGCACATGATGCAATATATATATATATATATATATATATATATATATATATATATGAAATAGAGAGAGAGAAGAGGAGAAAAAGAGTCAAGTTCATACATAAACAGTAACCAAATAAGAGATTATGGAAACAGTTGAATCTCATGTATTTTACAGTGAAGCACATGTGATTCACGCGATTTAAGTCGAGGTCACCTCGTCCAAACATGCTTTGACTATTTAGTATAAAATCATATGTGATTTTGCACGTGATTTGACCATTTTCGTGTTCTTTATAATTAATTACTTTTATATAATTAATAGCTTTTATTTATGCCTAAGACGTGATATTTTAAATAAGGCAAATTGTATGAAAAAAATAACGTACTTTAACTTGATTCATATTTTGGGTAACGTATTTTCAAAACTTCTATTTTGGTACCTAAGATGTAAAGTTTTAAACATTTAAGTACCCGAATAACCGGTTAAGCATTAACCGGTTACCATGCTGATGTGGTATCCAACTCAGTATAAAATTTTATTTAAATGTTTCAACCTAAAGGTAAGTCAAATCACTCGCCACATCAGTATAGTAACCGGTTAATGCTTCAACCGGTTACCCGGACACTTAAATGTTTAAAACTTTACATATTATGTACCAAAATGAAAGTTTTAAAAGTATGTTACCAAAAATAAAAATAAATTTAAAATACGTTACTTTTTTCATGTAATTTATTATTTTAAATACTTGTACATGAAAATAAATTATACACTATGATTAAGTCTTGAGAAAAAGAGAAGCAATTTGAAAAAGCAATTGAAACCCACTTCCAAAGCTAAGCAAAAGGAGTATTGACACATTCATTTCCCCATTACCTTTGCCTTTCAATTATTGCTATCCATCCAATCATAACCACACCCACAAAAGAATTCAACCAACATTTATTATTTTCTATTGTAATTTACTCAAAATTAAAACAGTATGCATCGTACGTACAGTACAAGTTACGATATCAGTTAGACGGAGACGTTGACAAGCTAAACGCCGACCAAATGGTACATAAACTGTTTCAACCAGTATTTGGCATGCCTTGAATTTGTCACGTGAATCTTGTCATGTATGATGCAGTGTTGAGCAATACGCCTTGGTATCAGATACGAATAGTCGAATAGAGACAACTTCAGTTGTTAACTTATAAATAGTACAAACTTTATTATCTAATCTCAACCATTGATGTGTTTAATCGACGGACAAGATTGTTTGGACGTACGTGAAATTTGAAGAACATATGTGAACAAAGGTAAAGTTGTAAACTTCACAAATCCATTGTTTTAGGCAGTTACTCCACATAGAGGGGTACAGAAAGTCATTTGATCCAATTAAAACCGACTGATCCAATTAGAATCAACCCACCATAATCGGATATCCAATTGTTATTGGATCGGATCGGATCCAAATTTTCAACATCCCAATCGGATCCATCAGTTCTTGGATGGCCGTCCAACATCCAATCAGTAATAAATATATATAATTATTAACATTTTACAATATTGTTTTTTAGTTGATATTTATATACATTGTTTTTTAATAACTTAAGAAAATATATGAATAACTGGTCAAAATGGTGGATTAATTGGTTGAGTATTAGATCAGAAGATTGGAGGAATCCAATCCGATCCAATGGATAACCAACAAACATCCAATGGATGGAACCGATCCGACCCAATCATCAATTGGATTTGGATCGGATGTGATGTCCAATGTTAATCGGATTGGATCGGATCAGATCCACCTAAATCCATTGGATTTCAACCGATGAACTCCCCTAAGCTCCACATGTCTAAAAGTTCCTTATCACAGTTAAAGAATCATATCAATTCCGATTATACTTCCGCTATCTATTTGGGGAAACATGATCTTCATAGCCGAAAATCAATTTCCTTTTGAATAACATGGCTGATTTTGAAGGAAATGTTGACGGAAACATCTGAATACGAGGTAACCAAACACTGAACTATGTTCATAACGTAAACATATTCGAAACTTAAGTATGTTCATAAGTAAAATACGTCCATATTTAAAATGCACGAAAATTGATACTTCAAATTATATTCTCAACACAACTTTTTAGATGTAATAACATACATTTTACGAAAAATGTGCCAATTATTGAGCATTCCATCAGCTACATGATAAAAATCCTAATGAACATCATAAAATTTTGTTGCATATTCAATTGTCGAAACAAAATTAATGAAACCAAAAGACATGAAACTTTATCCATTTGTCTTTAATCACCTAATTTATATTCGTCATCAATATATTTAGATATTCTTTTTAATATGTTCCCGTATATCATTACGTCTAGTCTTAGAAAGGTCGGTCCACGCATTCAAAATCAAAAAACGGTCCTTTACGGGCCCTGGTAGTTTTCGATGTATATTTATCTCTAACGACGTACGCTATTTTAACCAAAAATCATAATTGATTTAGAAATTATAGAAAATGGGAAATTATCCTAAACTCGTGCATATTTCATTTTGTTTATTTTTTTGTAATTATTGACAGGTTGATTAGTCATTTTTATTGTGTAGAGTGTTAATCATGGATATTATCATGTTCATTATTTTAATTTTAAAGAAATACATGAAACATTTTCCCAATTTACTTGGTTTGGACTTTGTTTTTGGGTCCAAAAATGGCCAATACATATCTCTCTCAAAAACCTGACTGATTAGAGTGGTTGTGTTAACTGAAGAGGATCATGACAGTTAGGGTTTTCATGTCAGTAAATGTCCGTACTCAATCTATTATCGACTACACATATTATTTTCTATCCAACTGTTCGTTTCCTAAATGCAAGCGACTTACAATATGGTGATCAGGGTCTAAACAAACCCCTATTTTGCCGACTAAGTAATAGCAGAGGTGGAGTAACTTAACGATGATGGTTATATATTTTTCGTAAGTCAAGCTTCGTTTTCAACTATCCCTTTCAAATTAGTGGCTTAGAGAATGTATCGGTCGTTTTCAACTTTTTCAATTGATGGATCCAAGCACAAGATTCTCTGTCGACATAGACATTGTGGTGATAACAAAATGGGGTCGTTGTTTGGCTAGCGTTCATTCAAATATCTTTTATTTAGCTTACAAAAAGTCGTTGTCTTGGTTTTTATCGTTTTGTCGGTCGCCTTATTTACTTCTTTGTGTGATCTTTCAATATCAAATTTAAAATAATTTCGAAATTGCAACACGGTGAAAAGTCAAATAATTTTCTTAATTATATACAGGTTGGGTTCACATGAGATAAAACTGTTTTCGTGATGCATGATTTTTACACTTGAAACTTCACAACAAAATATTGTGAAGGTAAAAAACGAATATTCACAGCAAAAACAGTGTGAAAGTTACTTTCACAGTGTTTTGTTGTGATTGTGAAATTTCAATTGTAAAAATTGTGTCTCATGAAAACATTCTTGTTTCACATGATCTCAAGTCATTATATACATGATAACGTTCATAAATATAAGAACATACCACCTCCCTTACAATAATATATATATATATATATATAATTACAGAAATATAAAATTATTACATTTTTTTTTCTATTGAACATGTGACAAGTTTAATTTTAATAATAAAAAATAGACTTATTCCATCTTACAATTAAAAGGTAGAATGGAAAAGTAGTTATGTATCTTTAAGAAAAATTAAAACAAAAATATAAACATTATTTTTATACTTTTTCCTTCCTAAAATAAATTTTGATTTATCCTCGAGTAAATTATATGTAAGTACAACTTATTAAAGTTTCATTTTTTAATTCATGTAACTAAGTGCAAATAAACATAATCAAATAGAATAAACATCTCATTTTAAATATAAAAAATCTAAAATATAATTAGAATAATTATTAAGTTCTAACAAAATACTTAATTATCATCTTAAAGATTTTATTTGTTTAAAAGAAATTGAATTAAATAAATTACATAAAAATGAAAAAATTTTAATAGTTAATTTGATAATAATATTGATTAATTTTTTAATTTTATAATATCTTCATATTTATATTTCATTTAAAAATAAAAACACATTTTTTTTTCAAAACCCCACAAAATTGTATTTATTGTATTTTACTGTATTGCATGAATATTCTTATAGTATTTTAAAAGACGTAAAGTGCTATAAAAGAAATTAAATAAATTGAATAAAAAACAACCAATCAAATTAAAACAACCAATTTTCTATATATTTCTGTAACCATCTATCAAAATCTCTAAATCCAAAAAAGAAAATTAAAAAAAATGATTTTTCAATGAAATCAAATCAAATAATTCGAATATCCAAGAAAATTACTACTAAATGAAAAATCCAACGGCTGAGATTGATGACGATGATGATGATCTTCATTACTCTTGTACAGATCGTACGGCTTCCACAAATGATCCAACGGACACGGTCTCTTCTCATCATGCCTCACCCATGGCTTCCCTTTTCCACTCCAATGTAACAAACTCACCGGACCGGAATGCAGTGACCGGCAGCTGCCCTTCACATTATCCCCTCCAAGTCCATGTTGGTTCCACCGATGATCAATCGGTTCAATATTACCGGCGAACACCAGTAGAAACGGCGGCAACGAACCCAGCTCGTAAATCCTCTTTTTCCTCTGTAATTCCATCCATTTTTCAATTTTCCGGCGATAATTTCCGGCCCGCCATTTTCGCATATCCATCACCATCACGCCGGTGTTGAAATAACAGGGTTTTTTAGACCCGAATGCCCTGGACATAACCGGGTCGGACCAGAAGTTGTCGGTGAAATAGTTGGTGAAGTTTGCGTGACAGTATTCCGGAGCTCCGATAACCCGGTTGTTTTGTAGGGTTATGTTCCATAGCTTCTGAATGTCGTCGACTAAAACGACGTCGGTGTCAAGGTAGATGACCCGGTTAACATTCGGGTCAAGTATATCGCCCAAATAGTTTCGGGCGTAATTCAACGGGTTCTCGAGCGCCAAGCGGATCGATGACGATATCAGATTTATGACCGAGTCTTCCCGGAAAATGTAGACCTTAAAGTTGAGCGACGGGAAGGTGTTTCGAACGAGTCGGGTCAAGACTCGTGGACTCGCTGGGTCGAACTCGGCGGCGATAAAATGGAAGAAGATGTTTTCCGGGCAGGTGGCGTGGCGGAGGACGGAGTGTACGGCGGCGATTGATCCACGGAGATACTCTGAGTCGAGTGTCATTGCGACGTGGATGATTTCCGGCCAACAGTCAACGCCGTTGCGATACTCCGGCGCCTCCGTGAACCCGAAGAAATCATCGGAGATGATTTCGCCATTCGTGGGAAACGAACGAATCCCGAGGCAGAGCAACGGGATGGATAAGAAGAGAAGAACAACCACAACGGCATCAATTGACGACGACGATCGCCGGCAAAACCGAAAATCAACCATCTCCGGTAATGCCTTGAAGCTTTGTTTCTGTTATCGTCAGTAAATCATATCTGCTAAGAAATTGATGGAGAACGAAAAGATTAGTCAAACACCCACTGTGTGTGTGTGTGTGTGTTTTGGTGATAGATATATCACATATATATATGACTAAACTCCAATTTTGGTCCTTGACATTTAGTGAAAACTTTAAAAATGGGACCTTAACTTTGAAAAGTCTATAAATTATCCTTATGGTTTGCATTTTACTTTGAAAATGATCCCTAATCACTAACTCCGTTAAAAATGTATGTTAGAGTTGTTTGCATTTTCCACTGTTTTTTATCTATCTCTTGTCTTTTTATATGTAATACATAAATAATATAATATAATAAATTTTTTAATTCTTTCAAAATTAAGCTTTGTCAAGATATGTAATAATATATGCATAGGATTGGGTTTCGCTAAGAAGAGAATTTACTGTGAGCAGGATCAGAAGAGATCTTTACTTTTAGATTAATTCTAATTGAATGTCAACACTCAACACTATAGAAGTGCACTGAGAAGTATCAGATCAATTCTCTTCTAAAACGCAATTCATTAGTGGACATGAAATTAAAAGTGATCAAAAGTTCAAATCTCTTATTACGCTTCTCACTTTAACTCTTAATCTTAAACAATATTTTACCTAATAGTATATGTGTATATATAATACTATAATGGTACTCGCACAATGTAGCAAGATACATCTCATTTTTAATGTTTCGTTTTATATTTTGGGTCTATCGATGTTATAATGCGATTTTATGTGGTTTTGAGAAAAATAAAATGTTTGTATTTTTGAATGAAATATAAATTTGAAGATATTATAAAATTTTGAAAAAAGCGATATTAGTATCAAATTAACTATCTAAAATAGTTAATTTGATTTTTTTATTGTAATTTAATTGAAGTTTAAAAACGAATTAATTTATTTTTGATTTAATAAAATAAAATTTTAAGATAATAATTAAGTATTATGTTGGAATTCAATAATTATCCTAATTATATTTAGATATTTTATAATTAAAATATGATGTTTATCCTCTAAGATTATGTTTATCTGCAATTAGTTACATGAATTCAAATATGAAGCTTTAATAAGTTGTACTTACGCATAATTTACTTATAGTTTTGAATTTTAAGTAATATGCATTAATAAACAGTATTTTCTGTATAAAAAATAGTTTTTAAAAGTTTTAGTCAAATGCTTTATAAGATAGTATAGATATAGATTGAAGATATAATATAAAGTAACATATTTGGTTATTTTCATTAGAAAGAGATAAAAACACATAATCAATAGATAAGAACAAAGTAGAAAGACAAATAGATAAATAAAAAGACTGAAATGCCCCTCATTTTAACAGACATTTTTAATGAAGTCAATGGTCAGGGATCGTTTTCAGAGCAAAATGTAAACTATAAGGATGATTTATGGACTAATCAAAGTTCAAGTCCCACTTTCAAACTTTTCCTTAAACCTCAAGGACTAAAATTGAAGTTTCCGCTATATATCGTGGAGGGTGTATGTATAGCTCGCTTTGTTTTTCTCTCTGAGTTATTCGGGTGGGGAAAACCGCCGTGGCAAGAAAAGATGATACGGTGGGAGCTGCGAAAGATCACGCGATTCGAGGGCGCGTGAGGATGAGAGTGTAAGTGGGTAGGATACGCGCTAGTTAGGTAGGTGTGTTAAGTAATTAAAATAAAAAATAATAATATTGGAAAAATTATAGTTGGTAGTTATAATGATTTTGATAACTTTTCATATCATTTACCATTAAATAATAATAATAATAATAATAAAATATATTTTGTTGGGTGTTCGGTTTTTGGTATCTTGTAAACTAACCGGTCGTTGATAAGTTAACTGATAAATAAATTATGTTTAACAAAACTAGCTGATAAAAAGGTAAAATAATTAAAAAAGACATTTTAAAAAATTAAATGATTATAATATTTTAAAATATAATTAAAACAAATTCTCTAATTTATACTATATTATAAAGCATTTGGCAAAAACTCTTAAAAACCATATTTTATGAATGAAGTATTGTTTATTGATGCATATTACTTAAAATTCAAGATTACAAATAATTTTGCGTAAGTACAACTTATTAAAGCTTCATGTTTAAATTTGTGTAACTAAACGTAGATAAAAAAAATCAAATACAGAATAAACATCCATTTTAAATATATAAAATCTAAAATATAATTAAGATAATCACTGAGTTGTAACAGAATGTTTAATTATTATCTTTATAAGAAATTATATTATTAAACCAAAAGTAAATTGCATTGTTATTAAATCTAAAGTAAATTATAATAAAAAATTGAATTAAAGAAATTAAATAAAAAATGAGAACTATTAAATAGTTAATTTGATACTAATATCGATTTATTTTAATCAAATTTTTATGATATCGTCAAATTTATATTTCATTCAAAAATGAAAACATTATCGTTTTCTCAAAACCACATAAAATCAAATTATATCAATAGATCCAAAGGATAAAAACTAAACATTAAAATCAAAATGTATTTCGCTGTGCAAATACCCTTCTAGTAATATAATATATTAACTACAAACAAGATGGTAAAAAAAATTAAAAAATATTATATATTGATTAAAAGAATTTCAAATTGATTATTATATGTATTATAATATTTGGATTTGTATAAATTTTGAAACAAATTATTATTTATGATTTTAAATAACTATTATATATACTATGAATAAAAATAAAAATGGTCTACTTCATATATCCTAATTAATCAATAATTTTTCAAAATATATATTTAATAATTAATTTAAATATTTTATTCAAACTATTTAACATATTTTTATCATCTACGAAAGAAAATATGTATAAATTAAATTATTATATTACATAAATATTGTTAAAATTGATATATTTATATTTTATAACTAAATATATTAAATAATAATTAAAAATTTTGATCGGGGAAAGGGGGGGGGTATTTTGGTTGATATCGATAACTATTTTTGAATAATATGAGAAATGGTAAAATCCAGCTGTAACACATAACGTTGGCATACGTGTATAAAAGTGTACTTTTTTCTTAAACCACAAAGATGATGTTTAATTTGTTTGAGCTTGACTTCAAAGATTAAAAGTATTAGGAGGTCCCAAGTTAAAATTCAAGAAGAAATAAAAATCCTTTTATAGCCATGGAGGTTCAAATGCGATGACTCCGGACTATCCGCAAAACAAATGATCGTCCTGAAATTAATCGGTTCACATAACGGGTTAAATATCTAGGTTAATAAAAAAAATTACTTTTTTCGGTTAATATAAAAAACATGCTTAAATTTGGTATTGTCAGCGGTGTGGTGCAGGACTGTTTCGGTGGGGCTCTCACTGCCACATGCCACGTGCCCCACCACCTCCCCTCCTGTGTTTTCCAACACCACATCTGTGGTACCTCTCCACTTAGGGGAACACCATTAAATTAGGTGTACCTTCTCCTACCATATTCTTTTTTTCTTTCTCCAATTTGGTTAATAGTTAAATACCATCTTAAATTGTGGATTAATTTTTTTTTATTTTTTTAACGAAAAAAATAAATAAATATATTAAAAGGACAAAACCAATTATAGAAAGGAAAAAAATAAGTTATTTGAAAAAATAACGTATTTTAATTTGATTTTTATTTTACATAATGTATTTTCAAAACTTTTATTTTGCATAACGTATTTTTAAAATTTTTATTTTGGTATTTAAAATGTACAGTTTTAAATATTTAAGTATCCGGATAACCAGTTGAAGATTATTTTTTGAATAAAAAGTGACTAATTTTAGATTAAAAAAAATCATATCACTAACCACGTCAGCAAATAATACTGAGTTGGATATCACATCACTCGTCATATCAGCATGATAACCAGTTACTCGGATACTTGAATGTTTAAAATTTTACATCTTAGTTACCAAAATAGAAGTTTGACTATAAGAAACAAATATACGAATTTTTGTTCAACGGTGACACCATTGGACTAAGAAAAAATGACACTAACATGATTCGAACATGGGTCTTGGGTGGAATAAAAACCTTGCAAATCAACTCTACCAAATAAAACTTGTTCTCATTTTAGTTTCAAAATGCATACGGTGACACACAATAAATTAATACGGTTGCACTTTTCACAAATCTAATTTTTTTTACCATTCGACGGAAGAATAATACGGTGGCACGTGCCACCATATGCACCACTATAGGTCCGTTACTGATTTGGACATAAGAGCATCTTCAACAACTATGTTATTTAATTTTTTTTTTAAAGATTTTAGAAAAGTTATTTTAACAGTTATGCTATTTAGAAGTTTTTAAGAACTTGGAAAAGTTTGCTTCAACAATTATACTAAAGTTCTATAAAATAGAGAGAGAGAAAAAAATGACGAAATTTCCAAAATTAGAAGAAAAAAAAATGCAACATATCTGTTGGATATACTCTAAAAAGCTCATAAATGACGTGATTGCGTCAATTTCTCGTATCAAACTATGCTTGACATTTTTGTGCAGCTCCGTTTGCCTTTTCTTTAATAGCTATTTTAAGCATTTCAACTTTGACCCGACATCTTAAATTTACAAAAATGCCGACAAGTCAACTTCGTAAGTTTTATAAAGTGACATATTAGCACATCATACTTGAAAAACTATTTTTACAGTATAACGGGTTTTTTTTTATAGTTATGATAATCATGAATGCTGATCCAACTATGTAAATGGAGTTCCTGTAAAATTGTTTATATGATTCTGACAAAAAATTTTTTTGACCAATACATACAGTTATTGAAGAGTTGACAACAGTTAGCGAGATTGAATAAGAAACCTGATGGTTGATGATACCCCATATTTTAGCGATGGACCATTAGGCTAACATCAGATACAATGATTACCTGTTTTTACAGTTTTCAGATACGTGTCGTGTTTTATGATTTCAAGAATTACAAATTTTTTTAAAACGTTAAAATGATAGATAGATTAAAACAATGATTTTTGTCCTTGCAGTTTTGCAATTACAAGATGACCATCATGGTTTGCAAAAATGTCCAGATTTGTCCCCTCCCTCTAATGGCCGTTAAAAATTTCATTAAGGGTATTTTCGTCCTCTTAACGATTTTTTGTCTTTTATCTAACCAAAAACCACGTAGACCAAAATAATAAAAACCGATTTTGATAAGTTAAAGAACAAAAAGAAAATCAATAAAATGACGAAAATACCACACAGAGAATTTTTTTTAACAGTTATTAGAGGGAGAGACCAAATTCAGACATTTTTACAAATTACGATGACCATCGTCTAATTTTTAATCTGTAAAGATGAAAATGTTACGTCCAACAAACTACAAGGACCAAATTTGTAGTTTACTCTTTCATATGTTATCTAAAACGGACAAAATGAAAATTTAGAAAGAAATAAAATAAATAACGTGTTGAAATCAATTGATTACAAAAAGTTATTATTAAAAATTAAAAGTTATATTAATAAAAATATTAATTGATATTAAAAATTCTTAGCAGGTGAATTTAAGTCGATGCGTTAATTTATTACCTAACATGTTTATTTTGATACATTTGTAAATAATAACTACTACACACGATTTATAATGATTATTGAAAACAACAATAATAAATACATACTGTATAAACTATTATATATATATATATATATATATATATATATATATTGGGTTGGGTTCCGTTCACGTGAGACCAACATGTATTTGTGAGACCACTGAGATCATTTTTTTACACTTGAAACTTCACAGCAAAACGTTGTAAAGGTAAAATAAAGCCGAACCTTCATAGCAAAAACATTGTGAATCATTTACAACGTTTTGCTATGAAGTTTCAAGTGTAAAAAAGTGGTATCTCGAGATACCAAATCTCTCTCTCTCTCTCTATATATATATATGTATGTATATATATATATATATATATATACACACACATACATGTAATTCATAAAAATGTAAAAAAGTGGTCTCTTGGGCCAAAGGCTGTACTGACTGAAAAAAAATGCATAGTTACAAAATTCAAACCAACCTATTGAATTGACTCGCTAAGGCGGAATCACTAACTAAGACTAATCTAATATGAATTAAATCAGAACCGTACACGGGATTTTCACCTTATACGGCTCATAAACATTCAAACAATTCAATAGATTGGTATAAATTTTGTAAAGATGCAACCTTTTGGGTTAGTATAGCATCTTTGGTTATTTACTAAAATCGCCCTTTTGGATATATAATATATATATGGTTGAATTATGGAGAGAAAGGAAGTTATGGTGAGAAACTTAAGAAGAGATCTCTACCATTAGATCAATTATGATTAAATGTCAACACTAATGAAATGCACCGAGATGCATAGATCAATTCCCTTCTAAAGATTAATTCATGAATGTACATGATATTAAAATGATTAAAAGTTCAAATATTTTCTTACCTTTTTTTTTTTTTGAAGTATATAATATTTATATACAATAAAATAGAACAAATAAACTCACACACTCTTTTTATATTTGATAAGGTTTAAACTCATGACCTACTAAAAAGTCAAAGACTCACATACTATTAGGACAAAGGACAAACGTGATTTTTCTTACCATTTTAACTCCTTTTATAATGATGGCAATTATGAGGATTATTTAGAGCGTGAATGGTGCACACATGCATAGGATCCTCTTTGAATGAATCCAGAAAAGGTTCTGAAAAAGACAGTTGTACGTTTAATGCTGCACAAAGTACAACACCTTCATTTAATATTTTACATATATAAAATCAATATATAATAATAATAATATAATATTTAATAAAAAAAATTAATTAAAATAATCATTTCTCTCCTATATTTCAAAAAATGTCACTACATTTGCAATTACCATACCAACTCATCAACTTACGAAGTGGTTAAAGTGAAGAGAAAGTTTCCAAACCACATCTGCAAATGCAAAGACCAAATCTGTAAATTAGTTCCGACATTTTTCGTAAGTGGCAGAAGGGTCACTTGCGGACCTTTATCTAATTTACATACTTGGTCTCTGCACTTTCGGACCTGGTTTAATTTTTTTTTTTTTTTTTTTGCATTTGAATCCTCTGCAAATTGAGGTATCATTTGCGGAGATAGATATATTTTTGAAATTTGAAAGAAAAATAGCTAATAGATGAATCCAAAGCCTGAAAATTACTATTTCTATTAATTTTCCTTGACAAAATAATCACGCAGATAAAAACTGAAGATTTATGGCGGTTCTTATAAACCAGTTTTTATCCATTTAAAGGAGACGTCTGTAATAAACTCAAAAAATAACCTAACTTATGTTTGTCGAACATTATCTAAGTCGGTGGTGTTGTGACATCCAAAATTGTAACAAAAAAAAGGGGAATAGAATATGATTCTTCTTTTCAAAAACTTTTTCCAATTTGAATGATTCTTTATTCAATCATATCTCAATTTTTCACAAACTGAACTAAATTGAGTTTATATGACATGCATATGTAACTGAATTTTTGAAGTATATAATATTTATATACGACAAATGCAACAAATAAACTCACACATCTTTCTCACATTTGGTGAGGTTTGAACCTCTGACCTCCTAGATTGTTCGATCTTATTGTAGATGTTCATATTAGAATTATATTTTTTTTACTTGAATCCACAGGTGGGTCAAAATAGGACACAGTGGCACAGGACCCATTTCATGGTTCCATCATAAAGAGAAAAAAAAATACATTTATGAAGGGCGTCAGTATATTGTTTTGTTGGTTGCCATCATATAGTTTTTTAAGCTAAAATATCAGTACAAGATTTTATTGGCGGAGATGGTAACTGTTGTTACCTTTGTACAAAAGAATTGGGTTAAACCACAAGGGTGGTGCCTGATTGGTTTGAGTTTGACTCCAAAGGTCAAAAGTAACAGGAGGTCCCAGGTTTAAATTTAAGAAGAAATAAAAATCCAGTAAATACTTGTGTAGGGTCCATTTACCAAACACTTATCCAGTAAATACTTACTATTAAATTCAATATTATTAATTACTTACCGGGTAAGATTTTAGTCGACAAAAATGACTTTCTATGCAACAATTTACCCGGTAAGAGCTGACCGTGGTAAGAGTCGTTGCCCTCATTTACCAGGTAAGACTCTCAGTCTTTGTCTCGTTTTGATTTTTGGTATTTACCATATTCATCCGGTAAGATAATATAACTTAGTAAGTGGTTACCCATATAACTGTATAAGCATTTGATAACTGAGTTTTTGGAATTGGTTTTCATGATTCGAGTTTGAACAAAATGACGTCGGAAAAGAGGAAGGTGTGGAAGAAGACGAAGGAAACAAATGCTTAAATTTGGGGTTTTATTATACGAGAGCAGGGTAGGGATGGGAAGAAGAATCACGTGTTGGGGTTTTTTCTAAAAATAAAATAAAATAAAATAATATAAGTTAAAGGTGATAAGACTGAATTGCCCTTCATTTGACAGACTTTTTTAACGTCATTATCTTGAAGGACGAAAAAGGAAACAAAATAAAAACCATAAGGATCAAAAAAGCAATTTCTAAAGATCATGGATGAAAATAGCTATAAATTCGTAGTTACTCTTTGTATTAGTATTATAAAATTTTTGTTTAGATGTTTTTAATTATTAAATTGAATCATTACTTAAAAAAAATTTGTCCCCTCTGCTTCAATATCTCATTACTTTGCCTAGTTTGGGATCTCTTCCCATTTCTATATATCTATCTATCTATATATAGAGAGAGAGTGTGTGAGTGAAGCGATCAAATGCAGACCATTTAATTTGTATAAACCGTACAAACCATTTTCATTCGTCGATTTAATTGTTTAATCATATGAATTTTTTTTCTTCATAAAATTGTTTAATTTTATGAATTTTTTTATATAATACCCTTTTTTGATGAACTTGTTGCATGTATGGTTAAGAGAGAAAGAGAATCATGTTCAAAGAAAAACCACAAAAAATGAAAAATGAGAAACACCATGGTCTATGTTCATCTAGATAGTATGCATATATGCATACAATTAATTTGCAAGCAATTTGTCCGATATACACATGTGCATAAAAACCAAGAAACAACTTCAATTACTTTGTATGCACATGTGCATACCGTCTAGATGAATGATTACAAGAGTGTTCCTCAATTTTTCATTTTTTAAGGCTTTTCTCTAAACCTCCATCTCTCACTCTCTCTCTCTCTCTCTATATATTAATCTATGAATATAACTACATTTTATAACTTAAAGAATGGAAAGTAAAGTTTTCGTAAAAACATCCATTGTGGAGTTTTATTGGCAAGAGAAAAATACGGCACGTAAGGTTTTTGTTAAGGTCTTTGTTGAAGTTTTTATAACCACCTTCGTTGTGGGATAAAAGTTATTGTCTAATCAGAGATTCTTATAAGAACCCACGTAGTTAAACAAGAAGCATTCTTACCCATATTCCTGCTTGTAAAATTTCAAGCAAAATATTCAATATATTTCATAAATAGGTAAAAGACTTACCACATCAACATTGGTTTTTGATCGAGATGATAGGTCCATTTTTCCTCCACTCGTTAAACAGTGCCGATTCGATCAACTTGGATCATCCGAAGCAGTTCATCTTCGAATCAAACCCAACCTTCAACTCGTATCAGCATTCGAAAGTTGTTCATTTTGAAGATTGAAACTTCTCATCAGAGATTGCAGTAGTTCCCAACCTATTATCTATACGATGTCAAGTAAAACTTGAAATAAATTTACAGGAGTTAAGAGCAACTATAAGAAGTTCAAAAACTCGTTGCTTTATTCCTTTAGGGTGTGTTTGATACACAGATGGATGCTAGTAGAATAAACAGGTGAAAGAGCTCTGGAAGGATTTATGGTTCTAATTTGACGTTGGTAATTTAGGGATTGTTTCTTAGCAACTTAGGGGCTGTTTGTTTGGCTCTTAATGTCACCATTAAGAGCCAACCTCTGAATCGGTCAGAGGTAAAATGTGTTTGGCAAAAAAAAAAGCCCTCTGAATCGTTACACAKACCTSTTAACCATTTTGAGGGTGGGGGGCTACTCAACCATTCAGATTACCATTTCTTCCATCAATACCCTTCCACACCCACCAAGCAGCCGTGCCCATTCAGATCTCCCCCTGGTCGCTCCCTTTCTTCTTCCCCCTTCCATTCCCGATCGCTGCACAGCCCATCCTCTTTGGGATACCATCAACCGCTTCTTCAATCACCTCGTCGGTGGACGGATAAATGACAGGAGAACGGCCTCCGTAACCTCCTTGGTGATACATCGAGTCGGACTACTTCTGGCTAGGAGTGAAGGATCTGTAACCTCGTCGTGATACATCGAGGAATGAGCTGCTTGTAAGACGATGACGACGAGGATGACGAAAAAGGACTCGACGGCTTGCGATGGTGGAGAGAGGGAGAGAGAGAGACTGTATGTGTGCTCCTTCTTCTTCAAGGTGAGAATTGCAAAGGGCAGAGAGAGACAAATCCCTAAAACGATTGAAGATGATGAGTGGGAGGGACTGTGGGAGCCTGAGAGGGATGCAATGAGAACGACGGAAGGATTTTCTTTTAATTTGAATTTCAAAGGGTTAAATCATTCATAGGGTTAAAATGGTAATTTTACTGCCATTCAGATAACAGTTACCAAACAACATTATTTCATTCAGCACTCAACCATTCTGACCCTCTTAACCATTCTAACCTCTTAACTATTATGCACTAAATCATTCAGCAACTGCCAAACAGCCCCTTAATGAGCTTAATGAAACTCACAACTTATTCAAGTCAGACATACATGATCATTTTGTAGTGGTTTAATAATATATAAATTAGCTTATTGAGTAAGCTTTTAGGAGGGAGCTTTATGTAGAAAGCCAAGTTCTTTTCAAACTTGTCTATCCAAATTAAAAACCACACTCCTTCCATCTATGAAAAAACTTTCCCAAACAAAACCTTCTTAATACAGATAGATTTATCTATACATGCCTTAATAGAAAACCAACCACACAAACCTTTGGTAATTTACCAATCTTGTCTCATCTTTCTGATTTTGTTTCACCTACTTTGGTTTTTGTACTGGCCTATCCCCTCTGTCTTGCATACCAAACGCATCCTTCATAAATTGCATCAGGAGTTGCTAGGGCAACAAGGTATAAGTTGTTGCGGACACAAGGTAGTTACTTAAGAAGACAAACTTATTCAGCAATAATCATCGGTATCTGCTTAATACATTAAGTATGTTCATTATCAAAACTCCGGCAAATCAAACAGCCATTTGAGGGAAAAGCATAAAAAGTATTGCAGACGATGGGAAATCGAACGAAGAATTGGGAAAATTCAAGCAAGAGGGTCTCTTTCTTTGTTTTCTTGTATAAGTTGTTCCCTCACTCTCCTGATCTCTGCTTCCTTCTCCATTCTTTCTTGCTGCATATAACTAACCCGTACTTTAGTGGGTCACACGAAATAAAAGCTATCTCGTTCTATCATCACATGTATAAAATGGGTGTTGCTGTATGCACCCCTATTTATGTCAGAATCAGATCAAATCATATATTGAAAATGTAAAAAGTAAGTCTTGATTATGACGTGTGTTAGGAGGAAATTAGAGTACAAGGAAAGGGGGGGTGCATTTAGCATTCCCCGTTGGGTGATGATATATGCACCCTTTAATGTCAGAATCAGAACAAATCATGCATTGAGAATGTAAAAAAGCAAGTCTTGATTATGAAGTGTGTGAGGAGGAAATTAGTTGATAATGGTGCATTTAACAATAAGTATCCAGAAAGGCAAATGTTTTAGAAAAGTGTAATTGTTACACTTTTAATGGCAGTTCTACCTTTAATAATGAGAGACATTGAAACATCTCAGACCAACTGTACCGGATATTGTCCGCTTTGTCCACACTTGGACTCATGGTTTTAAAACCCGTGTGATAGAGGAGGTATTCGATCACTTATAAGGCAACCTTTATTCCCCTCCTAGGAGCCTAGCGCACACCAGTCAGGTTCCCGGCTTTTGATACCATCTGTAATACCCCAAGCCAACCATACAAGATATTGTTTGCTTTATCCATATCTGGACTCCCGGTTTTAAAAATCATTTGACAAAGGAGGTCTCCAGTCCCTTATATAAGGCAACCTTCGTTCCCCACCCAAAACCGATGGGTGTGGGACCTTACAGTGATTAAATTCTCCATCTCATAATTAATGGTAGAATGGAAAAATATGCACCTGTTTTTTAAAGTGGATACTTATTTTGGGACAAACTAAAATAGAAATGTCACTTATTTTGGCACAAATTAAAATAGAAATGTGGACACTTATTCTGGGAGAAACTAAAATAGAAATGTGGACATTTCTTTTGGGACGGAGGGAGTAATACATTTGCACTTTGAAGTGAACTTATGGTCTAACAATTCTTAGACTGACCTTTTTATCCACTAGTAATTGTCATCAATCTTAATGTAGGTATACAGAAGTTCCTCTATAGTTGAAAGAATTCACTATCTTGACTTGTGAAAAATAGATCCCTTTTGAGATCATAACTCAAAATGCATTATTTTTCAAGAAAGTGTCATCTTTTTCAACTGTCAAACCAGAAAATGCAGAATTAAAGCCTAGAAAATAAGAACCCAGCCAGCCTTCTGGTGCATAACTTGCTCTAGCCAGACAAGTTGTACTCATGGTACAAATAACATTTGTAGCAAATAAACTTCAGTAATACAAATATTTGGTTAAAACAGATGTATCGTACCTATTTGTTGGCATGGTAAAAGGAAAACCAAACACATTGTTTCAAAGAATGACTAAACAGCCTTCTGTTTTGTACAACCATTTTAATCAATAAGTTCACATTCACTAGGGATATATGATTCACATTTCATAAACTCAAAATCATTTCCATGCCAAATTTTCTCAAAAGCCAGAAAAAGGTGAATAAATGACAAGTTCCTTGCACTCTGACCACCATTTGATACACACACACATATATATAGAGAGAGAGGGAGCCAGGCAGGATCATGCGAGAAGTTGATCAATTTGCTAGAAGATGAGAGGTTTCAAGATCACACATGATTACATGTGATACAAACACGCAATCATATATGATGCAACACGTCAAAAAGGGAAGAAGACGACTTGGTGAACATGACCAAAGGTCGTGGGAAACATCACCCGCTATATGCCGGTCAATGCAACATGTGTTGTATCATATATATTACGTGTTCGTATGATTGTATTACATGTAATCAAGTGTGAACTTGGAACTTCTCACATTCGCGAATTGACCTCCTTCTCATTTGAACCTTATATAAGGTTCCTAGTCTTGGACACATATATAGAGGGAGGTTCAGGGAAATCCCCCCAAAAGAATGAAAAACTGAAGACCACCCTGGTGATCATTCATCTGAACACACACACACACACACACACACACATATATATATATATATATAGAGAGAGAGAGAGAGTTAAAAACACCCCAAAAAATGAAAAACTGAGGAACGCCCTAGTGACCATTCATATGAACGGTATGCAAATGTGCATACAAGTAATTGAAGTTGTTTCTTGGTTTTTACGCATGTGTGCATACCAGACAAATTGCTTACAAATTACTTGTATGCACACGTGTATACCGTCCAGATTACCAGGGTGTTCCTCAGTTTTTCATGTTTTGCGGTTTTACCCCGAACCTAACCATATATATATATATATATATATATGATCATAGAGATCTTGTAACGCCAAATAAGAGTCCTCTACTTTTAAGAGAAACAAACCAAAAGCACTCTAATCTATTAGTTTGAACACTAGATACCAAAAAATGGTTAAATATCATCACCTGAAGCTATTCAGTAGTACAAATTCATTAACATATTGTTTGCAAGTACTAATTTCTAAGTTTCAGGTTAAAAATAGGAGGCAAATTAGTAAACATTTTGAACTGATTTTGCTCCCATCAGGATCCAATCCATTTAAGGGACCAGCAAAGACGAAAATTTTCAACGACTTATTTAATTAGCCCTGATTCCAGTTCTTAATCCAAAATCCAAACCTCCGAGCTCCAGCAGTTTGGTATTATTGATGTTCAGCAATTAGATAAACGCTTCAACTAAGCCGAAATTTATGAAAAGGTTATTAATTAACATACAATTTTAAAAATCACCTACTACGACATAATCTGAACCATAATTTTGAAAATCACACAAGTACATTTAGAAGCAAGCATCGAAGAAGCACGATCAAAATCAAACCACATAACCACATAGCTAGATATGTTCGTATATGTATAAATACAGATATATATACAGAAAGATAGAGAGATTATGAGACCTTCTCGTCCTGGTGAAGAGCAATCCAGACATGAACTTTATCCATTGATTGCCAGAATACGAAAGCACCAAGAGACATCCCGAAAAACGTCGTCATGTTCACCATCTCTGCGTCACTCTTGAGTCTTGATCTTCTTGACGTTTCTTCGTCTTCGATCAGATCGATTTATCCCCAAATTTCAATAGCCAAAAACAACCCGAAAGGCAAAACACGACATTGTTTAGTGAAACAGGACTATTTTGCTTTTTAGACCCTGTACTTTGCTACCATTCTATTATGGCCCCTTAGGAATATTTAAAAATGTAAATTACATGAAAAATTAACGTACCGCTAGACCAAAGACTCACATACCGCTAGACCAAAGGCCTTTTGGTAGTTTTTTTTTCTTATGGTGGATAACATACATTTTAAAACTCTCATTTTGATATATAAGATGTGAAATTTGAAACTTTTAAGTACCAAAATGAAAGTTTTAAAAGTACATTACTCAAAATATGAATGAAACTAAAGTACATTTTATTGCAATTTGCATGTTTAAAATCGAAAATTTCATTTTTGAATTACAATACTTCTCTGGAACTTCAAAGATTTCCAATACAGTACAAAATTTGCACAACTGATAAGAAAAGGAGAACAAGTACAGAGAAGGAAAAAAGAACACAAGATCTGAAAGAAACAACACCATTTGAAACCAAAGAAGAAAGCAAAACCATAACGCAACAAGAAAACAACCTACCAAAGCCAAACGTCTACACCATCAAGAGAGACTCGAGACGAGCCCCGGAAATCATCAACTCAAACAACCCTTGAAAAAGACCACAAAAACGACTCAAACTTACCGCTAAAACAAAATGACACCTAACTCCGAAAATCTTCATTTAATTTTTTTTTCTTTTAATAAATAAGTGTGACAAGATCTAATCTCTTATACGTTTTAATTTCTATAACTTTTAAAATATTTATATTTTAATAGCTCTCTTAGAGGTTGTTTACCAAATTTTTTTATTAAGTCCTGTATGGATAAATTTGTCTGTCTGGATAAATGAGTGTTGTTTATTTTTTTTATCTGAACCAACAGTTTGAATAACATAAATGACCGATATATCCCCCAATATTAATTATTTGAACATCAAAACAAAAAAAAAATCATAAAGAGACCGACGATGGGATGTCTCATATGGGAAGAATGAGGTGCTTTAAACAAGGGGTAAAGATGTCATTTTGTGGCTGAATGGGACAACACACCATTTCTATATGTGCGATTAAGCTATGTTTTGTACGAATAAGTCAGATAAACCAATAAGCCTAATTAAGCCACAAGTAAACAGCCCTTTAGTTTAATATTCATTTTCTATTTTAATCAAAACAAAAAATTAATATTGTAAATTAATAACATAAATATTAAACGAAGGAAACTCCAAATTGAAACAGATATTGTGGGAATTAATCACAAGGTGGTGCTCAATTGGTTTAAGCTTGAACTCCAAAGGTCAAAAGTGTCTGGAGGTCCCGGATTCGAATCCAATGAGGAGTGAAATTCCCCTTGTGATCATAGAGGTTAAAATGCAGTGACTCCGGGCTACGCGCAAAGCGGATGGTCACTCTGCAATTAGTCGATTCGCATAACTGGCTGGATATCCAGGTTAATAAAAAGGAATGTGAAAATTAATAAACAAGTTGCTACTTTAATTAAATTATTAAGATACGATCGTAAATAACTTTTGATGAATCAAATAAGAAATAAAAATCTCTAAGATCGTCGTATTGTAATTTTATATTTGAAATAATAATCATTTGCTATTATACGACACACGTAATTTTTATGCCTCTATACATAAAATCGAAACTTAATCTTACGTGAAAACCTCAAATTTGGTTTATTTGATCCAAGAGGTGCTACGTGAGTACGCTACCTTCTAATGGCTTGGAGTGTCTACAGTTTGAGCGGATGGTTTTCGTTTTTCTGTATGTGGCTGCTGCTATAGTGCTTTCGGGTCTTCCTTTATGTTCTTTTCGGCTTTCAGTTTTAGTCCATTGGGTTGTAGCTTCTTTTTACGAGACCGTATCATCTAGGGATAGTTGTGCTTCAACAGCTATGCTATATTATATTATAAAATAGAAAAAAAAATGTAAAAATCTCTAAATTTAAAAAAAACCTCAAAAAACTTTATATAGGAGAAAGAAATAATATTTTATTAAATATATATAATATTTTAATAATATAATTAGTGCTAGAATTAATATTCTCTTTTAAAAATTTTGATTTTTGATATTTTATTTTAGAAAAATTATAAAATAACTGTTGAAGATGCTCTTAGAGTAACCCTAACAGATATGCTCTATTTTCCCCCAAATTTAGCGAATTTTTTATTCTCATTTTTAGAAGAATTTAACATAGTTGTTGGAGCAAAACTTTTCCCAAATTTCTAAAATAACATAGGTGTCGGAGATACTCTGCCTCTTGTAGAAAAGGTCTCGTAAGTACTCTCTTTTGTTTCCTTTTTTATCGCAGGTTTAACGAAGAACATAAAGCCAACTGGAATGAAAAAAAGGAATATGGTAACTACGTACTGCTATCTTTTTTTTCTGCTTTCTATTTATAGCAAGTTCTATCAACATGATTTAGGAAAAAAGCTCACAAATCTGAAAATTACTAGAGATGAAGCTCGGATCGACATTATACGACGGTTCTTGGAGCCGTCTCTTATTCATCATCTATATGAACACTAAAACTAAGGAACCTTTTACGTTTACCGTCAAATCTTGCAACCACTACCAATACCTGCATTGAATACGAATTTGTTATATACCATAAAAGCATTTTGAAAAAAAAATCCATGGTAAAATCGAGTATAAACAAAAACCAACAAATCCAGTAAGTCCACCCGGAGGTGGGTTTGGAGGGTTGGATGTATGCAGACCTAACCTCTATCTCAAAGAGTAGAGCGACTGTTTCTGTGAAGACCCCTTACTTGTGCAAAGTGTGCGAAAGGAAAGGGTATCACATGCTCGTAAATTTACAGAGAAAGAACATAAGAAGTTGAAAATACAGAAGGTAATGCTAAAAATTGGACGAGAGTTGGAAGTAAGCAACGACAATCCAAACATACAGACAAAAACAAACAAAACATACAGACAGAAGTAGGTACAAGAAATCATAACCAACGCAGGAATACCCACACACACCTAGTCTACCTAGGGCTTAGAAGATCTTGTTGCAAGAAAGGTAATGTAACCCTTTGTTTCAAGAAAAGAGATGGAGTCTCGCTTCTAAAGTTTAATATGGTTATCTATTTTTTTTTCTAAGAAAACTTAAAGAATTCTTGTAAAAATATGTGGAACCCCATTAGATTACTCTCCAAAAGAGCCTTTGAGGAGAACTTCCCTCCCCAGTCCAGGAGGGGGATGGGGTGAAATGGTCAAAATCTAGCCGATATGGGATTCACATGCAATGTCGAAAGAGAGCTAGACAAGTGTGGGGCTAGTCGAGTCTATAGAGTGGTAGACATGTTCTTGTACCATGTGAGAATATGTGGAACTCCGTTAGATTACTCTCCAATACTTTCCGATGTGGGACCACCTTTTTTTAATACTCCAATACAAAACAACAAGGGGCGACTGATTCGAATCTAATACATCACCACCAGAGCATACAAATGGCTCAAATGCCTCAATTATATAAAATATGTTTCCCAATAGTTAAATCAACAACATGCTAAATAAAGTATCAAGCTTCAAACACATCAAAGTGCATTTTGTATAGTTCTTCAAAACACTTTAGCATGCTTGTTTCACCTTCAAATTACTATGCATGAAACATAAATAACCACATTTCATAACACCATTTAGATCATGCATTTTCCAATGACACCCATTTAAACACAAGCAACATGAATCATTTATGTCAAATATATATATTTGAAGTTTCAAATAGGTTGGTACGTCAAATACCTCATCCATTTTTCTTGTCACGTCGCCAAGCATTGAATCCTAGACTGCAGCATCTTACGGAACTTTTGTACTTGGAGCGAATAGCCATTTGAATTGGCAAGTTCATTCGGTGGTATACATCGACTGCTGGTATGTCTTCGGCCCATACGCACCATAGAGTCTTCTGTATCTAAAACATACGATATCTGCACACGAGCCTCGGAAATCAACACCAATTGCTTTTACGGAAAAAGATATTTCAACCACTACTAGTTATTTGTCCTTCAAGAAGGGCAAAGCAGATAACTTTTTGCCAAATGTACTTTTTGGTCAATAAGATTTACCTTAAATGTAATGCAATTTATCTTGCACTCCATCCTGTTTGAAATTCGAAGTCCCTCCATGGCCTGCATCATTGCTAAGTCTTCATCTTCACAAGCATATTTTCTTTTATTTCTGCATAGATAACAAATTAGGGCCTGTTTTTTAGCAGCTTAATGAGCTTAACGAGACTCGTAGCTTATTCAGTTAGCCATACATGACTGTTTGGTAGTAGCTTAATGATATAGAAAGTGGTTTACTCAGTAAGCTTTTAGGGGGAGCTTTATGCACAAAGTCGAGTTTTTTTTTCCCCTCCCAATTAAAAAACACGCTCCTTTCATCCATGAAAAAACCATTCCAAACAAAAATCTTCCCAATCTATACAGACAGATTAATACCTCACATACAACTTTATCCATACAAGACTTAATGGAAAACCAACCAAATAGCGACCATCTTTTACTTCACATTTACTAGTTACGTTTCATGAGCAGAGATAAAGGCAGAGCATGATAATCCCTTCACAATGTTATTATCACCTTCATTGTGCATTAAAAAATTGACAAATTTGTTGACTCACACACATGAAATTTCATGTTATCATTTTCTCACACAGCGCTAAGAGTACGTTTTTTATATCTTATGCCGAGTTATGCCACATGAGAAAACATAGTTAAAAAGGGGGTTATTTAGCTAAATGAGTGTTTTTTTTAATCCTTGACCTTCCGACAGGTGTTTTTATTTGGCATTCTTGTGTATGGAAATGGCACTTTCTGTTAAGAAATAATATTATGGGAAATTGATCAAAATAGTCAATTTCCCACTTTTTCAATTGAATTCCATTTTAGCCAGAGTTTACGCAAATATCTTACGCATTTGCGTAAACTTGATTTTCAGATATAAAAGAAGGGAAAAGATTTGTTTGCGTAAAGATTCAAATTTTTGCTTTTTTTTACCCAAGGCTTATTTCTTTTTTATCCCGAAATGATGAATTGAGCTCGTATAAGCATTTTGGACGCTGCTATTGAAATAGCTCTTCTAGCTTAAGGATTTTTTTTCTTCTTCCAGAAATCAGTCTTTATGCCAATGCGTAAGGCATCTGCATAAAGATGGGTTATTTTGAGAAGAGGCTTTGAAAAGTGGCTAAAAAATGAAAAACCTGTCAAAAGGTCATTTAACCAAACAACCTGTTAAAAAGGTAACTTATTTATGTCAACAAAGTGACACAATGTGGTGCCACTTAAGCATCTAGCCTCCAATTGTAGGAAACTTCACGATGATGGAATTAAACCACAGAAATCCCATTGTTAAATCAGAAAACCAAATTGAGTGAGGTTTTTGCCAAGTGCTAAATACCTTTTTAAGAAGATCCCAGGCTTCTTTTTTCCATGAGCAACTGGAAGGTTTTGAATGCTTGGATAGGCTGCAAAACTCGGGTCTATTGAAAAGGCTGGTGCTTCTGATGTCTCACATCCGAGGTCCATTAGCCGAATGGTTAATCGGGTTTGTCTATCTGTTTCTGGTATAAGCGACTGTAATGACACAAAACTTGTTAACGAAAAATTGTACCAGAATTCGGGAATAATGAGGGGACAGTACCACTCACATGCTCAAATCTATAAATGTTATCATCGTTAACAATCACTCTGGCATTTGCATTATAAAGTTCATCTACGAATCTCCCAGGTTTTCTCATATGTTCATATGCATAAAGGTGGAGAAGCTTGTTATCAACTTCATCCATAGCGATTGCTAGCAGCTGTGGAAGGTATTATGAGCACAAAATTCAGACCCGTATTGGAGAATATGATGGTATTTAGGAAAAACACGAAGTGATCAACTTTTCCAAATTCCATCCATCATGCTTAGTTCTTTTACTGCAAACAAACCATCGTTCTAGTGGAAATGCAAAAAGGACCATTGTTTCTAAGCATGAGTGATATTGAAAAAAAATTGTGAACTATAAATGCAAAAACCCATCCCACTTCGAAATTTGTGTCCAAATTCGAACATTCTTGCAAAGTGTAGTGCTTTTTCCTTTTTCTCATTTTCACGAGAAGAAAAGTTTGTTTGCAACAAAAGCTAAGGGGCCGTTTACTAAACATTTACCTTGGTAAGCGCTTCCTGTTCAACCACTTTATCGGGTGAACATAACAAGAACCAAGAATCTTACCCGGTAAGAGGGAAACAAAGGATCAAGAGTCTTGTCCTGTAAGTGAGCGTGATGACTTTTACCCGGTAAGCGCTTACGGGGTTATAAATGTTACCATTAATCCATTTTGATGGCTAGGAATGTTAACTCCTAAGGTAAATGAGAGTGGTGCCTCTTGCTGGTAAGCGCTTACCCGGTAAGCATTTGGTAAACATCCCCCAAGTATTATGGTTCAAAGGACTAGAAAAACAAGATGGAAAACGAGCATGTAACCTGTTTAGAAAGCTTGTATATCAGCTTGTCTAATGTGAAGACAGAGAACGACCAAGTGCCAAGAACAGTTCGACATTCGTCTTCATATTTTGCACTATCAACAGCACCGCCAAGAAAAGTGTAGAGTAGATCCAAGAATCTAAACCACAGAAAAGGGAAATCAGTTTAATTAATTGAACAAGGATCTTTTAGCAATTTAGAGGGCATAATTAAGGTGCAACAGCTAAAAGACCTAGCATATGAATCATTAGGTGTCGTGTCATTTGAACCACCCCTCCATTTATCATTAGCTGACTTTTCCTTTGCTTCCTCCAGTCTTGAGTATAGTGTCTGTGGATTAAAAGTAGAAAACCAAATAAAGACCAATAGAATTGTAGGGTTGGGTTCCGGTGAGAATGGAAGTTATGGTGAGAAGGGTAAGAAGGGATCTCTACCCTTGGATCAATCCTAATTGAAGATCACTAATGCGGTGCACCGAGATGCACCGGATCAATTCCCGTGAAAAACACAATTCATGGAGTGGGGGTGAGATTAAAAGTGATTGAGGGTTCAGATCCCTTCTTACGTTTTTCACCTTAACTCCTATTCTTACACGATCTTTGTCTAGAATTGTATCAATAAGTAGTTTGTAACACCACGAGTCTTACTTGATGAAGTCTGAAAAAAACATAGAAGGCATCATTTCCATAGAAAACCCGAGGATCATCCTTTTGATTATGTGATACTCCTGGAACATACTTTGTAAGCGGCTTTACTGTTTCTAGAAAACGTTCTGAAAACGGTAGAACAGTTTCTTCTCCTTCTTCAGCTTCACCTTCACTCTCGGCCTTGTTATCATGAACCCCATCATGCTCTTCAGGGGAGTGATCCTCTACTTCAGCAGTTTCACTGCCTGAACCATCACCATTCTCGAAAGCATTCTCGCTGTCGCACGATGACCTATGTGCACTTTCCTCACCTTCGTCGTCTGCTTCGTTTTCTAAACCACCTTCATGATATCTGTTTTGGTAATTTTCTTTGCTCAAGATAGTCCCTGTGTCCCTGAATGCGGCAAAATTATCCTCTTCAAAATCACCATTTGGAGATAATTCACCCTCCTCTCTTTCTATCTTAAGTTCACCACCAGTGTCACTATGGCGTCTCTTGCTTCTGCCACTCCCTACTATTGCCTCATTCAAAGATGATCCTGGTTGTGTAGAACCGCCAGCGTTAGGTCTTGACACGAGTCCACTCTCCAAAGCAGCTTTACCAGGTTTTGAGGAAGTGATGCAAAGCCCTGTAATGATACAAGAACCACCAATCATGTAATGAATGAAATACAAACCAAAGGGTCATTGGTCCAGCGGTATCCAGGTTACTGGCTAAGCATTTAACACGGTCGATCGCGGAAATCGAGGTCGGGACCTTGACTTGCAATCGCGGTGGGATAGGCGGTAATAAAAAAAATAGGCACATAAATTAAATCCGAATATATATGTGTGTGTGTGTACAAATTCATATATGTATGCCTAATACATATCAAGCAAACAATTCAAAGTTTCGAACCACACAAGCAACATAGTAATAGAGTTTATAGAGTCGATCAAGGGAGTGGAGTGGCAGGATGATTCACGATTCAGTCGAGTGGCTGGAGCATGAAAGGTAGGGACGATTCACCCCTTGGTCTCTTGGATATGATTCAGGATTCAGTCGATGAAACTTGAAAAGGATTTAATTTAGGTCAACTAAAACTCTAAAAGTAAATAAAGGCCCACAAAATATTAAAACAAAGCCTAACTATTCTAAAAACCTAAATCCCCAACACTGAAATGGCCCAAGAATAATTGCGGTATAGCGGATCGCTATTTTGATACAAAATTGCGGTGCAATAGCGGTGAATAGCGCCACTAATTGCGGCATCGCTGTAAACCACTGCTATTTTGAACCGCAATTCATCTGAGGACCGCAATCTGCTATTGACTGCCCAGGTTACTGGAAGAGCCCAGCCTCCCATGAGGTCAAGGGTTCAAACCTCACCAGAGGTGAGGAGTGTGTGAGTATTTGCGGAGTACAAAATATTATATACTTAAAAGTGAATGAAATACAAAGAGAATTGAATCAGGGGAATGGGGGACACCGTATGGATGTTTATCACCTGAAGAATGTGCACCACCAATCTGCGAAGTTTCATCAGTCGATTGAACATTAATCTTGAGTGTTTCACACTTAGGGGTAATGCATGAAGTGCCACTCTTACGCCGGAAATGATTTGTGATGTGAGAACCATTCTCTTTAACGCCATTATTATCATTTACCAAACATGCTCGTGAAGAACCTGAATGTTCAGCTAAAACTTTATCGTTTTCATTGGCGGTGGTCAACTGTTTGAAACCAATAGTGCTATGGACATCTTTGCCATTACTTTGCCTAACAGTACTGCCACTTTTCATGGCGGGATTGCTGGCTTTTGCAAGGCGGGGAGGAACACTAAACATAGGTTCCACGAAAGTTGTCCAGATCTTCATGACCTTATCAAATTGTTCAGGGGTACAATTTTGTGGAACATAATACTTCATGAGCTGATATACGTCTTCATGGACGTCCAAATCACAATACTTAAATTCTTGATGCGGCATAGAGTCTTGCCTTTTCCCAGAAGCAAAATGCTGATATAAGTTTCCGTCTTTAGCCTTCTCTTCACTGATTTCCTTGATTTCTGCCAACAATGCTGCAATATGAAAGAACATGGATTATCATCCATCGTAAATGAAAAAAGAAAGGAGAATGTGAAACCTTTAATTAAAGGATGACCAAAGTGTTCCAAGCTCCTCAGTTTTGTGATGGTTGGAACCCTTCTAGTGGAACAAGAAAAAAAGTTGAAAGACAACCAAGATAAGTTTGTAATTCTTTTATTATTTAGGAGTCACAGACTCAGATAGTTTATATACCAAGTATAAATAAACTTTTATAAACTTATATTTCTAATTATAGAACTATAAGGGGCACCTCAGGTTAGTGAAAACTGAGAACATTTTGGTTCTTTGAACTGGGCAGAATTTGGTATGGAACTTGAGAGCACCATACATTTATTGCTCCTCTTGAGATCATTTTGTAACTCCGAGTGAACTCCATAACAACCAATCTTGATTCTAGGTTCGCATTCGATCGGTGTATGCTGTACGATAAAATTAGATAATCCCAAGGCCACATTTTGATCAGGCTACAACCAATTTACAAGTGGAATTCCTGAATTCCAAGTAAATTGCAAATCTTGAGCGAGTTTGTAGTTGAGATTCTAGTAGGATTTAGATACATGATAATATAGAGATCCATTCAAGAGAAATCATAGACGGGAAATGAAACGACAAGGTGCAAAGGACTCCAGGAACTGGCAAAGTGAGAGGCATGCATTTTTATTCTAATGAGCAGGATAAAGAGGTTCTCGCTTCATAAGGATTCAACAATTTATAGGCAGCAAGTAATAGCAACTCATCAACATATTTTTATAAATTCATACATCAGATGCCAGATTGCCAACATTAGGTAAATAAATTGCATTCAGTTCATCAGTTAAGACAACAAGGTTTCAACATCTGGAATAGTTCAAAACCCATAATTTAACCAACAAAGTTCAACAAATAGAGACGAATATTCAAGTATAAATTTTTTGTTCCCACCTTTTTGGCTTGGAAAGTCCCACAATATTTAGCTTTTCACAAAGGTATCCATTTCTGAAAGGAGTCATTTTTTAGTGTGTTGAGAGTTGAGGATGGAAGAAATTATAGCTGTCATCAACAAAGAGACCATTTACTGAGTTATTGATAATTAGGGACTCATGCCCAGAAGCATCAATGCTCCAGAGCATGATAAATTGCAAGGTGCAGGTCTCAGTACCTAAGCCCAATTTGTTCAGTACTTAAGAGATTCAGAAAACAACTTGTGTGATTAATAATGTGAATCAATTGCCCAAATATAAGTTTTGACATGGGATGGCAAAATTGCTTGCAATCGCTCAAGCAATTTCAACATCATGACTGGATCACAATCGATTTCAACAACCAGCTAATCCATTAACACTGATGATTTAGGGAGGATGAGGATCAAGAGATGAAAAATTTAGAGAAGTTACTTCAGTGATTTAGTACGTTTACCTTTAGCACTCAAGCTCTTTGAATCCTGCTGTTTGAAATAGAAGCTGCGATGATCGAGTGACTTGTGATAGTTTTTAGCATAAATTTCTGCCCAAACCTTGTTAAAATCAAAACGACACCTAGCCCACTCCTCTTGTTTCTGCTTTAAGCGAATTAATATTACTGGAAGCGCAAAAGATGCATTCTTCCTTAATACATCCATCACATCAAGCCCATTATCTCCATACAGACGTTCAATGCACCTCAAATTTAAAGCTGAGCAACAAACAGAAGAAAATGGTGAACAAGGCTGCAAAAAATGGATGTTCTGTGAATTTATTTAGGTCCTTGATCAGTTTCTTACCTGTAAAATGATCTTCAATGCGAACCATGCTGTCTGTCTTGATTGAGTTATCATTGATCTTATCCAAAAGTTCTTCGACACGTCTGGCTGTTATATTCACAGATTCTAACAGCATGTCTAGTTCAAACCTGACATAAAAGGTAACAATAATACCACCCATCAGTAAGCAGTAATTAATTAATATTTTGGGAGGCATATGTATCCCTCCCATGAATGTTTCATGGGAAGTAGGGAAGCTCAATATTGGTAGTATAAAGAACTTGTATAATAATCTAGTGATCTGTTCCAATTAGCAAAATCAATATATAAACATGATACACAAAAAAGGAAATACATGAAAAAGGGTAATCATATGATACACATCTCAATTAATGCCAGAATGCCCTACCTGTCATCTTCACATCGAAATAAGCTCTCTTCGTACTGGTTTTTACGCATGTGCTTAAAAGAGTAATCCTCACTTCCAGAAGTAACAGACACCCAGTGATCATTCAACACCTCATCACCAATTTTTGTTCTTTGACTTACCGAAGGAATTGGATACTATATCAACATTGACAAATGAAAAACTGATCAAGTGAATACGGTAAGACATAACTGATTAAATGTACAAAATGCAAGATTAACTACATTCTTTGGCAGAAGCCGGTAACTTGGAGTGCAGCGTTCACAGTTAGAAAGATCAAGTTCTTGAATTGGTTTCGCCTGATACTCATCCTTGCTTGGAAGTAGAGATTGCTTAAATCCAGATACATTTTTACCGCTAATAGCAGATCTCTCCCCATCTTTGATCTCACAACCCCTGTCCATTTCATCTGTATCATGATTTTGATCTCTATCCTCATCCTCTGCCTTCAAAGATCCGGGTAAATGCCCACTCCAAAAAGAACCTGGCCAAATATCTACTTAGTATGAACAAACAACATGAGATGCCTTTCATCTCAGTTAAGATAATTTGAGTTTTATGATAGTCAAAGGTCCTCTAGAGATGGCAGACTGAGTAAATAAATTGAACAAACATCCTTACGGGAGAGACCTCTAAATGATATTAGATAAGAATAAAAGAAAACCAGCATTGAATTTTCCATAAACCATGCGCATTTTACATCTCTTTAGGATCAACTAATAACATCAGATGCCTTTCATCTCGGTAAATATAGTGCAAGTTTTATGACGGTCAAAGTTCCTGCTAGAGATGGCTGACTGGGAAATAAAATGAACTCACGCCCTTATGGGAAAAACCTTCCAAATGATGCTCGAGAAGAATAGAAGAAAAATCAGCATTGAATCTTACATCAACTATTCGTATTTTCACTAGTAATATGGCAAAACAGCCATCTGCATAAAGCCGTTAGCAGATAAAAATGTTTTAAATTCAAAGAATAATAGATTCTCCGTAGGTAGATCAAAATACAGCTTTGGTGATGATTACCAGTCCTCTCACTGCGATCAATGAACCCATTGACTTCTTCCATAAGATCTGGATAAGCTCCAAGTAAATTATTCACCTAACGAAAATGAATGCTTTTTAAGATTACAAAAACACATCCAAAATACGCAAATTGATCTGAGCATGCCATACAAAAAAGTATTGTGCAAGTACTTCTAATGACTGAAAGTGACAAGAGACCGGCCCGAATACAAGTTATTATCTTAATGCTGCTTTAGGCTTCCGATATATCATTTTGTTTAACAGTATATAATATTCAAATGATGTGCATGATGGACCTTTATTGTAAGTCAAGCATGTAAAACCATGTAGCATGACAAATATAATAAGGTTTTATCATAAATACATGGAAGAAAGATGATAATAGGTTCGACAAACATACAATAATTGAACATTAGAAACTAATTGATAATCTTTATGACGATATGAAGTGTAGATAAGTTTACCAGCGATTGGAGTTGTGGTCGAGTAATATTCTCTGTGCAATAATGCACAATGCACTTCAGAAATGCCTGGTAATCGTCTGAGTTACGTAATCTTTCCTTCACCTTTTCACGGAGACAAAGCACTTCATCACGCATGTCTGCCCAATATTAACTCAAATGAGGAGACGGAAGGAGAAAATAAAGATTTTCGCAAAAGAAGCCTCATAGTCTACTATACTGTCGCATGGTGATAAACTTTTGCTCCTAACAGATTTTCATCAAAGCATGCACAATACAGACCCATGCTACAATACGAAGATGCTCTCCCTGTCATAGCATCTTGCTGAAAGCTTTCACAATTAAAATTAATGGCAGGTTTTCCAGCTATTGATACAAAAGGAAAAAACTAAAATCTTGTATTAAAATTTATCTTCTGTCAATCAGTCAATGAATGACAAAATGATGATGAAGTACCATTGAAGATCAATTGGCCAAGGATGGATTTTTACAAAAATTGCAAAATATTAGCATTAATATTCCAAGAATTTTTTTAATGAGAACATACACCTCTCAGAGCGCACTGCCTCGTTTGAGATAAAAAAGGAAGAAAACCACCAAAAGAAAAAAGAGCATAAAACATTGGCCCTTACAAGGAAATCCATTTGAAACAACGCAAGACCATCTACATTCTGTATCAAGGTAAGCAATTGCAGATTGTATTGAAGTGGTTTCAGTGTTATTGTGAATTAGATGATACCTTGATGAAATAGTTCGGCAACAGAGTCCTCAAGGGCATTAGCAGATTTACGTTTGTGGGTAGAACGATTCATCCCATGATGATCAAAATCCTTATTATGAGAATGGTGTTCTCTGTCTTCCCTTCTCACTTTTTCTTTCTCACCATGCCTCCTATGCTCCTTGTTAGGTCTAATAGATCCTTCCTCATGACAAGGATCCGACATGTCAACACTGACGTCACGTTCAGCATGACAAGCAATACCTTTCTGCAAATGAATAAAAATCTATTCACAAACAAAAGCAAGATATATGCTTCTTATGATGGATTTTTTACTGAAAACAATGATGTAGGAAAGTTTTCAGTTATGAATATCTGTGATAATTAATATGAGTAAAAGTTTGGCAAGTAAAGATGAGTCAACTAGTGAGTCACTTTAAAGACTGATATTAGCTTGACCACGAAATTTTGTATCAGAGCTTAACCCATCGGATTAGAAATTACCTTCTCAGAATGCAGAGGTCTTATTGTGCCAATGGGAGAGCTACTATCTTCATGGCGAGGGTTATGGTTCCTACTGGAATGAACATAATGATTTGATGCTGCTGCTGAAGAATCAGGTAAAAAATTAGTGAACTCCTTGAGCAGGTCTGGCTGGTTATGAAGAAGAGTCGCAACCTGAAAGAAGATGATATTTGATTGAACAAATTTAGAACCACCATCATGAAATGCAAACACAAAGGAATAGTATGTGAAAGAGACAAGTATACAATAGTCTTAAATAGCAAACCTCCTGGTGGACCTCGCTAATGGATTTGTTTTCCTTTCTGTACAAATTCAAAATATCAAGAAAAGATTTGTACACATGATCATCACCTTGAAATCTCATCTGCAAAGAAATAGTTTGTTAAAAGAAATTTTCCAAAGAGAAGCCGTTATACACTATCCTGTGATGTTATTACCTTAATTTTGTTTACAAATTGAATGGCTTCTTCAAACTCCACAGGCTTCTTAGCATGTGGCTCATCCTCGTCTGAGAGGGTGATTTCATATCCTTTCGGGAGGAAGGTGTTGAAACCTAGTATTAGCCTTCGGTTCCCTTTGAATAGTTCCTTCACTCTTGCTATGACACCTGTGGTGTCAATTCTACAAAAAAAAGGGCATCATAACTGATCATGACAAGTTTCCGCACGGTGACAGCAAAAATATTGGGAAAAGCAACGGTTTAGCTAAACCTTTGTGCCTTAAAATCTTTCATTACATCAAGAAACTCCGTATATCTGTCCCTTCTGTCAAGAAACATGTCTTTGACATCCTTGAGATACATAAGGGCATCACTAGTTGTCAACTTATGTGTGCCCCCTCCATCCATAACTTGGGGTTGCCCGGAGCTTCATTCAAGAAGATGAGATGAATAAATCACACCATTCATTCAACATTCAGACATACCTCACATATTGAACCATAAACTTAAAGAAATAGAAAACATATCTTCAGAAAGTAAGCATTGATAAAGATCTTACCTTTTTCTTTTAACCCTGCTCGTGTGGCAAATTTTGAAGATAACTAATGAACACAACACTTCAAGATGACCATAGGAAAAAATTACATAGCAAAAACTTTTGACCACTAAGAAATTAAATTTGAAAAAAAAAAAAAACAACTATTAATCACAATTTTTACTCTTTCAAAATAACATCAAAAACCACCATATAGAGTTATAGACTCATAATCAAACATTCTTCCACACAATGTATCTCTGAAGACAAAGGATGACAACTATAATCCAAAAGAGACTTACGCTCCAGAGATGATAGGCGGCTGAAGTTGAGAAGCACTCCCTGAAACATCGTCGTCTCTAGACCTCTTCATCCCTTTAAAAAGAATTTAGAAACAACTCATTCGAAATTAATCAATAACCAAACTTTCCTGACAGTCTAACACTCATAATCTTCAAATTAACAATCAAAACCAACTAGAAAACCAAATTACCGATCTAAAAACAGCATATAAGAATAACAGTTGACCCCTCGCTACAGATCACCATCAACAATTCCTCGTTCTGTAAAACAAAATTTAGCATTAAACCTTGAAGTGAAGAAAAGTATCTAACAATGCAAACAAACAAAATTAATCGACGATACATAAACTTACTCTCTGAAAGCCAAAAGATCGTCTATTTTCTTCAATTTTACTTCAAATTCGCCATTGAAACTTTCAAAAATCAGACATACATACGTGTATAGTACCTACACTCTCTGGTCTTCGTGATTGTGTGTATATGAGACCAGAAACTCTGTGATTGAATGCAGATACTGAATCTATCAATCTGTAGATGGAATATAGAGAGAGATAGTTGTGTGTATGTATGAGGCTATAGATATAAAAAAGCTATATGTATATATTCATATATATATATATATATAAACACAGGTTTCTAGTGTGTGTGTGTACCAGAGAAGAAAAAGGGAGAAGAGCAAGGGTGTAGAGATGGTCCTGTTGACGTATTTTGTTATTGTGAACCGGGTGACCGGAAACCGGTTATTGCCGGTGATCGTTAGGGCCAATGAGGCAAGGGTATAATTGTCTTTTAAGAAGAGATTTGAGGTTAATTTAGGGTTTTGACTAAAACTTAAGGGGTGGATTTGTAATCTTAATGAAGTTTTGCTGATGACGTGTTAGATTACTAGGGTTTTGATCAACTCTCTTTTTAACATAATTAATAGGATAAATTGCAGAAAAAATAACATAATTTAACTTGAATTTTATTTTGAGTAATGTATTTTTAAAACTTCTATTTTGATATTTAACATGTAAAGTTTTAAATATTTAAGTACCCGGATAACCGGTTGGAGACTAATTTTAGATTAAAAAAATTCATGTCTAAGCACGTCAACAAATAATACTAAGTTAGATACCACATCAGCATTATAATCGGTTAATGCTTCAACATGTTACTCCAAAGGTTAAAAGTACCTCGAGGTCCCAGGTTCAAATCCAAGGAGAAATAAAAATCCCCTTGTAGCCACGAAGGTTCAAATGCGGTGATTCCGGGCTATCTGCAAAGCAGGTGGTTGCCCTGGGATTAGTCAGCTCGCATAGCGGGTTGGATATCCAGGTTAATCAAAAAAAAATTACATCTTAGGTACCAAAATAAAAGTATTGAAACTATGTTACCCAAAATAGGAATCAAATTAAAATGCATTACTCTTTCATGCAATTTATCCTAATTAATATTATTATTTTAGATTTTCGGGTCAGCTAATGGATTTTCTTTATATTACTCTTAGTTTTATTTCAATAAATATATTTTCTTTATATTACTCTTAGTTTTATTTCAATAAATATATTTTCTTTATATTACTCTTAAAAGCAGATAAAACAAGAAACAAAATCTTCGAATTTAAAAAATTCTGTAGAACTTAATGTGAGGAGAATTATGTAAAACTTACCAATGAGATTGAATTATTATTATTTTATGTGAAGTTTTTTTAAAATATATAGAAATAATAAAATTATATAATAATTAGACTATATTATAAAGTATTTGACAAAAAATCTTACAACTCACGTTTTATGCATGAATTACTGTTTATTAATGCATATTACTTAAAATTCAAGATTACAAGTAAGTTGTGCGTAAATACAACTTATTAAAGTTTCATATAACTAACTGCAGATAAATATAATTAAATAAAAAATAAATATCTTATTTTAAATATAAAAAATCTAAAATATAATTATGATAGACATTAACTTCTAGCAAAATACTTAATTATTATCCTTATAAAATAATTATATTATTAAACCAAAAATTAAAAAAAAATTAAAGAAATAAACAAAAAAGGAAAATTTTTAATAGTAATATCAATATTTTTTTCCAATTTTTTATCATATCTTTATCTTTATATTTTATTTTAAAATAAAAACATTACACTTTCTCAAAACTATATAAAATCATATCATAACATCGACTGAGACAAAAAAACGAAACATTAAAATCGAGATGTATCTCGCTACATTGTGCGAGTACCCTTCTAGTTCTAATAATTTAATTAATATTGAAATCTTTAAAATAAATAATCTGTTAAAGTTGGAATAATTTTTTTTTAATTTTTAACTTTTGATTATTTATTTTATAGAACATGTAAGAGATACTCTTTTGACTCATCCCATTACAAATAATGGAATGATATGAGGATGGTGATTTGCCCCGACCTGGTGGGAAACTCGGTTCACCCGATCCAAACAGGGACGGGGATTCCCTGCTAAAACAAGTCCCAGGGCCAGGGTCGGATCCTCGGTAAACTCAAACTAACGAATATCTTTCATGGGTTTGACCGAGATTTGATAGGGTTTGACCGCGGACGGGATGCTAATTCTCATACCCGCTAGGAACCGGGGCCGAGCCCAGAGATTACAAACTCCTGCCCCGCCCCGCCCCGCCCCTTTGCCATGCCTAGGGTGATCCCATCGTAACAATACAATATTTCATGAATCTTTCTCTTAATAATTTTAGGCAGATTTTCATTCTTGCTATGATTATCATGTAACGATATATTTATTACTGATATTTTATTAATCGTACAAATTTGGAGTTCACTAATTACATTACTTATATCAATTATGTATATATTTTTTTATCACTGTTAAGAACTATTTAGTTGATTCGATTAAATAATTTAATATGTAAAATGTTTTCGTCGTAATTTTTTTTTCCATTTTTCATCAACAATCAATTCAAAATTATTACAATTCTTTTTTCTTTTGAAAAAATAGACAAATGTGATTTAAACGAAGTGGCAAAAAAGTAATTTGAGTGGGGTTCATAAGCATATTGGGCCTTTTTTAGATATATTGGGCCTCCTACAATACCAGCCCATTTACAATTAGAGGTGTAAAGGACAATTCGTAAGCTACTCGAGATTGACCCAGTCAAAGTTCCGTCCACACTCGACTCGAACGCGAGCTCGACTCGACGTATTAACGACTCCATTCGAACTACTCAATACTCGACTTGAAAAGCTCGTGAAATACTCGACTTTTTATATTATATAATTAGTTTTAAAATATAATCAGGTTTATAATATGATTTATACAATACAGTATAATAAAAATGTCTTATGTTTTTAGATATTTAAACAAGGGAAAAGTCCAAAAAAACCCAATGGACTTTACTGTTTAGAACAATTAAGTCCTTGGACAATTTTTTGGAACAAATAAATCTTTTGACATTCTATAACCTGTTAAATAAGTCATTGAACTTTACAAAACTTGTTAAATAAGTCTTGTAATATGCGTCAAGCCGTCAATAAACAACACTTCTTGCATAAAAATGAGTTTTAAGAATTTTTGTCAAATACTTTATAATACAATATCTATACTATATTATAAAGCATTTCACAAAAACTCTTAAAAACCACTTTTTATACGTAAAGTATTTTTTATTAATTCATATTACTTAAAACTCAAAATTGCAAATAGATTATGCGTAAGTATAACTTATTAAAACTCCATATCTGAATTCGTGTAACTAACTGCAGATAAACATTTCATTTTAAATATAAAAATTCTAAAATATAATTAGGATAATCATTGAATTCTAACAGAATCATTATCTTTATAAAATGTTATATTATTAAACCAAAATCATTATTTTTATAAAATGTTATATTATTAAGCAAAAAAAGATTATCTTGTTATTAAATTTAAATTAAATTATAATAAATAAAAAATGAGAACTTTTAAATAGTTGATTTTGATATTAACATTGATATATATTTTTTTTAAAATTTTTATGATATCTTCAAATTTATATTTTATTCATAAATAAAATCATTATTGTTTTCTTAAAAACACATAAAATCGTATTATAAAATCGACATAGACAAATAATAAAATATAACATTAAAATCGAGATGTGTCTCGTTGCATTGCGTGAGTACTCTTCTAGTAGATTATTTATAGATACAAGTTATTGATACATTTGAACCTCATAAAGATAACCCATAACAAACTAATAAACATATACAAGTCACAAGATAACCGTTAAGCCCACTAATATAACAAATACCCCATAAAACAAATAACCAACATAAAACTCTCTCGTTTTCTTAAAACCATACAAATTCATAAAATCAAATTGAAACAGATACAATCAAGATGTATCATATTGTATTGTACTGATACAATTTTTATATATCATTTTGATTTTATTTTTTTTGGATTTGGATATCAATACAACCCAATAATTTATTGGAGGCCCAATAGTGTTCATAGGCCCACTATAAAAGAGTCGGGCTATCATAGTTTTAATACTTTGGCTCATTCTATTTTTCCACCTACAAATGGTAAAATGGCTGTCCTGGGTCGGGTCGGGTCGGTCTAAATCAGTTCCCGTCCTTGAAATGCTTTTTGTAACTACTCTTGATGTAAACGGTCCTGGTACAGACTGAAAAAACTCATGGCTCGATCAAGCTTCTCTGTAACCGGTCCTCAGAACCCATTATTTCAAGAATTTCTAAGATTGAAAAAGTAGATCACGATAAATATCAAAAGAAATTAGGAAAAGTTCAAGGTTTTTTTCCCGTCACAGTACCATACTTGTGGGCTTCATCATCGATAACAATGTTTTTAAAGCTGCAGTTGGTATATTGAACAAAATAAAACATGGATCATTGTATTATGTTTTATATGACTTTTCCACAAACTAAAACGAAGTGCACATTCGTATTCCACCCCCACCCCATGGAACAAGATGAAACAAACCTACATTTTACTGGTATACCCTTAAAATAAAACTTAATTACCTTTTAAAACGTCAAATGTACATGAAATAAATATGTTTATTATTTAAGAAAATTAATTAAAAATAGTTATTTTTAGGCTTTGTTTTTAATTTTTAGTCCTTTTTTTTCAATATTTCAAAACTATCATTACCTACTCAAGTGACAACTCCTCAACTTACAGAAACAGCAAGGTGTAAAAAAAAGGTTTTTGAACCAGATTTGCAAGTGCGGGGACCAAATTTGTAAATTAGTTTCAACGCCTCCTGGAGGAACCTGTATCTAATTTACATATTTGATCCCTGTATTTGCGGACCTAGTTCAAAAACTTCTTTTTTTCTACGCTTTGACTCTCCGCAAGTTGAAAAGTTGTCACTTGCATGGGTAGTCACATTTTTGAAATATTGGGAGAAAAATGACTAAGAGATGAAACAAAAATATGAAAAATGATTATTTCTTTTAATTTTCCTATCATCCAAAAACACTTGAATAGTGATAAACAAATAGATAGCCTATGTCGCATAGTTCAGTTGGTAAAGTGGTGGGTTGACCCTTTCCCAAATACAAGACAGATTTTGGGTTCGATCTCAAACCTTCCGTTAGCGTCAACCGTTGAGTGAGCCAAAAATGTCTCCTTACATTGATATCCTTTGAGGCGGTTTCGTGTGATGCCGATGAGTTGTCGGTAATCAACCTTTTGTCTAAATAGTAAATAGCGGAATAACAACGGATTTTCGAGACGTGTATAAATCGTCATCGTAAAAAACGCAGACTAGCACTTCAAAATTTACATTATTTATCACCATCATAGAAAAACAAGACATGTATACATATCCATCCTCATAGATATATTTGTTCTTACAAGTGATCTATTATCAGTACTAAAGGTCTTCAAACTTCCAGGTAAGCGATTATCAAGTTACATTACCTTAGCGGATGAATATATGATAAGGACCAAGAATCTTACTCGGTAAGAGCGAGACAAGGATCAAGAGTCTTACCCGGTAAATGAGGGCGACGACGACTCTTATCACGGTAAACGCTTACCGTATAAATTGTTGCATACGATTTCGTTTTGGTGGACTAAAATCTTACTCGGTAAGTAAATGATGGGGTTAAATTTTAAGGGTAAACGCTTACCGGGTAAGTGTTTGGTAAACGGCTTCTATCTAGGTATGGTAATGGGGCGGGGATCCCAATCCTCGTTTTCGTCTCCGTCTCCATCCCCGATCCACCATCTTTGTCCCCGTATCCATCCCCATCGGGGAATTTGATCACATCCCCATCCTCGTCCCTAATGGGGAACGGAGATCCCTAACAGGGAAACGGAGATTTTCCCCCTTTTTATGTAAGTTCTTTTTTTAAATCAAATGTGTGAGATGCTACACATGTTTAAATCTCACGTTTTCCCAAGAAACCTATAATCAAAAGAAATTTAATTTAATACATAAAATATACATCATCATCTAATAATTAATAAATCGAAACCCAAAAGAAATTAAATTTAATCTAAAAAATTAACGTCACATGTACCAAAACATATCGAGTAATATTCAAAACATATTTAGTAATATCCAAAATATATTGAAACAAAAATTACCATTAACCGATTTAATAGAAATAAATAATATATAATATAAATTATTGATTAATATATATACGGGTCCGGAAAGGGGCGGGGAGTGTGATACCCGTCCCCGTACACATCCCCGGTTTGAGCCGAATGGGGATCCCCGTCCCTAACACCCGGTTTAATGAGAAATCCTCATCCCCGAGTGGGGACGGGTGGACCGGGTTTTCCAACGGGTCGCGACCAATTCTCATGCCTAACTATATCTATCTGGAGTGCGTCAAGTAGCTACGTAGGCAAGGCTAGTTGCTACTGCTCTGATAGCAGCTTAGTCGATATCCAACTGAACTAGTTGATCCCATCTGCCAATCATATTTGATAATTTTGATCTATCTATTTCAAAACAAATTAATTTATATTATATTTTATTAATTTATAAATCAAATAAATTGAATAAAACTAATAAAACAGAAAAAAATCAATTATTATTATAACCAATAATAAGGAGCATTTTGTTGTTTGTATTTTTCTTTGAACCATGATTTACATTGGACTTGGACCAAAACAAGATACAATATCCATGTGAAGGTGTTCCCCCATGAGGGATGGACCTCATGATACAACATGTATATTTGAACACCAATTTTATTACTTATATTGGGTTTTTAATTTATTTTTATTTTTTCAGATAACATGAACCTGAAAAACTACTGAGCAGGGCCGTCCCTTGGCATGTTAAATGTGAGATTTTGAACAGGGTCCCTGAAATTTTGGGGACCAAATTTACATGTGTTTAGAGTCTTTGTATCAACATGTGTAAAACCATAGCCGAAATTATGTAGGTTCAAACTATAAATGATTTGGTTTTAGGTTCAAATCATTAATGGTTTAGGTTTAAGTTTAGTTTCAGATTGTTGATCGTTTTAGGTTTAGCCCATTTTTATTTTTAACATATATTCCCTATCATCTCATTTATGCAATGTAATCAAAAGTTTGGATGTAGCAGAGCCTTCAAAAAGATTGGAACGTCCCTGCTACTGAGAGAGTGTATTTGGTTAGAAGTATTAAGCAGTAATTAATGAGAATGATAATAAAAGACAACTGTTTGGTTTTATACTTTTATATAATATAATTGTTTTATTCCACCAGAAACCCAAATTTCCGTTCCCGATTGAATTTAGGGAAATAAAAATTCATTCACATTTTCATTCACTGTCAGTTTCATTTTCATTCCTCAACTTGAACCAAACAACCAGTAAGTTATGTTACGAATAAGAATATGTTCAATTCAAATATATGTGAGAATAATTATATATTTTATTAATATAATCATTATTCATTATCAGTTATAAATTATCCAAAGCATTTATTTGATGTGTTCATTCTCTTTGGTATTGTTTCAAATTCCATTTTGGTACATAATATGTAAAGTTTTAAACATTTAAGTATCCGGGTAACCGGTTATCATGCTGATATGGCGAGTGATGTGATATCCAATTCACTATTATTTGCGGACGTGGTTAGTAACATAAATTTTTTAATCTAAAATTAGTCTTCAACCGGTTACCTGGATACTTAAATGTTTAAAATTTTACATCTTACATACCAAAATGAAAGTTATGAAAGTACGTTACTCAAAATAATTATCAAGTTAAAGTACATTAATTTTTCAAACAATTTATCCTATAAATTATTAGTCATATACGAAACAATAATCTTGGTGCATAAAATTGACTTTAACTAAAAAACCAACGGTTGATTTAAATACTTTATATTTTTTATATATTTGTAAAGAAATAAAGTTGATCTTGAATATTGTATATTTGTATATATTTAAAGGTGCATAAATATTAGAAATGTATACGATATAAAAATATTCGTAAGTTTTGAATCCTTATTTGATGAGTGACAACGAAACCTATGACTATGGGAAATACAAATAGCCCCCAAAAAAGACCACAAAAGTGATTCAAGCCTGCCGGAAAACAAAAAAGCACAACCCAGAACAGTTTAAAACAGTCACCAAACCATAGCAAACTCCCATGATCCTACAACCGTACATACTTACTCATCAAACTTTATATATATATATATATATATATATATATATATATAGGGTTGGGTTTAAGTGAGACCAAAGATTTTTTGTGAGACCCGTAAGACTAATTTATGTTCATTGATCAACTTTATAAGTTAATGATCTAATGGTCTAAAGTTGCACGGTGACAATTTTGTGATTATTGAGAAGTCTCGTGGCGTTTATTAAACGTTTGTCCTGCACGCTACTTTGGCCTAGAAAAAAGCAAATCACAAGACACTCATTCGTTTTAAGAACAGGATAAAGGATCGGGTGGGTGATACCGCTCAGATTACTGCCAATCTTCCTAACCATGCACCAACCCATTTACTGAAAATACAAATATATATATATATATATATATAATTTGTAAATACGTCTATTTATTAACCTAATAAATGCTTATCGTGTTTTCAAATTACACGTATAAAAAAATTACGTACACCATTTTGTATAAAAATGCATTTTATATTTCTTCTATATTTAAAAAAATTAAAAAACAATTATTAACGGTAATTCTTTCCGAAATTACATTTGAAGTTAATTATTTTATATTTTATTAAAAAATTATAAAATAAATTTAACCTTTGGAGAATAATAAACAAACATTTTTTTATTATCCTAAATATCCAATCCGTTATGCGAGCTGATTAAGCATTTTTAATCATTGGATTGTTAGTTATTTAATTATTGGTTTAATGAAAAGACTATGCCAGATAATATTCTACTATTTTTTTTTTATGAATTAATCATTGAAATATTTTATAGATAGGTTGTTGAATGGTTGGATTAGTTGTAAGTTTATACATAAATAATGCATCACTTGCGAATCTTGAATAAATAATAGTTTAGTTGGTAGGGATTAGATTTACGTGAGACCAACTTGTTTTTATGAGACTGTTTTTTATATTTGAAATTTCACAATAAAATGTTGTGAAGGTAAAAAAAAACATTCACAGTGTTCTGTTATGAAGTTTCAAGTGTAAAAAAATGTTCTCACGGGTTTCAAAAAAACAGACTAGTTTCACATGATCCCAAGTTTAACTGGTAAAATGACAAATGATTCAGACGTACGCTATCTAAAATATTATAATTAAATTAAAAATAATTAAAAAATTGTTGAGAAAATGTTTGTCAACCATTTACCTTTTAAAGAAAATTAGCTTACAATTCCATATAAACTTTTGAAAAGTATTTTATAAATACATTTTTTTATATGCCAAAACAATTTTTTTATAAATAGTATTATATAAAATAGTTAACACAATGTTTTCATAATAAAAGTGTTTTAGAATGCCTACAATTGTTTATAAACTTATTATAACATCTTTAGGTAAGACGTTTTGCTATTTCATCTTATAAATTTAAATCATATAAAACTATATATTAGGACACTTAAACATTTTTTGTGTCTGTTTGAAGTAAAATTAAAATAGATATTCAAACGAGTGGCTTAAGATTCGTTATTTGCAAGTATCAGTCCAATATATATATACACACACACACACACACGATCGATCAAATACAAACCGTTTTTCTGTGTATAAATTGTACAAATTAGAATCAACCAATAACATAATGGTCTAAAGTTGCACGGTGACAATTTTGTGATTATTGAGAAATCTCGTGGCGTTTATTAATGTTCAGATTGTCAGATTGTAGATCTAATCCAAGAGTTGAGAATTGGTATTACGGGTCTCACGAAAAATCCTTAATCTCACATGATCCCAGTCTCTCTCTATATGGATTCACCCATGTTCTCTTATATTATCTTTATCAAAAAAAAAAAACAATAAAGAGGGGGATTCTTGGGAGCTTATCAAATGGAAAACAACATGACCGCATAAATGTGGCCAAAAGGTTGCCTAATAATCCAAGATATGTCACATGAATTTTAACCTCTTTATCATCCCTCCCCATCATCTTCATATCATACATTACATCCATTCTTCCCACTTGTCACATTCTTAATTTTCCATCATCTTTCTTTCTTTATAAATAAATAAATATTATTTATTACAAATATATAAATAAATAAATATTATTTATTACAAATATATAAATAAATAAATCTTTACCGTATGTCTTGTAATCTCATAAAAAATGATCAATTTTAATGGAAATCTACTTCTTTAAAATCCAAGTTTATAAACATAACAAATGAAAATGTTTAGTTTATTGTATAAAAGGGTTGATGCTTGGAAAGACACATTCCAAGCATATTGTCTTCCCCTCCAACATATTCTCATCATTTGAAATCAATAAAAAAAAAAGCATTTTAATCAATAAAAATGAAATATTGAAAAATTGTGAGCATATTTTCAAACAAATTGTGATTGGTTTCGTATTATTGACATTGACAGGTATATATTCTCAATAGAATAGTCTAACACTGCTTTCTTTGATTCATGCAAAGAATGAAAGTGAAAATGAATTTTTATTCCCCTCAATTTAATCTGGAATGAAATTCTGGGCTTCTGAGAGAATCCGTCCATTGTATTATATAATATCAAACAGTTTCTTTTATTTTATGTTTAATACCTCTAACCAAACACCCAATTGAATCTTTAGCAAGATTATTACTTTAAATCCATTGGCTAAAGTAAAAAGCCAAAAAAAAATGAGGGTTAATTATTAAAATAGTGATTTGAAGGATGACCCGTGACAAAAAAAACCAGAATTTCCGGATAAAGATCGCATGTTCTAAATTTTTTATGTATCATTCATATCCTCCAATTATATGAATACATATAAGCAGTAAGAGAAGATGAATACGATTTTAAATAGATTTAAAATAAACAAAGATACTATGTCTTAATTTTACTGATAGAACAAGAATGAAATGTTTTTTTTTTCTTTTTTTATTAACCTGGATATCCAGCCTGTTATGTGAGTCGACTAATCCCAGGACGACCACCTGCTTTCCGCATAGCTTGGAGTCACCACATTTGAACTTCTGTGGCCACAAGGGGATTTTTAATCCTCCTTGAATTTGAACATGAGACCTTCAGACACTTTTGAACTTTAGAGCCCATGTTCAAAGACACCACCCTTATGGTTATGTTTTTTCATTTTGAGACAGGTGATTTTTATCCGGAGTTTGCAAAACACCCCATTGCAAGAGCATTGAATGTTACCTATTTTTATCGGAGAAATGGTCTATTTTTTTTTTGCGAACTCAATATTTTGTGAGTTCTTTCTTATTTTGCATTATCTTTTATTTTGGCCCATCACGCGGTGGTTAAACTCTACCGCAATGACAATACTGTAAGGGAAGTCCTGCGGAAAAATATGTCGTCGCCATATGAAATATGAATATCAGGTAATAGGGTTTGACATGAATCGGATAATATCCATATATCTCTGACTCAAATTTATGCCCCTTTAAGATCAAACAATTCCATCGAATTGAGTACGGTTGTATGTGTGATAACATCTACTATAAATACGAGGGATGAAAACAACAAAGAATTGTAAATCAAATGGATGAAAACAATAATAAATTGTAAACCGTAAGAATGAAAACAATAATGAATTACCACAAGGGCTGAAGCATAGTGGTTGAGATCCCGGGATATATGGTGGAATATACCATCTCTTCAAGATTTGATTCCAGACGTACGTAACAATTGTGACGACTGAGTTTATCAGAGCTGATTTCTTGCAACCATAATTTGCCGGAATTAGTCTTAAAAAAACAGTGATGAATTGTAAACTATATGGATGAACATCGTAATTTCAAAAGCAATGAGACAAAGACAGTGATTTCCAGCAAACCACACATCAACGAACAACGCAATTTACTCAACGTTATATCCAGAATCGTCCCAATCTTTTTGAATGTTCTGTTACATCTGTTAGAACCGTACTAAAACTATTCCTGTTAAAAACATCTCTTTACCGAGATAGGTTCCTATCCCAAATCTGTATAAATCATACTCGAATACAAGTAAAATTCCTGTTACAAAAAATCCATATTTAACATGTTAATAGATGATAGATAACGTACGTGACTGATTTAACGTAAATGGAGCAACCAGGTTGACCAAGTCAATGATCACGTGCATCACATTTTTCATGTTACAAGTTATTCCCCCCTACAAAATTGGATCCCGTGGCTATTATTGGGTGCCACCTTCTACCTTTTGTGCTAATCCCTTTTTTTCTTCTTTCAAATAATTGATTTCCATTTACATTTATAAGATGTAAAATTTTATAATAATAAATAATATTATTTTAAAAAAAATTACTTATAATTTAAAATTTTAAGTAATAAGCATTAATAAATAGTACTTCATGCATAAAAAATGCTTTAAAGAGTTTTTATCAAATGTTTTATAATATAGTATAGGTAAATTGTAAACTTTAAATTCAAGAAATTATACATCAATAAACAGTATTGCGAATATATATTATTTCATGTATTGTTTAACAGAGGTTTTATTAAATTATATAAATATAAATAAATATTTTTAAGACATAAAAACATTTTTTTTAAAGAAGAAGATATCTCCAAGAAAATTTATTAAGTAAAAAAAACAATAATTTTATTTACCATTTACCTTAGCAACGACGTCGCATTTAAATATTAAAATATAAAAAGTAAATTACGTTTTTCATCCTTGTGGTTTGTTAAAAAATTCTGTTTATGTCCTTAGTCTTTCATTTATTACATTATTGGTCATTGTGGTTTGCATTATATTTCTATTTTCGTCCTTGGCACTGACGTCGTTGTTGTGTTCCAGATAAAACACATCATGAGGGGCATTTTATTCTCTTCAAATTTCTCGCTTTTAACTACATCCATTATATTTCACTTTCATCTTGGGTAAAAACTAGGGTTTCTGGAGGCATCTTTTCAACAACAAAAACTCAGTACGTCTCTACCCACGTTCCACTACAGCAGTGCCAAGCACGGAAATAGAAATATCATGCAAACTAATGACCAAAAATGCAATAAATAAAGACTAGGGACGAAAATAGAAATTTGTAGCAAACCACGGGGACTAAAAAGTAATTTAGTCAAATATAAAAGAATAATGAAAATAGAAAGGGACATAGTATGTGAAATTGAATTCTTATCCCATTGGACAATAACATGCTTCCAACTTCTATCATCTATTAATTTCACATCTTCCATCTTAAATACCAAAACATTTATGGTTTTATTGGTTCACACATGAGAATCAAAATGGTTTATTGGTATATATAAAAAAATAAAAATAAAAAATAAAAAAATGAAAATAAAAATGAGAATAAAATTTCATTCGTCACAGTTTAATTTGGACTAAAAAATTTAGATTTTTGGGTGTACAAATTCATCAGATTATATAAAACTAAACAATTTTTTTTTTATTTTTAAATTCAATAATTACAAGTTAATATATTTTTTAATCTTAAAATTAGGGAAAACCGGTTAATTTGGTTTGGAAGATTGTTTTTAAGGGATTTAGATTTGATGAAGGGATTTGGATTTGAATGAATTTGAAATCATTAGTGTGTTTGGTTTGTAGGATTTGGATTCTATTATTTATAAATATATATATATGGAAGTATCCTTATACTGTATTAAGATGCGTATATGCGACGTTTTCCCATAAATCTGTGAAAGTATACAATTAGGTATTATAATATTTAATATATACGCACGATATAAATATACATTCACCACTTCTCACGTTTCTTACCAAAAACACAGGAGTGGACCAATGTGTCTCCAAATGGGTTCCCATTGCTCAAGGATATTTTTTTGAGAGGTGCTCAGGGATTTTTTTTTTTGATTAACCTGAATATCCAACCCGCTATGCGAGTCGACTAATCTCAGGGTGACCATCTGCTTTGCAGATAGTCCAGAGTCATCGCATTTGAACTTCCGTGGCCACAAGGGGATCGCTATGCGAGCCGACTAATCTCAGGGCGACCACTTGCTTTGTAAATAGCCCGGAGTTACTGCATTGAACCTCAATGACCACAAATGGATTTTTATTTCTCCTTGGATTTGAACATGAGACCTTCAGATACTTTTGACCTTTGGAGACAATCTCAAACCAATCAGGCACCACCATTGTGGTTGTGCTCAGGGATATTAGAAAGTATAAGAAGCATCAAATAAAAAACTGAAAAAAGTATCCCGAAATCAATAGAAAAACCGAAAAAAAAAAAAAAACCCCGAAAAATTCCACTGAAATCAACCAAAACACTTAAAAAAAAATTCAAAATCAACAAAAAAAACTTAAAAAATTCCGCGAATGTTAAAAACTTTTTTTCACGTGATCCCAACCAAATTAACAAATGTAAGTTAATTATGTAAAATAAATAAATAAAATGATTAGTAATAAACATAAAGTGACTCCTTTTCTTGAGATTTGAACAATGGAACACAAACAAGTGCATTAAAATGACCTTTTTAGCCCCCGTTGTTGTATTATGTTCGGGCCAGTAGGGTCGTGGCCAATTGGCATTTTCGTCTTCTTGCTATTATAATATGTAAAAAGGTAAAATACGATTTATAATTTTTTTTATAAATTAAATTAAGACTAAACTTTAAATTTGGTTCCTGTGGTTTATCAAAATTACACTTTTTGTCTACGTGGTTTCGTAATTACAAGATAACCATCATGGTTTGTAAAAATGTATGAATTTGATCCCTCTTCTAACGACCATTAAAGGATGGTGTTAAGAGGCATTTTCGTTTTTTTATTGATTTTTTGTCTTTTACCCAGTCAAAAACCACAATGACCAAATCATAAAATCGGTTTCGATTGGCTAAAAGTAAAGGTTTTAATGACGTGAGGCATAACATGACAACAAGACCAGTCTCAAGCCTTAGAAGTCACGACGAGGCCACATCGTTTTTTTATCTATATCATATATAATATTGTGTGTGTATCTATAGATACATAAACATATGTTTTATATTATTACTAGCAAAGACAGACCTATGATTTTTTTTTCCAAATGATAACATCATTTGACTATAAGAAATAAATAAATAAATAAATATATATATAAAATTTTCACAAAATCATCATTAGTTTATTGATTAGTTCATTGTTTATCATGAGTGAAGTCCTGGGTTGAAGTCTTTTTATTGCAATTTTTTTTCTTCCAGAAACATAATAAATCTGAAATTAAAAGCTAAAAACTAAAAAAATTAGACTAACAAGATACAGACTCGGGTATGGGGTGGAAGAAAAGCATTACAAACCAACTCTACCAAGAGAATTTATTTTATCATTGTAGTTTCAAAATATACACGGTGACACACAACAAATTGATACGGTGACCTTTTTCACGACGCTATAATTTTTTACATTACGACAGAGGAACGAAGCGGTAGCCCGTGCCACCGTATCTAATACAGTGGTTATGTCCCTAATCACTAAATGATTCAATGATAATAAACAACTTAAATTAAGTTATAGATTAAAAGCTAACGAATAAGACATTAGAAAGGTAAGAAAATCAAATATAATGTTACAAAAACCATGCATTAGACCATGACGTGCCACAAAATTAACGTGTTATGAGACACAACCTTGAGCCACGATGCGTCAATCTTTAGAATATTGGTTAAAAGACAAAAAAATAATGAAAATGCCCCTCACGTAACGTAAATTTTTTAACAATCGTAAAGAGAAGGACCATATTCGAACGTTTTTGCAAATCACGATAACCAAATTTAATTTCAAAACTCCAGTGACTAAAAGTGTTATTTTGACAAACCACAGGGACTAAATTTATAGTTTAATCTTAAATTAGTTAAATATTGTTCAGAAATTCTGAAAATTATACAAATATCCATTCTGATGTTCCACCCCCACGTTCTCCCTCTCTCTCTCTCTCTCTCCGTTTATAAGCAAGCCATTTCGTGTACTTCCAGTAAACACTTGACCCAATCCGATTTGACTCGCCACCGCCACTGCCACCGCCTCCGCCGCTACAAAACGGTGGCGCTACCTCTCCGCACCACTTTTCAGCACCAGCTTATTATATACTCGGCGGCAGCTCAGGAAGAATGTCTCTTTCTAAACGAGTTTCCTTAGCTCCCCAATCACCGGCACAGCCTCAACAAGATCTCAAGCACCGAGTGATCACGTGCCTCAACAAGCTCTCTGACCGGGATACGCTTGCCGTCGCTGCGGCGGAGCTAGAATCCATCGCTCTCAGCCTCAATCATGACTCCTTTGCGCCGTTCCTCACTTACCTCTCCGCCACGTCGTCGTCTGACAAGTCTCCGGTACGGAGGCAATGCGTCCGTATCTTAGGAGTTCTCTCGGTTACTCACGGTGATGCTCTCTCACCTCACATTTTTAAAATGCTATCTGCCGTAGTTCGCCGTCTCCGCGACCCTGACTCCGCTGTCCGGTCTGCCTGTGTCGGAGCTGTGTCCTCCATTGCATCGGAAATCACTAAACCGTCCTTCTCTTCGTTGTCGAAACCGTTGGTGGAAGCTGTTCTGACAGAACAGGATCAGAACTCTCAGATCGGTTCCGCTTTGTGTCTGTCGGCAGCGATAGAGGCGTCGCCGGATCCTGAACCGGCGCAGTTGCAAAAGCTATTGCCTAGGGTTTTGAAATTGATTAAATCCGATAGCTTTAAAGCTAAACCGGCATTGTTATCGGTTATCGGCAGCATTGCTGGAGCTGGTGGCGCGGCTTTTAACCGGAATTCTCTAAATTCCTTGATTCCGTGCTTGGTTGACTTTCTGAGTAGTGACGATTGGGCGGCTAGGAAGGCGGCAGTTGAGGCGTTGGGAAGGTTGGCGGTTGCGGAGAAACTTCAATTGACGGCATTCAGGTCTTCGTGTCTTGCGTCTCTAGAGAATAAGAGATTTGATAAGGTATCAACCAGCAATCATATTGTTTCAATTTGAAGTGAATATTCCATATACGGTCTCTGTAATTACTTTGGGCACAATCACATAGGGGAGACCGCAAATTAGTGAATTACTCCTTTCTTTCAAGCGGGGTGATTTTGTTGGTGGTTGAACGACAAATTTACCTCACGACTCATCGCTTGAATTTGATTTCGAATGTACAGGTGAAGGTAGTCCGTGAGTCGATGAACCGGGCACTAGAATTGTGGAAGGAGATTCCAGGGCACCTAGATGAGGTCCCTGTTTCACCTCAATTGGATGACATTTCATCTTCTAAAGGTAACCGTATTTGGGAACAAACCTTCAGACTTGTAAAACATTGGTGAAACATTAATTAGTTGTTGTTACCTTTTTGTTATGTGTTTGTATTATGTTCATTTTGTTCACAATTTGAGTTGTAAAGACCCAATAATGTCAAACGCTAAGTTAGGCAAATTGAACTCATCAGATATTAGCAAACAATAATTAAAGTTGGAACATGAAACGTTTTGTTATGTTTCAATTTGTTTTTTTCATTTTGTAATTTGCGAGTTTTTTAGACTATTCCTATACGTTGGAGGGCAATGGTGACACTTCTTGATTAAATGAATGACATGATGCATCCCATGTTTGATAATATTTGGACACTTTCTTGTTGGCATGCCCTTCATTCCTTCAATTTTCATTTTATAATGTTTCTTGTGCAACATCTTTCATAGTCGAACCAATTTAGTTAAAGGGCACCTAAGTTAATTCAAGTTATAGTAATTGTTAATTGCTACAGTTAATGTAGTTGGTGAATATTTCTTAAAATCATCAAGTTTGCATCTGGAAGGTAGTGAGTTTGAAATCAAAGTAAATTAAATGTGGTTCCCTTTTGGGAATTAAGGAGTAGCATTTAAGTTCAAGTATTACATGTCATCTTCTACATCATCGTCATTTAAGAACAGTTGCTAGGGCACTACTGTAACTCTGTCGAAATGATTGTCCACATTGCTACCCAGTCTTTTCGTTTCAATAGCTGATGGACTATTTTTGATTTCTCATGGATCCAGATAACGGCGTTGGGAGATCCCCAGCTATTTGCCCAAACAGTCCTCCTGCTGCTGCTTTGGAGACTACATCAAAGGAAAAAGTTCCCAGTAGTATGTATTCTCCAATTCAACGTTCATCTCCGACTACAACACAAAGTAGAAGTCCTTCAAAGAACAACTACAGGAAACAGAGTGCTTTAATTGCCAGAAAGATGGATTTTGACAAAGAAACTGATTCGAAGGTTAATGTTCCTGTACCCAAGCCTGCAGCTGTAGAGGTAGATTATAAAGAAAGTTTTGTGAGGGAAAAGTTGGAGGCTCCTGATACAGTGGATACTGACAAAAGGGTCATTTTAGAAATGGAAAAAAGAGTCACAGAACAGGTAATATCTAATAAAACAAGAGATGGCAACTTTGGGAAACTGGATGGTTTAAGATTTGGTTCTCGTGTGGTTCCATTTATTGACGACTGTGAGTTGGACATGGACATAAACGGCAATGCAATTGAATATGTTTATGGGAACCAGAAAGAGGTTGAGGATTTATCTCTGATCCAAAAACAGCTTCTTCAGATTGAAAACCAGCAATCAAATCTCTTAAATCTTTTACAGGTGCTTTGACATGATACCCTTTTGTATTTTGTTTTAATACTTTTCTTCTTGTCATTTACAATTCTGTGTCATTGATTTCAGAAATTCATGGGAAGTTCTCGTAGTGGGATGAATTCTTTGGAGACGCGAGTGAACGGCCTAGAGAAGGCATTGGATGAGATCTCATATGATTTGGCTATATCAACTGGAAGAGTTTCAAGTAACGACTCTTGTTGCATGGGTACTGAATTTCTGAGTCCTAAATTTTGGTGGAGAACAGAAGGGCAATATCCTAGTCCAAGATCACCTTTCCGTGGGAGTCACCAATCAAACTCTGATCGATGTTTACCAAATAAAGACTTCAATTCCAACATAACTAATCTGGGTAGTCCAACAGCGAACAAGATTGGTTCAGGCAGGGTTGGAAATCCAGGTAGAAGCTTAGAATCATTATTGAGTGCTAGAAAGAAGAAAGCTGCGCAGGTCCAATATCATAACAATGACAGGTTTGATAGAGGCAATTTGGCCAATTACATGCAGCAAAGAATCTAAATACAGGTATTTCAACCATCTCTAGTAACTATTACTGTACTAGGTCCTTTCTTTTTTCTATATTTGCCTTTGTCTAGTGACCGCTGGTTAATAAAGACCGCTTTTGGTGATTGTGAAAGATAAAAAACTCACAATCTGTAAATAGAATTTCTTTTTCCGCTTTCACTCTGACTGGTTTTGTTCGATAGTTTTCTAGAGTATCAATATATGGATGCTTCTAGAGTATCAAACTATCAATATATGATGCCCAAGAACAATTCGTAGGCCGTTTTAAAGCGAAACTAAAAGTTCAAGCGCTGGAAAGACACAGCACATGCAAGAAACATAGACATAAAATAACCTTTTGAGGAATTTTCAGTTGGTAGACATTAGAGACTAGCCATATGGGCAATGCTACTTTTGTAATGTTTATGGGCTGTTTGATTCAGACTGAGGAATGAAAATGACAGGGAATGAGTATGGGAATGAATTTTCTATTCCCCACATTATTATCCCGGAATGAAAATTTAGGCTTCCAGGGGAAAACAAACATGTTTACATGATTCCATGATTGCCTACATCCACGATTATTGCTAGGATTCTTTATTGTATGTTGTGGAATTTCTTTACACTTTGTTCTCAAAAACTTTTTCTAAGGAAAAGAAAGGATAGGGAAGGGAAAGAGGGAGAAAACAAAAAAACCGCTCTAAACTTGTTAGGAGAAAATATCATTTATGTTTCCTCCCAAATGTGGGAAGGAAGGCCGGGAAAGAAAATATGAAAGGAGTCTGTAATCATTTACGACAAAAATACATTCAATAAAGAAAAATATGAAAAACAAATATCAAGGGTATATTTGTTAAAAGGCCACCATCTATATTGTATTGACAACTAGAGTCAAGTTCTTACGATAACAGTAACCAAATAAGAAAATAAGAAAACAGTCAAATCACATATGATTTGACTGTTTTATCACGTGTAAAATCACAAGTGATTCATGCTACTTGCCCGACCACGTCTCCGGCGCACCTTGCTGTCGAGCGTTAGTGTAAAATCACGTGATTTTGCACCCAATTTGGTTGTTTTTGTGTTCTCTTATTTGGTTACTGTTCTCATTTGAACCTCCCTCTTGACAACTAAGTTACATAATGGAAACTAGAATTAATCGATGCCAAAATTCAATGTTTTAACCCTCTTCTCCTTTCGTCTCAGGTCTATCTACGCTCGTAGCAGTTCATTTTATCATATACCACGAGTCATCCACACTTGAAAGTTGAAAGAACAAACTCGACATCATTTCCCGAAGTTTTTGTTAATTTTAGCAGGATGCATCCCCTGCTACACTTATGATATGCCAAATAATATCGAAAGTTGTTCATTTCAGGTATGTTATACACGTTAGGTTCCATCTCGCATGGTCATTTGAGATTAAGTACAGAGAATCCCCCCTTCCCCCCTTCTTTTCTTTTTCCCAATATACACGGCTTTTGGCTATTGTGTACATGATTCAGGCGTTCACAACGTTAAGCTTATATTGTTTCGGGGGTTCTGCTTGTGTGCCAAAAATGCAAATGGAAAGTGAAAACTTTACCCCCGATTGTTACAGTGTGCTGTTTTCCTATTGCTTATCTGGTCAGGTAAGCTGCATGAAAGAAAAAAGTATTTTATGTCTTTTTCGTATCTTCATTTGTACTCTCTGCATTAAAAAGTGTACATTTTGATGTTCAAACCATGTGGGTTTGCTACCCAAAATTATGTTCTATATTCCATGGTTGGGTTCTCGTGAGACCTGACTATTTGTGTGAGACCTGTGAGACCATGAAATAACATTGAATCTTCACAGCGGAATCCTGTGAAGGTACAAAAAACTCCGAACCTTCACACATTTTTGTTGTGAAGGTTCACAATGTTTTGTTGTGAAGGTTGTGTTATTTAGTGGTCTCATGGATCTTATCAAAACAAGTTGGTCTCACATGATCCATTCTAAAGTATATAGAGCATTACTTTTGGTCATTCTGAATGATCAACTGATTTAACTATCAAATTGCAGCTTTGTTACAATTAGAGATGGACGCAAAGCCCAAGTACGATGCCTGGCCCAGGCCTAGACCAGGCCCTGCTTGAAAATTCCCGGGTCTAGCAAGTCTGTCTGAAGCTCGGTCCGGGCTAGGCTAGGCATCGAAGCCCGATCAGGCTGAAATTTTGGGGTCAACCCGGGCTCAGATGTGGCCCGAAAAAGCTCGATCAAGCCCCTTTTGTTCTCTCAGAGAAAGGGCTTAGAACCATCAAGGATCTTTTTTATCAGTCACTAAACTATGTCAAAAGTTGTAACTTACGTAAAAGCAGAAACTGGAGTTAAAAAGAACTTGGCGACCCAGCCCATAAACACAAGCTGGACGTCATTGTTTTCTAATCAGAATTCAGGCCTGTTAACAATTTGGCTCATGCCCATTTACGCATTTCTTTCCCATTAAAGGTCTGTTTCTTAGCAGTTTAATGAGTATAATGAGACTCACAATTTATTCGTTTAATTATACATGACTATGATAGCAAAAGTGACTTATTCGATAAGTTTCTAGGAGGAGTTTTGTGCAAAAAGTCATGATTTTCCAAACTTGTCTCTCCCAATTAAAAACCAAACTCCTTCCATCTATGGAAAAACCCCTCTCAAACACAAACATTTCTAATGTATACAGTCGGATTAATCAACACATACAACTTTATCTACATCTATACTATATTATAAAACATTTGACAAAAACTCTTAAAAACTATTTTTATGTATAAAATACTTTTTATTGATGCATATTACTTAAAATTCAAGATTACAAGTGATTTTACGTAAGTACAACTTATTAAAGCTTTAATTTAAATTTGTGTAATTAACTGCAGATAAATATAATCAAATACAAGATACACATCTATTTTAAATATAGAAAATCTAAAATATAATTAAAATAATCATTGAGTTTTTAACTGAATGTTTAATTATTATCTTTAATAAAAATTATATTATTAAACCAAAAATAAATTACTTTGTTATTACATTAAAATTAAATTATAATAAAAAATTGAATTAAAGAAGTTACATTAAAAAAATGAAAACTATTAAATAGTTAATTTGATACTAATATCGATTTTATTTTTTTAATTTTTTATACTATCTTCAAATTTATATTTCATTCAAAAATAAAAACGTTATCACTTTCTTAAAACCACATGAAATCGTATTATATCGATAGAGAAATAATAAAAACTAAACATTAAAATGGAGATTTATCTCGCTGCATTGCGTGAGTATTCTTCTAGTAGGACTTAATGGAAAACCAATCAAACAATCCTTAAAAATCTTTGTTAAGAAAACGATTCTCTCTTTGCTTGGTTCTTGGACATTGAATATCTAAACTTTCTAAAACAAATTCATATTCAATTAACTAGATACCAATAATCACCATCGATCACTCTATGCCATTCACGGTTGTTCGGGGTTTATTCAATGTGCCTAAACTAGTTCAAAAACCCACGGTTTACACACATATAATGTTTATTCTGAATTTGAAAAGATCAGTTATAAAAACAACACTTTACCTAATGAAAATAGGTGAATTCAAACTTTCAAAGGCCTCCAACACGAAGTGGACATAAAGAAAAAGTGCAAGTGACAAACACGTGCTCTAATTGTTTTTTTTAATTAATGGGTATTTATTTAATATAAGAAATTATTTATTTAATCAAATTAAAAAACTAGTTGACGTTATGTTGAATTATATCCATCCTCCTTCCTACAGAGGTATGTGAACAAAAAGGAACAAAAAATAGGTGTATGTGCGTGAAAGAGAGTATAAATAACAACCCTTTTAAGTTCGTTTTACCAAGATCTTAAGGAGCGTTTGGTTTAGGCAGATGAATGAAAATGAGTATGAAAATGACAGGGAACTTAACTTAATCTGGAATGAAAATTTGAGCTTTTAGGAGAATAGATCCATTATATCATAAAAACCAAACAATTTCTTTTATTTTCATTCCTATTAATTACTGTTTAATACCTCTTACCAAACACCACACAATCATTTTCTGTTTGTTCTCCACGTCTCTGGGATTAGTCTAGGTGCACATAAGTTGACACGGACACCCAAATTAAAAAAAAACATGTGATGACGTAAATGATGATTTGGGTAGTGGGGGGACAACAACGTAACCAAGAGCGTCGTATGATTAACAAAATTAATTTAGATAACTTAGAGTTCTTTCACCACATGCTTATTCGGTAAGTTTTTACCAAGTCACATCACCTTACCGGATGAAATAACAAAAACTGAGAATCTTACCTGGTAATAGCGATAGTAAGAACCGAGATCTTACCCAGTAAGTAAATATGCCAACTATTGCCGAGTTAGCCCTTACCGGGTATATTGTCATATACGATGCCACTAAAATTTTACCAGTAAGATACTTGATAGTATTGAATCTTATTGGTAAGTGCGTTTACTCAAACGATCCCTTAATATAACTATTATAATCATAAAAATAAAACACATGACAAAAACCCATAAAACATCAACCATTTTATATGATCTTTTTGTACCATAAGATTTCAACTTTTAATCTTTTTAATAAAGCAAAGTTAGGTGCAATAAAAGATGTGCAAGGCTTTATTGTGACTTTTTGATGTGTGATATGGTAAAGTGTGGGATAGATTTGGGAAAAAACAATCCTCTTTCTTATTCTTAACGTGGTTGATCTTCTATTTTTCTTTTTTCTTTTTCGGTTTATAAATTGAAAACGAAAATAAAAATACAAGAAAAATGTATTTCTATTGAAAAAAAGCCAAAATTATAAATAGATTGTTTTTAAATCCCTGAAAACAAAAACGAAAATACTTTTTGGCAAAAACGTCTGATATTTCATGTGTTATTGTAAGTGTGTTGGTCTTCAGGAAAATAGTGTATTTATTTCGTGGGGGTATAGGAAAGATGTATGTGGGATTTATTGAAGTTGAATGTATCTGGTTTTGTTTGCTTTGATTGTCATTAGGGCTGTAAACGAACTGAATGTTCAGCGAACCGTTCGACGGAAAGTTCGTTTGTTTAATAAATGAATGAACATGAACAATTTTTTTTGTTTGTTTAGTTAAATGAACGAATATAAAGAAGAGTCTCGTTTGTTCATTTATGTTCATGAATGTTCGTTCATTTACGTTCGTTTGCGTTCGTTTATATATTAAATTTAATATATAATCTTTTATTTATTTTGTTTGAATTTAAATAATATTTATTTAAGTTTTTAACTTTTTAGAATTTATTTAGATTTAAATTTTATCATCATTTTGTCTTATTTGATATCTTTTCACTTTTCACTTTTCACTGTTCGTTTATGTTCGTTTAACCCGTTCGTTTATGTTTGTTTGTTTACGTTCATTTAGCATGTTAACAAACGATCATAAACGAACACAAACACAAACGCACCGGATTTTTAAACGAAAGAACATGAATACAAAGGTTCTCTTTCGTATTCGTTCGTTTGTTCGATTAAGTTAAACGAACGAACATGAACAGAGACTTGTTCATGTTCGTTCGATTCGTTTAGAATCCTAATTGTCATGTAGTATCTTAGTCTATGTTGACAGTCATAAACTACTTTATTCTTTTTAGCTTAAAAACCCCTTGCAGTAAGCCATGAACTAGTTTTTTGAAAAACTATTTCAGATAGTTTATTGAAGTTCTTTTTATTATTTTTTTTCTTCCAATTATGCCCTTTGTATTTACATAAGTGTCCCTTATATCTTTCTAAGTCATTTTACATTATCATCTAACTTATCAACTAGTATTTTTTTTTCAAATGTTATCAGTTTATCAACTACATACTCAAGCAACAGTTAGTTTATCAACCATAATCTTAAAAGTTAAAATCAAGATCATTCCACTGCAATCTTTTCACTATGATTACCCTGATACAGTTATATTTAATATATAAAAGAACCAGACAAACACATGTTTAATCTGTTAAAATCGACATCCCGTTTATCTTAATCATGTCAGCTAATAGAACACCAGCTAACAGTCCAAGAAAATGACATTCACATATACGACGCAGAACATGAATCCAACTAAGCTGACTAATTAACAACACATAACACAACAGAAAAAAAAGTCACGTCATAAAATTTTCAAAAACAATCATTATAAAACATATAACACGATTAAGCCATTCAAGATTTGAGTATTTAAACCCATTAATGGCTTAATACAAAATATATGATTGTGGTAATGGGGACAAGACTCACATGAACCATTCACTGAACCATCAAAATCATGGTCTAAAATCAAAGATTGGAAAAAATTTGATATGGCCAAAAAAGGGTGGGAGATGTATAGTTTAAGATGGGCTTATTGGATGGTGGGGTTAATGTGCCCCATATCCTCACAAATCACACCCACCCATTAAGTCACATTAATAATTAAGACAAAAATGAGATTATATCTATACTATATTACAAAGCATTTGATAAAAACTTTTAAAAATCATTTTTTATGTGTAAAGTACCGTTTATTAATGCATATTACTTAAAACTCAAGATTGCAAGTAGATTGCGCGTAAGTACAAGTTATTAAAGTTCCATATCTAAATCCGTGTAACTAACTGCAGATAAACATAATCATTTACATGATAAACATTTCATTTTCAATATAAAAAATCTAAAATATAATTAAGATAATCATTGAATTCTAACAGAATACATAATTATTATCYTTATAAAATTTATAATATTAAATCAAAAATAAATTATTTCATTATTAAACTTAAATTAAATTATAATAAAAAAATAAATTAAAGAAATTACATAAAACATATAATTTTTAAATAGTTGATTTGATAGTAACATTGATATATTTTTTTTTTTTCAAATTTTTATGATATCTTCAAATTTATATTTTATTCAAAAATAAAATCATTATTTCTTTCTTAAAAACATATAAAATCGTATTATAACATCGACATAGATAAATAATAAAATAGAACATTAAAATCGAGATGTGTCTAGCTGCATTGTGCGAGTACTCTTATAGTAAACATAAATATACTTTTACAAGACCTAAAAAATCTAGATTTAAGAATTAAAAATGGATTAATTTAAATTTTGTTTTGTTCTATTTTTAATAAACTAATTAGGTCATATAAAAAATAAAATAAAAAATTAACCCGTCGAAAATCGTATACATGTATTCAAATACTTAATCTATAATCTATACTATATTATAAAGCATTTGGCTAAAACTCTTAAAAACTCTTAAAACTCTTAAAAACTCTTAAACTCATTCATTCCTATCTGATTTCATCACATATATGAATTCGTATAACTAACTGCAGATAAACACAATCAAATACAGGATAAACATCTCATTTTAAATCTAAAATATAATTAGTATAATCATTACATTCTAACAGAATATTTAATTATTATCTTTGTAAAATTTATACTATTAAACCAAAAATAAATTATTTTATTATTAAACTTAAATTAAATTATATAAA
>NC_037539.1:1414399-1419829 GCF_001531365.2 Cynara cardunculus var. scolymus
TTGATATCTTCAAACATATATTTTATTCAAAAATAAAAACATCATCGATTTCTCAAAATCACATAAAGTCATATTATAATATCGACTGAGATAAAGAATTAAATGAAATATTAAAATCACGATGTATCTCGCTGCATTGCGCGAGTATGCTTCTAGTATATTATAAAGCATTCGACAAAAACTCTTAAAAACGATTTTTTATGCATGAAGTACTGTTTATTGATGCATATTACTTAGAATTCAAGATTACAAATAAATTGTGCGTAAATACAACTTATTAAAGGTTCATGTTTGAATTCATATAACTAACTGTAGATAAATATAGTCAAATGCAAGATAAACATTTCATTTTAAATATAAAAAACCTAAAACATAATTAGGATAACCATTGAGTTCTAACAGATTAATTAATTATTATCTTTAATAAAAAATTATATTATTAAATCAAAAATAAATTACTGCGTTATTAAATCTAAATTAAATTATAATAAGAAAATTGATTTAAAGAAATTACACAAAAAAACAAGAACTTTTAAATAGTTAATTTGATACTACATTGATATATTTATTTTTGAAATTTTATGATATCTTCAAATTTATACTTTATTCAAAAATAAAAACATTATCCCTTTATTAAAACCACATAAAAACCATATTATAACATCTACATAGACGGAATAAAATTAAACATTAAAATCAAGATATATCTCACTGCATTGCACGAGTGAAGTCAATTCCACTTCATTTGTCTTTGACAATCGTGAATAATTGAATTAACCTATGAAGGCCTAAGTGAAGTCACATACACCCCCTCAAACCGATTTTCATCAGTGGGATTTTTTGAATATGAAAGGTGTACACTCTAAACTTTGAACAGTACTCATAGATATTAGAAAATAAAGGTTTATCAACAAAAAAACTGAAAAAGTCATCAAAATCAAAAAAAAAAAAAAAAAAAAAACATAAAAAGTCTATTTTGAAACGATGAAATTCGACTAAAACGTAACGACATCTTTCCAAGTCTTTAATCCACCGTAAACGCGTACCCGTTCATAAAAAGATTTGGATCCACCATCGACAATCCATAAAATCAACAACGATCTTAAGAGACTCGAATCACTGACCTATAAAAACGAGTTTCAAAACCTAATATTTATTTATCAATTGAACTGATGTTAAACCTCCTTTACAAAAATTGAATTGTTTTGATGGTTAATTCTTTTTTAAATATATAATATTTATACGATAAATAAAATAAATAAACTTATATATCTTTTTCATCTTTGATAATGTTTGAACCATTGATCTAATCGGAGGTTAAGTATTCACAAACCACTAAGGCAAACGCCTTTGATTTTGATGGCCATGTTTGCCGCCTCTTGTTTTATAATAAATAAATTAAAAAAAAAGAATCTATATTTTCTGAAAATGGAACATAATATTGGAATATTCCAAGTTGATGGTGTAGAGTTGCTCATACCATCTTTCCTTTTTATCATGATTTTTTTATTTATTTAAATACTTTTTTTTTGGAAAAGGACGTATAATATATATATATATATATATATATATATATATATATATAAAATAGTGGTTATTTTTTGTTCATTTATGTCTATTTGTTTATGTTCAGTTATGTTTGTTTAACATTTTAATGAACAAATGCTTTTTTTAAAGAACAAATGACACGGAAAAATTTGTTTGTTAACGTTTGTTTATTTAACCATATTAACGAATGGACATAAACAAATTTCATTTAACATTTTATGTCTATTTGTTTATGTTCAGTTATGTTATGATTTATACTTACCGGATAAATTTCCTCATCGGATGAACATGAGAAGGGTCAAGAATCTTATCCGGTAAGAGCGATGAGAATGATGGAGAGTCTTACTCGGTAAGTGGGGATGACGACTCTTACCCAGGTAAGTGCTAGCTTACCCACTAAATTGTTGCATTCAATATGTTTTGATATACTAAAATCTTACACATCAAAATAAATCATAGTGTTGACTTCTATCGGTAAGCGCTTACCGGGTAAGCAATTGGGTAAACGACCCCTAAGTCTACCTCCACCTCTGTTGTCGTACCCACATAAAACGACAATTATCTCCTTTGTCCCCTCCCAACCTGCCATCTCGTTCATCTATCCTTGAACCCACCACCCTACCCCACCCCACCCTCCAAATAACCCCACCCCACCCCTACCCCTACCATGAAATCCATCTAGCACTCTCCGAGACTCCAATGATCTCTCCTGTAAAATAAAACCCACCCCTTCTGTCGTCCATGTAATTAAAACCCACCTCTTTCGAGGGACAGATCCTGCAATCTTTTGTTTTCGTACTTTGTTGTCCCACACTGTCTTGCAAAATGAAACCCATCCCTTCTCCCACTTTGTTCTCTATTTTCGTTTTTCATACAGATCTAAAGGAGATACAGAGAGAAGGGAGAAAAGTTGCAGGTGGGGGTGGTCTCGATGGCTAGACTGTGGGTATTAGGCGTTGATGGAAGAAGAGATTGAAGGTCGGAAAGGGGAGGTCGCAGGAGAAGGTGGGGGAGGGAAGAGGAGGTCGGCGGAATTTGACGTTCAAGTTACTCATCTGAAAACAATATTTGCTATAAAATAAACGCCGAGCAGATTACGTGTTTCATCCACGTGATAAGGTCTTTTTAACGATCCACGTCTCTTTTTGGAAATTTTAACGAAATGTGTCATTGTAATTGTGTTTTTACCGAGTTACACCCTTGTAATTGCGTATTTTTATAATGAATTACGTTCCTATGATTGTAGTTTTTTTTTAATTGAGTTTGGTCTCTAAATAAATCAATGAATCAGACCCCGTGATTGCATCAAGGACTCGGTTTATTGTAAAGATGTAATCACATGGATATAATCCGTTGAATTTTCAAAAAGAGAACAAGAACCGTGAAAAACGTATAACCAAAGGACGAAACATGTAATTTACTCATAAATTTATGATATTGATTTTGATTGATGTTTTATTAATTATATTATTGCCAACCACAATATTAGACATATAATATAGAAATAATTGAATTTCGGTGAGAATGGAAATTATGATGAAAAAATAAGAAAAATTTCACCATTGGATCAATTATAATTGCAGATAAGGGTGTGCAAAATCCGAATAGTCCGAAATCCGAACTGAAAATAAGGTGTTTATGCAAAACTCGAATACCCTGAAACCCGAAAATACGAAACCCAACTTTTAAGAGTATATTTGGGTTTCATCTTTGGCCATCCGACCCGTTCGAGAACCGGAAATATATATATATATATATATATATATATATATATATATATATATATATGGGTTGGGATCCAGTGAGAGGTGTAAGAAGGGATATGTATCCTTCTATGCACATTAGGATTAGATGCACCGAATCAATCTCCGCTTTAAGCGAGATTCATGAATGAGTTTGAGATTAAAGATGATCAAGGGTCCATATCTATTTTTACGCTTCTCACATTGACTCTCATTCTTACACGATCATTCGCCTATATTTTAAATATTATATAAATATATTTATTTATCTAATTATCTTTTGAAAATTCTAAATTCTAGTCGGTCGAAATGTTTTACAATTTCAAAACTTACTATTGATTTCTTTAATATCTCAATTGATTTAATTCATCATCAAAACCAATTGAATTTATATATACATTTTGCATTAAAATAATACCTGAAATCCGACCAACCCGAATCCGAAGCAACCGGATTCCGAAACTAAATATGGGTCTTGATTTCCATATCCAAAATCCGGTCGGGCTTTTGGTTTGCCCACCCCAACCCGCCCGATGCAAACCCTGAATTGCAGATCAACACTAATGCGTTGCACCGAGAAGCACCATATCAATTTCCGTGATAATGGATGGAGTGAGATTAAAAATGATCAATGATTCAGATTTATTTTTACGTTTATCATCTTAACTCCTATTTTCCGTGGTTCTTCGTGTGTGTGTGTGTGTGTAGAATAAATTACAAAAGGACGAAAATAGAAATATTCACGTAAACAAAATAAGGAAAAATGTAACGAATAGAAAGGCATACAGAAGAAAAGAAATAGAACCTTGTATTTCTTTTTAGGAAAAAGAAGAAATAAATTTTAATGGATGAAAAAAAAGAAATTAGGGAAAGATGAAAAAGTAGACCAAATGAACGGTGCTGATTAGAAAGGTATACAGAAGACTCGTGGTCATGCGTTACATCTAAGCAGAACCCAAAGGAGTCATGCTTATTAGAGGAGCACAAGTTCTTTGTATACACACTAAACCGTAGAAATACCCCTATTATAACAACTACTTACCTATCAATCTCACAATTTCTTTAATCCATTCACACACACACACACTCTCTCTCTCTCTCTCTCTCTCTCTCTCTCTATCTATAGAGAGAGACAATGGCAATTGTGCCTGGAAAGTGTTCGGAGGCGGTTGCTGGTGGCGGTGGAGGAGGAGGAGCTGGTGGTGCGACCTTTTCATCTACCATGAACAACGACGGAGGAATCACGGGAAAAGGTATCATGTTGTTTGGAGTTAGATTGATGGAAGGCGGTGGTGGAGGAGGAGGATCATCGTTCAGGAAGAGCGCTAGCATGAATAATTTAGCTCAGTTCGATGAACAACCTCAGGATTCTAACGTCGATGCCGTTGGATATGCCTCTGACGACGTCGTTCATCCCTCGGCTCGGAGTCGCGAGCGGAAGAGAGGTAGTTTTCCACCGATCCGTCTACTAGTTGATTTTTATTTATAAGATCATCTTCTTCTGTGATTTAGTTTTTGTGAAGTTATTGATTTCGATTGATTTTGAGTTGAATAGGAGTACCGTGGACGGAGGAGGAACACCGTCTGTTTTTGGTCGGGTTACAGAAGGTAGGGAAAGGAGATTGGAGAGGAATTTCAAGGAACTTCGTGAAAACACGAACGCCGACTCAGGTGGCTAGCCACGCTCAGAAGTACTTTCTCCGACGGACCAACCACAATAGGCGACGCCGGAGATCCAGCCTATTTGACATTACCACGGATACGGTACTGTTTAACATATTTTACTTGATTTATCTATTTGCTCATTTAAATTCAATTATTTTTCGCTCTTCATTTGCTTATGAAATTCTTTTTGGTACAACATTTTTCACACTAAAAAATAGCAACTTCTGTGTGACTCTGTCATTTAGCTGTATAATCTTAATTGAAATTTTAATTAAAGGTTGTTTTCAGTGTCAAGAACTTGAAATAACCAAACTATTTGGAGGTTGAAAATTTACTCCAACATTATATAAAGGGGAGGCTAATGGCATCTCTATCGATTACTAATGGCATCCATATTCCTATATAATCATTCTTTTTTTTTTCTTTTTTTTTTTTTTAATGTTTTTGTCCTTTTATTGTTTATTTCTTTTTTATA
>NC_037539.1:1420832-1436270 GCF_001531365.2 Cynara cardunculus var. scolymus
AGTATTTATATAATTATATAATATAACTTAATTAATATATATATATATATATATATATATTAAATAATAATAATAATTAAATATAAGGAAAACACAATTTCCAAACACTTAACACTCCCCTATATAAATCATCTAATCCATCAAATGTTCAGAAAAATCATTTATTATGCGTTTACTAGATCTTTACACTTGAATTAAGTAACTAACTGCTTTAGAATTAAGCAACCCAGCGAATCATGTGGCGGAACCTTAAAATAATTTATTATTAAATAAAACTAAATAATTTATATTTTAAGAACATATCCTGACTCATTCATCTCTTAATAGAAACTTAGTACCAAAATTAAGTTATCTGGTGGAATTAATTAGTATCATTAATTGTTTAATAAAATTAAATTAGCACATGATGTTGACATAACAATTGAATTTATGATGATTACGATTCTTGAGAAAATTAAAAGAATAATTAAAAAGCAACAAGTGATTTGCAATTGGTACAGCATATATACTATTTACTTTGTTTTGAATTTGCTTAAATGCAAAAACCTTTGATAGTCTAAGAAAGTGATTTTCTGTTAATTTCTTTTGACTATTGTTATGTTCTTTATAAGTACATCGATTAACTAAAAATAAAATTTAATTACTATATTGTTTTAAGATTTTTAATGGTAAAACACACGGATAGTGGTGCACTTGTTAAGGTTTTGGGAGACGTAGTGGAATTCTCATTTTCTCTAGTTTGAATAGTGAGGCGCTGTTAAAGTCTTTAAGCCCTTGTGGCGATGGAGGCTTACTTGCAACGATTCCAGACCATTGTGATCGTTCAGAAGATTAGTCGGTACATATAAAAGGACCGAAAAATGTACGTTTAAAAAAAGAATTTTAATGGTCTTGACCTTAAGGTTATGATTTTATATAATTGGGATTCCCCTAATTTCATATCTTACAAAATATGAAATGATTGGTTATTATCACTTGTCTTAAAAGTTGACATGGATGGATGGATGGATTCTTTTGGACAACAAAGATCATCACTTCCCCCAACTACTTATGTGAATGGAGCTCCTCCACACAAATTTTCAATCTCTTATCGTGTTATAGAACATACTATAACATAACAAAAACTTAATGGCTTCTGATTGATGCAAATTAGATTGGGTGAGGTGGGACCGAGTGGGACAAAGTTAAATTATTTTGTTCCCCCAAGACATATGGAGATAGGATAAGACTAGTAGATTACCAAACTATCTATGTCAAATTAAAATTTCAAAAGTCAAAACCTTCCACAATTCTTACAACCGCTTATCTCACTCTCAGCTGTTCGGTCCTTGAAAGAGAGTTTTTGGTAAAAATTTGAACCCCTCTACCAGTCTCCGTCAATGAATCAGCTTGAAATGCTTTCTCATATATGGTTCCTAGGGACGGTTTCCATGTGGGGTCGGTTGGATTTTATTGGTAATCAACCTTTTTTTCTCAAATTTTATACAACTATATATTGTTTATATTGTAAATTATGCAAGATATATATATTTTTTGTCTAACAATGAATTTTGTTTTTCCGCTGACAAATATCTTTCTATACAATTAACTTCTAATCCACACGTTCAAATATAGATCTTGCTTTGTCTTTATTATATACTATTTACTTAGATTAAACAAATACAAAATATATGAAATAAAATGACATATTAAAATTTATACTTGATTAAAATGATAGTTGTCTGCATTTGTATTAGAAATACATTAGAAAGCTCATAAATTAAAAACGCAAATCTACTACTAATTAGAAAACAATTGAGATATTTATGAACTAGTTTTTTGTTAGAGTAGATGGATGATTAAGATATAGTTTGCAAGAGTTATATCATTTGTATTTGAAACCTCCTCCTCTCTCTCTCTCTCTCTCTCTCTCTCTCACTATTTATATAGAAGCTTAATCATTTGAGAATTTAAAATTTGTGAGATCCGTGAGATTTTCTACCTTAAGGTTTTACTTTACATGATTTTTTCCGTCTAAGCATGGTATTTAATGTGTTGATTAATATATATTTGTTTCACATTGTGTTTGTTTCATATGTATTCGGTTCACAACGTGATACTTTTTTACGTTAATTTTTTTTTCACAAACATGTTAAAAAGGTTCATATTGTGAACCGAGTACATGTGAAACAAAATCATTTGTGAAACAAAAACATGTTACTCAATTATTTTAAATTCTAGTATTAGATGAAAAAAAATCATATTATATTATACATGATTCACAAGTTCTCAAGGTTATCACAATTTTATGTGTTCTCAAAATAAGATCCCTAGATGAAGGATCGTGTGAGAATAAGAGTTAAGGTGAAAAACTTAAAAAGAGATTTGGACGCTTAATCACGTTTAATCTCACCCTCACCCACGAATTACGCTTCCCAACGGCATTGATCCGATGCATCTCATTACAGTTGATCTTCAATTAGGATTGATTCAATGGTGGAAATCTTTTCTCACCATTCTCCCCATAAATTCCATTCTTATTTAAACCCAACCCAATCTTCTCACTCTCACTCTCACTCTCACTCTCACTCTCTCTCTCTATATATATATATAGCGACCGGGAGAGAACCTTGAAAAAAGAAAGAACCTAAGAACCCATCCAAATCATTGAATTGAGATGATCCAACGAATGTGATTAAAAAGTGGTTATAACCATGTTTCTTAAAAACTACAAATATTAAATCGAAAATCAAGGAAATACAAAAACAATTGGAATAAAAGATGAAGATAAAAAAACGATCATTTTATTATCTTTAATTTTACATCTATTTTGATATATTTTTTTAGGTGATTGTTTGTTCTTGTGTATATCTTTTGCTCGTATATACAGACACTAATTAATTGATATTTACTACTGGATTTGGATGATGCAGTACATGAATTCGTCAATGGATGATGATCAAAAGCCGCGGCCACCACCACCAAGTCTAAAACATGAGTTGGAAAAATATCCAATCTCATCAACTTTTCCGGCAGGCAGGCTACAACTCAGCGGCAATGGAGATCATAATATCCCGATAGAGAGCCTGACACTTGGACGTAAAGCAGCAATTAGCAAGAGCTCGGGAAATCCCATGCCTCCAATCCCCCCCATACCCCCATCTATGAAAATGGCGAAACTCAATCTAAGCGCCGCAGATGATCATCAACCACCATTACCCTTAACGCTAAACCTCTCGACCTCAACATCTTCTGACCAACAATCATCATCATCGTCATCGTCAACTGCAAGACACACGCTGACCAATTTTCAAGAAATATCGGGTAACTTTAATAGCAGCAATGGGGATAGCATTATTAGTGTTGCATGAACATATATATATATATATATATATATATATATATATATGATTATGATTAAAATGTTATAATGATGAATAACTTGGGAGTGTGTTGATTTGTATTTGTAAATTAAGGGGAGGGAGGGAGGGAGGGAGGGAGGGATTTATTTTAGTATAAATTAAGTTTGGATTAGTTTAGGAATGGGATGTTAATTTATTAAAAGATTACTTAGCAGGGGGTCGTTATATATTTGAAAGATTCGCATGCTTTATCGTTTCTTGTTTTTGACATGGTTTATATATATATATATATATATATATATATATATATATATATGTGTGTGTATATGTATGTATGTATATGTGTTATATATATATATATATATATATGTGTGTGTGTGTGTATATGTATGTATGTATATGTGTTGTGAAATGAAAGATGCCTTTTTCTTAGAGGCTTCCAATGGACTGGAAGGCTGGAGTGCTCCAATCATCCAGTAAAATGGCAAAAATTCATGCAGGCCAAGTTTTTGAAACTGCATATTTGCAATGTTTGATTGTCAACAGCAATTATATGTTCCCACTGCTAATTCAATTATTATATATATTTTATTCAAATTAATATACATAAAAATTATTCTTACCTATACTAATATATAACAATTATTATTTTATTAAAAAATGATTTTTTAATATTCATTTTTAACAATAATTTGGTATTTTTTTTAGTGTGGTTTGAATTGATAGATTTTTTTAATGTCAATGAACTATCAAACTTGATATTTTTCTAATGTCAAGATTAGAGATAATGTTACTCTTAATTTTCAGATTTTTCCTTTTTTTTTTATTAACCTGGATATCCAACCCGCTATGCGAGCCGACTAATCCCAGGGTGACCACCTACTTTGCAGATCGTCCGGAGTCATCGCATTTGAACCTTTGTGGCCACAAGGGGATTTTTATTTCTCCTTGGATTTGAACCTGAGACCTCCTGATACTTTTGATCTTTGAAGCCAAGCTCAAACCAATCAGGCACCACCCTTATGGTTGGATTTTTCTATTTTATCATCAGAAGTTAGAGGTATTGGACTTGGATTTTATAGGCCCAAGTGAAAGTTATAATAAAAAAAAGGGTAAAATGCACAAAATAACAATATATTTTCATAAATTTCTTTATTATAGCATTGAACTTTCAATTTTTCTTATTACAACAATGCACTTTCAAACTATTTTTTTATTAGGACATTATACTTTGAAATTTTTTATCCATTATAGCATTGGGTAAACTTTTGATTTAAATTTACCCATTATACCATGTTTTCATGCCACCTCATTGTCCACGTAGACTGTCCACATGTACTATAGTGATGTAACTTTCTTACTACATTATACTTTCAAAATTATTTTATTATAGTATCTACTAGTTCTTATTAAACACCGTATTTTTAATTTTGATATTTAGATATTTTACATGTTATTTAATAAATATATTAAATGAATTAAAAAATTCTAAATTATTCATTAATATACCAGTAACAATAAAACTAGTAAAACATAACTTATCTTTCTATTTTTTTTTAAATATGTGTTTTTTGAAAAAAGAAAATAAGAATTGAATCTTTTTTACCAAAAAAAATTATCTTTTAAAAAATATATTATATTTGTTCAAAAAACTTTTACTTGACGTATAAATATATTAAATCAATTAGATTTTCTTGAATTATTTATTAATATAACAATATAAAAAATTGTAGATCACAATTTATTTCGTTAATATTTTAAAGAAAACTTTAAAAAATATATATTTGTTTGAACAACATAAAATAAGAAGGATTACCTTTTTTACAAATAAAATATATTTCGAAAATAATGTTTCATATTTATTTAAGAAATATTTTACTCTAGAATATTTAATTTGCATGCAACTTAATAAGAAAAAGTCAAAAAAGATTAAATGTTTTTTTAGATCATAACAATGAAAAATGAAAATCACTAATAATAATTTGAAATAAGTTTTTATTTTTATTTTAGTTAAGTTATTAAAATGATGTGTCATCCACATTACCTCATTAAAGCTACACAAGCAAAAAAAAGTCAACGTGTTAACCGGTTTAAAAGATAACAAGTTACCCATTGCTATTATGGGTAGATTGTTTAAAGTACGATGTCTTAATAAAAAATAATTTGAAAGTACATTGTTATAATAAAGAAAAACAAAAGTATAATGCTATAATAAGAAATTTTATGAAAGTATGTGGCTATTTCATGCATTTAACTCATATAACAAATATAATATAATAAAACAAAATAGAAAAAAAGAAGGTAAAAGACGAAAATGGCCCTTGAGTTAATTGTGTTAACGATTTTCCGTTAGAGGACAGGACTCGTAGCGTGTGCTTTTGCATACCACAAGGACGGACGATATAATAAACACGTTGAGGGATCGTAATAGGAAAAACCAACAAACTACAAGGACCAAGAATGTAATTTACTCTTATAAAAATTATAATCTATACTACATTATAAAACATTTGACAAAAACTCTTAAAAACCATTTATTATACATGAAGTATTATTTATTGATGCATATTACTTAAAATTCAAAATTACAAATAAAGTGTGCGTAAGTACAACTTCATAAAGCTTTCATGTTTGAATTCGTGTAACTAATCGCAGATAAACATAATCAAATAACGGAAAAATATGTCATTTTAAATATAAAAAATCTAAAATATAATTAAGATAACCGTTTTACTTCTAACAGAATACTTAATTATTATCTTTATAAAAATTATATTATTAAATAAAAAATAAAAGAAGAATTAAAAAATACAAAAAAATAAGAAATTTTAAATAGTTAGTTTGGTATTAATATCAATATTGTTTTTTCAATTTTTATGATAATCTTCATATTTATATTTTATTTTAAAATAAAAACATTATCGTTTTCTACTAATCACAAAAAACTGTATTATAACATCGACTGAGTCAAAAGAAAAAAAAACATTAAAATCGAGATGTATCTCATTGTATTATACGGGTACGCTTCTAGTATTTTATAAGGTGTGAATTAACCCCCAACATCCGCCAATGCAACACATCCAACTCATCGAGAGAGAAAAAATTCCACTCGGATTACATAGACTTCAATCATTGGCTTTTTATAACTTTTTTTTTTTGGGTGTTATTACGATTCATGGTGTTTATATAATCATTTAAAATTAATATTCATGTCTTGATATGACTCTCTTTTATCTTTAACTTTTTTTATTTTATTTTTTATTTTTAGTATATAATACTTTCATACGATATAACTCGCAAACAGTTCAAGCAGTGGCGGATCCAAAAATTTTACCTAGTGGGGTCACCTTTAAGGTAGACTAAAGGCCCGCAAAGTCGTCCGACGTGTTTTTAACCTAATTACAACGTTTCGAGGGATTTTTAAAGTTTTTTGGTTGATTTCGAGGAATTTTTTTAGTGTTTTTGTTGATTTCGAATAACTTTTTCGATTTTTTGATTGATTTCAATAGATTTTTTGGTCTTTTTGGTTGATTTCAAGAGACTTTTTTGAAGTCGGCGATGATCGGTTAGATTTAACCCTTGTAATTTTGGTTTTTAAAGTCAAGAGATCAAAGATTAGCAGCGTATGTCTGTTAGTTTCTTTAAAAAAAATAAAAATTACCGATAACCTAAATACCACAAAATGGATTACCTTTTGGTACTTAGGGGCCGTTTATCAAATGCTTACGTGGGTAAGTATTTTTCAAGTTACATTACCTTACTGGGTGAATATGAGAAGTACCAAGAATCTTACCCGGTAAGAGCGAGACAACGACCGAGAGTCTTACCCGGTAAGTGAAGACAATGACTCTTACCACGGTTAACGCTTACCGGATAAATTGTTGCATATGATGCTATTTTTGTTGACTAAAATCTTACTCTGTAAGTAAAAGATGATATTGAATTTTACAGGTAAGTGCTTACCGAATGAGTATTTAGTAAACAACCCTTTAATCTTTAATTTGGTCTAAAACATGTCGAATATTTTTGAAATGAAAATCATATATCTCTTAAACGCAATAGTTTATCAATATATGTTCAAAGAGAAAACATCCATTAATGACGTATATATTTTTTTGAATTGGTAAGTGTATTTGCATTCTGAAGAATGGTTAAGAAAATCTTCAGTAACTTTAGGATTGTTTAATTGGTTTCTCATTAAGTCTTATATGAATAAAGTTGTCTGTATGGATTAATCTATTTGTATAGATTGTGAATGTTTTTGTTTGGATAGTTTTTTTAGATGGAAGGAGTGTGTTTTTTAATTGGGAGGAAAACTTAGGTTTTTGCATAAAACTCCCCTTATAAGTTTACTGATTACTATCACCTTCTATATCATTAAGTCACTGTCAAAAAAGCATATATAGTTGAACGAATAAAAGCTGCAAGTCTCATTAAATTCGTTAAGCTGATAACAACCGGGACATTTGGAACTCAAACTGTTGATACACAAACTAGATATTCGTTAAATAGCTCAATCACCTTTCTTTCATATTCCCAACCCAACAATGAAATCAATAATATTCATAAATTTAACTACTGATTTCATGAAAACCAGTAAACAAACACACTTCACCAGAAACCCGTCTTATCGAAGACGTGGCGGCAGTGGCGGCGGCGGTGGCGGCAGCACCAACCGAACAGAATCGTGTTGATTTCGTTCATGGAACCTCCTAATGTAATCTGAAACCTCAAGATTTGTGACTGAAGCCTTCAGCTCATCGCCTCTTCCAATTTCATGGTGGTCATTTCCCTGAATCTTGATGTTTCCGCCATCTAAACCGCCTAACTGGCGGCCATTTGGCGGTTTCTGGTGTTCGGGTTGTTTCTTAAGCTTTGTGAATGAAGCCTTCGGCTCATCTGCTATTCCACTTTCATGGTGGTCATTTCCCTGAATCTTGAAGCTTCCACCATCTAAACCACCCGACCGGCGGCTGTTTGGCAGTTTCTGGTGTTTCTCAGGTGGGTGATTCCTACGTGGTGTGGAATAAGAACTACTTGATCTAACATCATTTACTTGTAACGGGAACGAAGAGAATTTGAGCAACTTTTTCATCATTTGCATAAGCTTCTCACATGAAGATCTCTTCTTTTGACTAGAATCGATTGTCATGCTTGAAGTGAATCCGAGTGATACAAATGGAAACCACCAGGATGAGTATTTATATAACTTTGTGGTGGGAAATTTCGTATACGATAAGAAATAGATAAAAAATGGGAATTGTTCCGTGGGGTACATCATTTGCTTGAACGTAGACGGTATAAAAAAGTGATTTATTGCAGTTTGAAAAGTTGGGAGTCCTTTCGATTGTCGACTTGTTGAGAAATGAATGTGAAAGGGAAAGGAATAAACTTTCGAGAAACTACGGTTCTCGTGAACTAAGCCCTCTAGAATTTTTCAGTATTTATATAAGGATTTTGTCATATGTCTGTTGACACATCTGGTCGTAATTCAAACTCAAGAACTTCGATATTCCCAATTCAACTCTAAAGTTCTTTGGTATGCAGATGGGATGAGACAAGACTAAACTGGATTATGGAAGGCTTCAACGTTTTAATATGACATGAGTAATTTAGTAATTTACATTTTCCAGATTTCTGTTCCACCTATTTATTTAGGGGTTGTCTGGTTGGTTTTTTCATCAAGTCATGTATGAATAAAGTTGTCTGTGTGGATTAATCTGTATGTATAGATTAAGAAGACTTTATTTGAACGGGTTTTTTCATAGATAAAAGGAGCGTGATTTTTAATTGGGAGAGGCAGGTTTAGAAAAACTCGGCTTTCTGCATAAAGCTCCCTCCTAAAAGCTTATTGAATTAAGCCACTTTGTATATCATTAAGCCACTACCGAACAGTCATGTAATAGATAACCGAATAAACTATGAGGTCACATTAAGCTCATTAAGTTGCTAACAACCAGGCCCATAATCAAGTCTTGTCCTATTCTAGTCTAATGTAACGACAAACATAAAAGAACAAGTTCTTATACTGTATTGTACTGTACCAAAACATGCAGAGGAGTCAATTTCATTAGGATATTTGGACTCTTAACACATGATTCAAGCCAATGTTAATATAATTATATTCTTTCAAAAAGAAATATTATAATATGAGATTGATGATAAAGGAGGTAGAGTTTTTCCTAAAGTACAAAGGGAAAAAAAAAGAGAGAGTAAAGTACCTGATTCCTTCCATGAGTTGTCATCTTGACAAATAAAACAAGCGAAGTGGGATCAGAGGAGGGTAAGATATTCTTCTACTTCAAGAAGTAAAGAGATTGTTTCCATATAAGGTATTAGATATTTGGGGTTTAGGTGATGAATCAATGAAAACGGGCTTGGATAGAAATTGGATTGTGTACAGAACACTTTCTGTAAGTAATATTTCGACCCGGTAATTGTATGGGGTATCATGAAATTGACTGAGAGTAATCCAAATTCATACTCTAGATTTTAGGTAGGTAAACATAGAGATACTTTTCTTTTCTTACGTACAAACGAGACGAAAAATACTTTTTACAGTTGTGCAGTTGTTGGCCGTTACTGATGGTTACCGGATAATCATGAGAGCTCACCAAGCTCAAGCTGAAATCAGCTTCAGTGTCGGCCATTTGTACACATACTGCAGATATTGAAGCTGAAATAAGCTTTAGCGTCAGCTATTTGTACATACCACAAGGGGCGCGACTCCCTTGACCCCACCCCACCACACGGCAATCTTCAGCAATCCTGGGTTTAATTAAAGCTTATACAATTATGCACTTTGCACTTCCTAACTTGTTCTGTAGCTTAAGCAAAACCCCTTTAATCTCTTGCAAATCTCAGTTGCATTAAATGGGTGATGTCACCAACATGATGTCATTTAAGTTCAACATAAGTTCCAACTTTTCTGGTTCTGGTTCTTTTGGGTCTTTTGAAAAAGGAAGCAAAAGCTAAATGAAGTGAACACCTAACTTTGATTCTATTTTTACTCAAATATGTGTTTCATAATGTAGGGAGAGACTTTGGGCAAGATTCTTGATTACTACTTTTCTTGGTTTGGTTTTCACAATGGTCTCCCAGCACATTTCCTGTTGGTTTACCAAATGTCACATAGAGAATCAATAATGTTTCCTTAAAGTTGCATATCTAGATGTTAAATAAAACACCTGATGATAACAATTGTAGTATGCACCATAGTCCAATCAACATGTTGACTCAATAACCTTCAAATCTGGAAATTATGGGTAGCCCACAACTTTAAGCTTACAAGGAGCAGACAAATCTACTTTTTTATCCATGTTGTAACATCCACAGCCAACCCTACCAGATATTATCAGCTTTATCCATACTTGGATGCATGGTTTCAAAACTCGTTTAGAGGAATATAATGTCAACCCCATTTTCACCTTGAATTGGTCAAAATATACCGACTTTCTAGTTGCCTTGAGCTATTAACTAGACCAAAAAGGGGAATAACAACTCGTCCAAGTAAATTCTTCTTTTTTATCGATCAAAACCCCTTCCCAAACTGCACAAGCTTCTTCCAAAGTATACAACTATACATAGGTAAGAACTTCTTTCTAGCTATTTCCTTATAAGGCAATCTTTATTTCCCTCCCCAATCAATGTGGGATCTCATAATCCACCCGGACCACCCACCTCAAAGAGCCCAACATCCTTGTTGGCACCCCAACTGGTTCCCGGCTCTGATACATTTGCAACATCCCTGGCCAACCGTACCAAATATTGTTAGCTTTATCCACATTTGGACTCACGGTTTTAAAATGTGTCTAATAGAGGAGGTAATCCAGTCCCTTTGTTCCCCTCCCAAACCAATATGGGATCTCACACATGTGGGATGGGTTGTTACACATGTGTGTTCTTATTGGAAAGCAGACAATTTGGACAATGATTTACTGCTAGAAAAATCAAAGAACACACCAATCTAGATACAATTCAGGAAGCAACTCAATGAAATCAATACCAATATCATCTTTCAGTATGATAGTTTTTCTAATTTAAATCATGCTACAAACAATGAGATAAGATACCCAAAGATTATCAAGCACATTGGCAGTAAAACACAGAACAAGTAACATAAATCTTGTAGTTTAGAAAGTAGAATGTACCACTAGTCTCTATGGCGATGATCTTGTTTTGCGTATTTCACAGGAATGTCGTTGAAGTCTTCTGAAAACCCGTGTGCTTCCGCCAAGCTTTTCAAAGACTGATAAACGTTGAACATTGAAGGCCTTTCTTTAGGTCTAGAAATCACACAACTACAAGCGATCCTTAAAAACTGCATAATCTCATCATCGTGCCCTTTTCCTCTTAAGGATTTATCAATGGCATCCTTACTTCTTCCTGAACTTGTAAGCCGATGAACCCACTCCACCAGATGACCTTTATACCCTCCATCCTCTCCGTTATTTACTTCCAGTGGCTTCTGGCCTGTTACTAGTTCCAAAAGAACAACCCCAAAACCATAAACATCACCTTTCATCGAAGCAACCATGGTGCTTGAGTACTCAGGAGCCACATAACCAAACTCACCCAAATCACCATTCTCAAAGGAACTATTGTTGGAATCGCGAGTACCCACAAGCCTAGCTAGACCAAAATCGATGATTCTGGCCTCGAAATCATCATCCACAAGAACAACATTCGAGCTTATGGTTTGGTGAAGGTAAGGTGGTTCGCAGACATGGTGTAGCCAGGCTAACCCACTGGCTGCACCGATACCAACCCTGAGCCGAAAAGGCCAGTCCAAATTGATGCTAGTAGTGTTTCCATACAGGAGTGAATGTAAGCTACCATTTGGCATATGTTTATAGACCAAAAGCTTCTCATCTTCAACAACACAAAACCCTAACAATGGCACCAAATGGGGGTGTCTCAGTTGCCCTAATCTGTTCATCTCAGATCTAAACTGTTTCTCGTTGATTTTACATGCATTCAATCGTTTTATTGCTAGTACAGATCCATCCTGCAACATTGCTCGATAACAAACACCTGTTCTTGTGGTGATTTCGATATTGTTGTGGCTGAAATTGTTAGTAGCAGCCAAAATGTCGTTCAATTTGATTTTTACGATAGGTTTTTGAAACAGTGACACCTGAACAAGCTTGTAAGCTCTCAATCTATCAATCCAATTGCTCCGGTCCTCACCACTGCTGCCATCGCCGCCGTAACCGTTGTTTGTTTTCCGATCAGGTCTCAGAAAAAACCACCACCAGATCGCAAACCCAAGAAACAAAGACGCAGCGGCCCCTAGAACACCTGCAGCTATAATTATGGCTAGACTTTTGTTATTCAAACGCCCACATTTAGAATTAAGCGGCTCACCGCATAATCGATCGTTTCCAATGAAGGAATCAGATCCGAACCTCGATAAATCGTCTGGAATCGAACCGGAGAGATCGTTGATAGAAATATCTAGCTTCTTAAGCCTCTCAAGCTGGCCGATCTGGTAAGGAATGGCGCCGGAAAGACTGTTATCGGATAAAATAAGATTGTTTAAGAACTTGCAGTTCTGAATCTCCGGCGGAATGCTTCCAGATAAGGAGTTCCCGGAGAGATCTAGGGTTACTAAATACGGCAACCACGTACAGATTTGAGGTGGAATGGAACCGGAGATTGCGTTTTTAGACAGATCGAGAGACTGAAGAGAACGACAAAACTGTAGGGATTCCGGTAACGAGCCAGAGAGCGAGAAGTCAGGGAGTTGAAGAGAGATAAGCCGGTTTTCTTTCTCGTTCCAACACGAAACTCCGACGAGCTTGCATAATGAGGCGACGGAGTCGTTGCTGAATGACCATGTGCTGAGCTTACCTTTTGTATCCGTGAGTGAGGTTTTCAGACCTTGAAGGCACCGCATATCGTCTTCCATGGCGGAAACGCCGGTTAGGATGGTGGTGGTGGTGATGATGAATAGAAAAAAAGGATGTAATCTCATGGTAGGTGTTGCTGCTAGGGTTCGTTTTGAAGGTTGCAGAGAGGATAAAGGTGAAGCTATTGGCAGTGCCATAGATGTGATGGGAGTTTTGTTGGGATTTGGGAGGAGACAGATGACAGGGATGAGCTGTTTTGACTACTCACGTCGCTGTTTGACTGAATTCTTTTTTATAAGTCAAAGATTTTTCTTTTTCTTTTTTAAGGTTTTTTAGACCGCTATATAAACCGTCGTATAAATGTTTTGGTATAAAATGATTAAGTGATCAGAATGATTAAAAGCTCTTATAATATAGTGTAATATGAAATATAATTGTTTACAATGAAATTAGGATGTTGAAGGGTTAAAGGAAACTCAATATACAAAATCATTCAGAGGAATTTAAAAATATTAAGAGGCAGAATTTTTTTCCAAACAAGATTCACCTTTTAACGATTCAGAAATTGCCTCATAATGAAACTGTTAAGAGGTAAACAAACAACCATTTACTGTTAAAATCAGATTAAATCATACATTAAAAATGTAAAATTGATTTTTGTTATTATATATATGAGAAACAAATTACTGTGTATGAATCTATTTAGCAATATATAGAGGTGCATTTAGTCTACCCGTTTCCCTTTTCTTTTCTTCATTTAGGGGTTTTTAGGCTAAATGTACTCTTATATATTGCTAAATGTATCTCTACGACTCTGCGTACTAATTCTCTTCTTACATACATTAAATCAGTATCCATTTTTTACGTTCTCAATACTGATTTGTTTGATTCTGACATAAAATGCGCATATAGTATATACCTGTCCTTTTTTTCCTTTTCAAAATGCAAAAAGATATACTATTTGAGTCGAATATTAATTTGTCTTTTTTACATTATGAGCAATTATCCAAAAGCAAAACGATCAGACGACAAAAAACCCAAGTAAACAATTACTGCATTACCACTAACAAACATAAAAAAGACTGAAACCCTTATAAGCAGGCTAAATGTTTGTTTGTTTACACAGTTTAATAATTGAATCGTTGAACTGATTTGCCTTGATTTGGGCATACACCGCTTCTCTCATCGCTAGAAAGACTGTTTTCATCCCCACGACACAAAATTGTCTGAGCTTGCTTACATACTAACATTATCTTGCCTTCTAATGGTCGAAACAATTCTCTATAGGAATATCTCCATGGCTCGGGAGGGTTTAGTCCATCTACGGGAACACCAGGGTTCATGGACACAATAACGTAGGTCACATTTGCTTCTCCATACTCATTTTCAGTAGTATTTTGCTCGTTCTTTTATTGTTGTATTGATGGTGGTTGCTCGGATTACCTTAAATGTGTAACAGATTTTGAGTGTGCAGGTATTTGTGGACTGTTGAAAGAAAGAGCAATGTGTTCTCTTGATCATTTTGTGTTTTTAAGTATTTCTCTATTTCTTGTTATATAATGGTTATTTAAAAAAATCATAAATTTTATAGTTTTTTTTTTTAAATTTGTGTTAACAAATTCAAATATTACAGTATATATAATAATCAATTTGGAATTTTTTAATCAACATAATATATTTTTTGCCATCTTGTTTGTATTAGTTTATATACTATATTATTAGATATTTGTTTCAATTATATTTTAAAATATTATAATTGATTAATTTTTTAAGATACCCTTAAAATCAGTAAAACCACAAAATAATTTTGAAACTTTACAAAAAACATCGTAAATGTACAAAAAATATCAAACATTCACAACAAAAACACTGTAAAGGCTTACCTTCACAGTGTTCTGTTGTGAAGGTTTATAGTTATTTGTATGATTTCACAGGTATGATGAAAACAGTTTGTTCTTACATGATCACAAGTCTCAAATATTAAATAAGAAAATAACATGATTAACTTAATTGAATTTTATACAGATATTCTTTTTTATAAAATCTGACTGGATTTGTGGTAAATTTAGAACGAAATATGAATTATTTAGGCAATTAAAAAGCTTAAAAATACAACAATACATTAAATGTTAAAAGAGTATTTTCGACAGATTTTTTAAGATTAATTAAAAAATCTTTAAAGTTATTAATTTATTTTTTATGTTAAACATATTCAAAAAAAAAATCAACAGATTTTTAAAAGATTT
>NC_037539.1:1437565-1444395 GCF_001531365.2 Cynara cardunculus var. scolymus
TTATTTAATAATAGATTTATACACATATACACACACATATATATATATATATATCTATATACACACACATATATATATCTATATACACACTATATATATATATATATATATATATTAAAATAATAAAAAATTTAATCGGAACGGATTAAGAACAAACAATGTCATCCCCGACTCTGTCCCGAACCTGCTTCGGGTATAAAAATAAATCTCCGGCTCTTCCTCTTTACCCGCCAAACCATGGAAATTCTCACCTTATTAGGATCAAATACCCACCCGTTACTCGAATCGGATTAGGAACAGACAATGTCATCCTCGACTCTGTCCCGAACCTGCTTCGTGTATAATCAATAAATCTCCGTCTCTTCCTCTTTACCCGTCAAACCAGGGATTCTCGTCTTATTAGGATCAGATACCCAAATACCCACGTTAACGGGTAAAAATCTCCATCCAACCTGTACATCACTCTATAGCACTAAACTCATCATATTATCCAAAAGGCACAAAAATCAAGAATTCCAGTTTTCAAGAAAATAGAAGAGTTGAATGAAAGGTAAACAGAACAAAGCATAGCATGTTATTGGTGGCTGCATTTTTCTTGCCAAAACAGCATAAAAAACATATACAAAAATATATGAAATCATAAATTCTTCCTTCTTTCTTTCCTTCCTTCCTTCCATCACTTGTTTAAACTCCATTCTCCAAATACATACAACAATCTGTATGTATAGCTCTTCCCTAACTTCATTTCATTCATCTACAAGCAGGCAAGAATATTGAACTCACAAACCCCTCTATTCATAATGAATATCCATTATTCATCATCTTTATAAAAAATAATCTGGAGTCTTGCGGGTGCTATCCGGTTCGATCTGCTTTGGGGCCGGATCGAATTGAAGAAAGTTGTGTTCCATCTTCTCCCCAACTTCCAGAATCGCAGCCATGTTTCCACATCGGTAACAGTAGTTTGGAGCGCTAAATACCGTCACCACATTCTTTTCCTGAACGGAATCATAACATTCACATCAATCAACGAACAAATTTTAATTATGATGTGGTGTATTTTGATCATTAAACGAACCTGGCACCAATTGTAACCCTCCATCACGAGCTGGTGAGCTCTTGAGATGAGAGTGAGTCCATTAGTATGGTTAAACTGGCTTGCGATATCTTGTCCGAATGTATACCCGGCTCCACGAGGAGATATTCCCCACCCACACCGGTCATCTGGGTCGGACCATAACAGATCACACATCGGACCTTCATGTGGGACCTACAAAGTAAATGTGTCGAGTTTCTAAAAAAACGTCAACTTCAACATGAAAGCATATCGACACTTGGGAAGAAACGCATTGATTACCAAATGGAACCCTACTAAACAAATTGGAAAGAAGCAATTAACACTATCTCTTGAGGGCCACCGGGGATTTTCATGACTGTTATATTTAGGGGGCCATGGGATTAGTTTGTTTGATAATTGTCAAATTTGTTGTATATTTTATGATCGAATTCCCTACGTAATACCCATATCTGTGGCTAAAGAACCCACTATTTTTTTTTATCATTCCATTACAGGTTGATAGAATAGAGAGAACACAAAAAAAAATGGTTGGCACGCTTAAGAGGGTTGTATGGAACAAGTGGTCGAAGAAAAGCATGACACAGGAAAATGCTACCCAGCCATGCAAGAGTCACGCACGACTAAGGGTCGCATTTTGGGGTATGAACTTACGGTACACAAAATGAGACCCTGACATGCTACCCTGCACGCAAGTTGACCCAAACCCGTGCTTACCAAAGAAAACCCTTCACACAATAGTGCATGTTTAAAGGAAATCCTAAATATTAGAAACTATTTTTCAGCATTTGGAGGTGGTATAATAAAAGAAATCCTAAATTCTTCGTATATTTTATGAATTATATATTACATATAAGGAGAAAATGTATCGTACATCTTACCTTCCCTAGACCCTCCAATCAGTATGGATTTACTGGGATCGTTTGGTTTGATTATGTAAAAAGGAAGGTTGGCTCGAACTGTCTTTCTAACTCTAAGTCGGGGTCTATATGATGAGCCATAATCAAGGAGACATCAATTTTCCATAGAAGGTAAAAGATGCGAAGTTATAGAGATCTTTCCAATATATTTGGAAAAACAGAAAAAACTGAAATGCTGAGTCATAAGGTGAATATGGGGCTGTTTGGTTGGTTTTCCATCAAGTCTTGCATGAATAAAGTGGTCCGTGTTGATTAATCTGTCTGTATAGATCAGAAAGGTTTTTGTTTGGGGTTTCTTTTTCATAGATGGAAGGAGCATGTTTTTAATTGGAAGGGGCATGTTTGGGAAAAACTCGGTTTTCGGCATAAAGCTTCCCCAAGAAGCTTACTGAATAAGCCACTTTCTATATCATTAAGCCACTACCAAACAATCATGTATAGCTGACCGAATAAGTTGTGAGTCATATTAAGCTGCTAACAAACAGACCCTAAGTCCAGACTGGTATCTTTGCATGCAATGAAGAAAATACATTTCAAAGCATGGAAAAGGAAAACCGTTCACGTACCTCCTGTATGCGGTCCAAGGCTCGAATGTTGTCTAGTGTGTCCAGAGATGGTGAAAGTCCTCCGTGCAAGCAAAAGATCTATGACGTATCAACAAAACGATTAATAAGATGGTAATATGTATGCAAGTGTGACTAACATTGTGCATGATTCTAACCTGGCTCTCAATAAGTGCTGTAAGAGGAAGGTAATCAAAAAGGTCAGTGAAATATTTCCAAACATTTGCATTCCCATACTTTCTCAAACATTCATCGTAGAAACCATACCTGAGTTGAAGAGAAAGGATTAATAACAAAACGCGAAACCCGAAAATTGAAGAATACAAAAATGGAAATCATCAAGAAAACCATAAATTTCTATTAACCATCTTATTCTTGTAAGCTAGATCTAACGCATAATTCTGCTTTTCATGGAAACGTACAAACAATTGAGGTTTTCCCAATAAGTCGTGCATATCATGTTTGATATCTGAAATTCGATGGGAAGTAGAATCTTGCACGTATTATAACCTCTTCCAAGTGCTAGCAAAACCCTACAAATGTTTTCACTAATATTTCTATACCAAACCAAACCAAACCAAAACCAAACAAACCCAGAATATCCCACCTGGAGGTGAGGTCCGTGGACCCCAAAGAGTAGAACTGTTGTTTCTATGAAAGACACCCGACTTGTGAAAAGTGTGACGAAGAGAGAAAGACATATATGATAATTTTTTTACTAATAGTTAATATGTGTGGATACATGCAACTATAAGCACGAATATTCAACGAAATTCAAAATATCCTTTTAAATGACACATCAACACTTATTTTTGTTATGGTATTTATGTTGAACTTGGTGTGTAAGAAGTACAAGCAAACTACTAGTACAAACAATTCCAAACAAAAAGCAACCTCTTAATGTGCAGAAGTACAATTTTTTGGATAACTGTGTGTTTGGGCCAGTTTGCGCGCTTCTCAACTAATCCCAACGGCTCCCAGAGATAACAGTTAGAAAAATCCCCGATGGCCCAAGAAGACTCGAACTGGCAACCTATGGGAAGGCCTAACCTTTATTTGCCAGTTGAGTTGGCCGTCAAGGTTATACCCACATATAGTATATAGCATCGAAATTTAGAAAAACTTGAACCATTTTATCCATTCACATGATCCTGCACATATTCCGGTCTCAGGCACACATCTCATAGTTCATGCCAAAGAAAGGTTATATATGGGCATATGCAGGTTCAGAATACCATCAGAAATTGTATGTGAAAATGGATGCAGTTCATTAAAGATAGAACTCGACGATTTTATGAAGATTGTAACATTAAACTTGTTACATCCACACCCCGATAATAAGCGGATAATGCCCGCTAACATTAATATCAAGATATCTTGAGTTACGAAATACTTACATAACATACAATAATACGAGAACAAAGCTTGCAGATTGTACGCAAAATCCTCTAGGCATAAGATAGACAGGTATATAATCTGCATTTTGAGCTTTACAAGAACTCGACCCCATAAAAATTATGGTATTACTTAACAAAGTAGAGATCTTACACTTGAGTAATCTGCCGGCTCTCATGATTTCCTCTAAGAATTGTAAGTCTGTCCCTATAACGAACTTTAAGAGCCACTAAAAGGGAGACAGTCTCCACTGAATAATACCCACGATCTGAAATGACAATATGATTAGAACGATCTTAAACAAAGTATTCAATTGTTTACTTGAAAGAAAGAAAGAAGTTGATTTAATATATAAGCATCCGCACAAGAGATTAGTGACCAATTAACAAAAATAACTAAAAGCCGGTGTGGAAACAAGTTCCTACAATTACCATTCTAAACCCAGTACCACCTTCCAAAATAAAAGAATTAGTTGGCAAAAACAAGAAATCTAATTAATAATAATATAAAAGGTAAGCACGCCTTTTGGGAAAGGGTAATCTAAAGGTAAAATTTATTCAAAAGTTATGAACTCAAAGTTTTACTTTCTTTCTTTGTAGGTAATAACCGTTCATAGCATGAGTTTATATCTCTTATACAATATCTAACAAGATGCAGTAGACAATTTGCAAGATCATGTACCACATAATCATTATCAAACACTAATCAAGTAAATCAAATGAATCAGAATTAGTAGACCAGATTCTAAGTTATGTATCTATGTAAATGTAAACAAGAACCTCCAACTCAACGATCCTCCATTGAAAACAATATCCACTTCTTAGAAGAATGAGATAGAAGCTGGCAACCTATAATCATGAAATTTGAACGAGCTACAACTATTCAGCTATTACTTGGGTAGACTTCTTATATTCCTCTAGATTTTTGAAAGACCAAATACTTTCATGATTCATCTCCTATAGGAACTGTCGCCCAAGAACATCAATTAACTACAACTTTGATTGGACATTGATATTAATCAGTTTAAGAATACAGAGGGAGGTTTAGGGGAAAACCCCAAAAAATGAAAAACTGAGAGGAACACCTGGTAACCATTCATGTGTACAGTATGCACATGTGCATACAAGTAATTGAAGTTGTTTCTTGGTTTCAATGCATGGGTGCATGTTATACACATGTGCACTCTGGACAAATTACTTGTATGCACATGTGTATAAACGGTTACCCCTAGGAATACAAATTGATGAAGAGTTAAGCTTGGTTCATCTAAAACAGTCCATCTCTTGCCTCCACCAATCTTGTCAACAAAGTCACCACACACTGCACAATCTACAATTTCATAACTAATCATTCCCCATCAATGATACTGAGATCTTCTTCAATCACCTAGATTTCTACTTCTGTATCCAAAGTGTCAAAAAAGATTTTAAAAAAGTGGTCAAATACACTTGGTTTATAATCAATGCATAAACAATAACATTCCAGATTTGAATAAAGGGAGTTTTACAAGAAGATGATATGGCAATCCTTAAAGATACCCACAACCTCCATTGTTATCACAAAGCTCATTTGGAGTTCTAATTCAGTTATGCGTTGATTGCCTTCAAAATCCCACCAATATTTGCATAGATATCATCAATTTCAACACAAACTCAAATGGATAACACATATACCCCTCCTGAAAACTTTCTATACTCGATCAGATATGGCATCAATCTCTTAATCTTCTATACTATTTACACCTCATTAGCACAATTACCATGCATATTACTCGATTTATTAGCATAACAGTTTGAAATAACTTCTACGCTCCCTGGTTCAGGTCTTTCCTCTTCCTCAGTTTCCGGCCGGGATGAAGAGGTTTATACTTCCGCCCTCAATATACTTACCATTGGGGCTTGGCCCCCTTTTTGAAAGGACTCGATTCCAATCGATTAAAGACCTAAATTCAAAAACACAAAAATTGAATTCAAGTAGCAACTCACCGACGTAATCTCCCATGAAGAGATAATTCGTATCAGGAGTACTTCCACCTATCCGAAACAGCTCGATTAGATCGTAAAATTGACCATGAATATCACCGCAAACCGTAACCGGACACTTCACCGGCTGCACATTATATTCCTCTACAAGTATAGCCCTAGCTTGATCGCAAAGAGTTTTCACCTCCAATTCCGTCAACGCCTTGCACTCCATCAACTGCTCTATCTGCCTATCTACATCCGCGTGCGACGGCATTTTTATCTCTTTTTTTCCGATCAAATTTCCAACGATTGAAGATCGGATACGAAAATTTCAAAATCCTAAACAAAAAGCGATTTTTTTAACAAACCCAATAGGATTCAACCTTTGATAAAAGAGCTAGGGTTTGATTTTGATATCATATTCCGAGATATGAGAGATTCGAGTCCATCGACTTAGAAAACTCCGAAATTTGCAAAAGATAATAGAATAAGGATTAGTTTTGTGTGTATGTGTGTGTATATAGATATATAATCTGTATGTATATGCAGGGAGATGGAGATGATAGCAAAGAAATGAGGGGTAGCAAAAAAATTACAGAAAAAAGGATCAGACGATGAGTGAAATGAAACCCGAATGAAACTGAAACTCAATCACAAGTCACCGATAATTTCAGTCAAAATCATCTTGGAGCTGGTCACCACGTGTCGGCCTTTTCCAGAAAGCGTGCTAACATGCGCTGCTCCGGCCTAGGATAGCAATACAAAAGTGATATGATAGATTGATATCTATAATCTTTAAAACATTTTTTTAAATATTTATAAAATATTTGACAAAAAATTTTAAAAATAATTTTTTATGAATATTAATATATATTATTTAAAATTTAATAATACAAGTATTAAAGTTTTATTT
>NC_037539.1:1444635-1510758 GCF_001531365.2 Cynara cardunculus var. scolymus
AGAAAGGATACATAACAATTATTAAATTTAAATTATATAAAAAACGAGAATTTTTAAATAGTTAATTTAATATTAATATTGATATATTTTTAAAAAAAATTATATTTCGTTCAAAAATAAAAATATTATTGTTTTCTAAAACTACGTAAAACCGTAGTATATCGACAGAGAAAATAAATAAAATAAAAAACTAAAATCTAGATATATTTTGCATTGCGTGGGTACCCTTCTAGTTTTTTTCTACATAGTATTTGTGAGATTGCTTATTTGAAACAACTTATGTCTTCTTATTAATTTATTATAAGTTAGAATGATTTAATTTCTTCAAAACTTTCTTATTACCGGTTTGGTACCGGGATAAACTACTTATCCAAACACTCAAAAGTGCTTATTATTGATGTTATACCAGGATAAGTCAATAAGTTATTTTTATAAACAATCCCAACCACCTCCTAATATTCTACTAAAAACATGTTTTTAGATCTCCCATAAATTCCTCAAAAATTCTGAATTAAAAGTTAAAACCTTTAAAAAGAATTGCATCCATCTCCAACAGATTCTCCGGTTAAAATCTTTAAAAAGATTGCATTTATCTTTAACAGATTCTTCAGTTAAAATCTTTATAAAAAATGATATTTATCTCCAACAGATTTTCCATTTTTTTTATTAACCTGGACATCCAACCCGCTATGCGAGCCGACTAATCCCAAAACGACCACTTGCTTTGCAGATTCTCCATTTTAGAAAGACTAACATTGGTTATGATATCAATATATTTCATTATCTATTAAAATATTATTTTTCTCTCTAAATAATTATTTTCAAAGTTTCCTATCGATAGAAATATATTTAAAAAAATTCCTCTTACATAGTAATCATTTTTAAGACGATCTTCATATCTGGAGAAAAAACGTTCTCTTTCCTACTTTCCCTGTTTTGAGATACTTTTAGATGGTTTGTTGGAGCTCAATTAGTTCAAAATCTCCATTTTTCCCATTTTATCTATTTTGAAGAATCTGTTGAAGATCCTCTTAGAACATTTTCAACTGATTTACTAAAGTGGAGATTTTGGGTCTTTTTACTTCAACAGATTCTTGAAAACGTTCTTTAAAACAAAAATGATTTCCAATGAAAGAGAAACTGTCTTTTATTCTTCATACCAATGAGAATCCTTGAAATTAAGTGTGTATGTGAGATAAATAATATTTTATAAAATGTACTAAATATTTTAATAATATAATTAATATTATAATCTGCAAAATGGAGAAGCTGTCGGAGATAAATATAAATTTTATTTGAAAATTTTACTTTTATTTCTCTATTTTTGAGTATTTGTTAGATGTGCTTAAATAATTAGCTTTAATGAATTTATTTTGGAGAATCTATTCGATATAAATTCTGTTGATAAATAGTAAATCACCAAATTTGGCAGAATACTGTCTACCAAAAAGTTTTTGGTAATAACGGTTGATGGTAATTTAGTTATGTTTTATTGAGTATATAAAAAACAAGCGTCAAACTCATAAATTTTAGGTTACCAGATAATTTTTTTTATCATCTGACAAAACTCAATTTAAGAGAAAAGAAGTTTGATATATATTGTTTGTTTTGATTAACCTGGATATCTAACCATCTATACGCGCCGACTAATCCCAAAACGACCACCCGCCGCATATGGACCTCCGTGGCCGCAAGTAGGGGTGTGCATCGGATGAGTCGGGAGGGGTTCGGGTGGAAAAATCAAAAACCCGATCGGATTTCGGATATAGAAATCAAGTCCCAATTTTTGGATTTCGGATTGGTCGGGTTTAGGGTTGAGGTCGGTTGGGTTTGGGTTTAGTTATAATGCAAAAAAAAATATCTAATCGATTTTGATGATGAATTCAATCAATTTAGAGAATTGATAAATCGATAGTATACTTAGAAATTAAAAAAAAACACGACCGACTAAGATTTTTAGAATTTTCAAAAGATAATTAGATAAATAAATATATTCATATAATATTTAAAATATATATGTATATATATTTCAGATTTTTGGACGGATCAAGTGGCCAAAAATCAAACTCGAACCAAACCTAAGTTTTCCCCAAAAGTTGGTTTTCAGATTTTCGGATTTTACATAAATACCTTATTTTCGGTTCGGGTTTGGGTTTGGATTTTGGATAATTTGGGTTTTGCACACTCCTGGCCGTATGGGAATTTTTATTCATACTTGGATTCGAACCTCGGACTTCCAGACATTTTTAACCTTTAGAGTTCAAGCTCAAACCAATTAGACACTATCTGTATGGTTTGTTATATATATATATATATTGTGTATTATCTAAATGACATACTCCTAATTATGACAACTTTAAACTTATTTGGTAGAAGGAATAATAAATACCTAATAATCTAAAATTTACCATAATTTAACAATAATAATGAATCCATAAATGTTGGCCAAAACCCAAATAACAAGAAGCCACAACACATTTATGAATGACAATAATTGCACATGAAAATAGTTATGACAATTTCATGTGATAATTTAGTTATTACAACCCACAATTTCTATTCATGTCATACATAACAAACATTGTGTGTGTATGTGTTTGATATCCTTCAAGATTTAAATAAAAAATTAAAGAAAAATAGGTTAAGAGAAGGTTCATATGTAAATCATTGAAAATCTCATTTGAAGATTCATATATGAATCCATATGAAAAATCTACAAGGTTGGTTTATATATCAACTTCAAATAGATTTCCTCAATGATTCATATATGAATATCTTTTCTTACCTTCTCACAATATTTAGCCTACTTATTTAAACCGAACCTTAATACTATATATATATATATATATATATATGATTTTGATTGGATATCTAGAATAAGTTAAATATTGATTGATGGTATAAATTGAATATTTTAACAAATTCACAATCCCTCTCATTCATCCAATGGTTGTGGTTTGAAAAATCTTAAACCAACTCAAACCATACGAGTTGGTTGGATTCATATTTTGGTACATTAAAATATTCTTCTAACCTCGAATATGTTATTTCTATACTCATAATTTCTTTTTCATCATCAACCATTTGATACAACTTATCCATATTTCTCACGTATATCACATTCAGTTAATTTTCTCAATATATATATATATATATATATATATATATATATATATTCACAGTTTATTAACATATATACGAATGAATTATATAATTATAGAGATGAGAATATAGATTGAATATGTGTATATGAAGAGCGTACGTGATAGTGCCATTGTCTAATGTACATATTAACAGAAATTCAACAATCATATTAAATTCAAAAAATAAAAATATATAGAGTTCATCGGGTTGGGTTGAATTGATCAGGTTTTTTAGCACCTCTATATGCATACAAGTAATTTGTCCGTCTAATCAACCTTTCTTGGTTGTAGGCTACAAACCTAGAGAAACTAAAGTTCATTCATTAATGAATAAATCAAGCTCAACAAAACCAAAAGCACCAATGATTCATTCATTAATGAATCAAGACTAGTATGCTCTCTTTTTCTTTCCTTTTTGTGTATAAACTCCTACTGTTCTCTAGGTTGAGGTTTCATGCTAGCTCTTCGAACCACATCCCAAGCCCGTTGGGGCGCACCCACTCCTTGTTGTGAAGCGAAAAACGACTCGTACCCTGGTGAGTCAAATGCGAAACCCGTGTGCCTTGACTTTTCCTTTGGCAGCATAGCAAATGCGTACCTTCTTTCGTCCTCTGGGGTCTGTTGGTTGCCTATATCCAGCAATCCAGCACAAACTGGATCCGGATCATGCCTGTGGATTTCTTGGACAATCTGATAATCGTACGGGTATAACCATCTCTGAAACCTGAACCCAAACACCAGAATTAACCATTCGGGTGTCAGAACGGCTGCAAATACATAATAGCATATCCGGTTTAAATAAGAACCGTAAATATTTTGAGAATCTGACGTAAGAGCATCTCCAACAAATTCCCCAAAATGGAGAAAATAGAGATTTTTTGAGGATTTTGGTCATGTTTTTTGCTTCAACGGATTCTCCAAAACCTTTCTCCAAAATGGAGAAAGTAGGAGAGCGTAAAAGTCTCCAAATTCGGACAATACCCAAAAGATGATTTACAATGAGAGAAATATTATTTAATATATTTCCACCAATAGAAAACTTTGAAAATAAATATTTAAAGAGAGAAATAATATTTTATTAGATGAAAGGAATATAATACCCTAAAGCAACAGGCCGACCCAATAACTTCAAATCCAACTTAAAACTATGGTGAAAGTTATTGGTAGCCCATAACTTACGGTTTATAAGGTGCTCACAGATCCTATTTTCTATCTATGTGGGACGACTTGTTACACCTATTATTCTTATTCATGTCCTATTCATGATGAATGTCGTGATAGAGATATTCACAATGAATATTATTCATCACAATGAAAATGCATGTAATTCATGATAAGTAACATTCACAATGAACTCTCCCTCTAGAGACATTTATTTATAGAAAAAGAAAAACTCACCCTTCGTATATGAAGTCGCCCAAAAGTGCAACAGTCGGGAGAAGAATGATCATCAAATAGAAGCAGATGGTGCTCATTAGGACATAAATGGTGAAAAAGGTCCCCTGAAGTTGAAAAACAGATGAATTCAGGCCTAGATTACAACTAAATCATACCAAAAAGCAATTTATAGTTCAAAAGCTACGATTATACGAACCTTGTCAATAAAAAGGATGGCATATATAAATATAAATATGAACCATAATAGCACGCTGCCTCCAATGCTAATGTTGTGCCACCTTGTAACTGTGCTACACATCATAAGAAGACGCAAATTGACCGTTATCACAAGACACGTGAACGCCAATGTGCTAACATCCCAATGGCCCAACATTAATCCCGATGGGGTTAAACCTGACGTACTAGAAACGACCGCAAAGTTGTACACGACTATCGATTGATAAACCGAAAAGCAAGCCAAAGTACCCACAACTTTCCAGTTGAAGAAGGTATTATTTACTCCCTCTTTGTATAATTGCGGGTATTTCTTCGAGAGCTCTACACTCACATCCTGCAAAGTGTATTGTGAAAACAAAAGGTCCTTTCTAGCAAAATTATCATCATACAATGAAATGAAATAGAATTTGATCTATTAAAGTGTTTGTATTAAAGATAGTCACTATAATAGAATTGGGTTTATAGGACGCCAAATAAGTCTAAGGGCCTGTTTGCTAGCAGCTTAATGTGCTTAATGGGACTCGTAACTTATTCAGTCAACTATACGTGACTGTATGGTAGTAGCTTAATGATATAGAAAGTGGCTTATTCAGTAAGCTTCTAGGGGAGCTTTATGTAGAAAGCCAAGTTTTTCCAAACCTACCCCTTCCAATTAAAAAACATGCTCCTTCCATCTATGAAACAACCCTCCCGAACAAAAACCTCCCCAATCTATACATCGACACAAACAACTTTATCCATACATGACTTATAATGGAAAACCAACCAAACAACCCCTTGAATGTCCAACGCGATTGCTTTATAGAACTTAAGTTTGTAGGACCAAACAACTCTGTGTGCTATGTAAATTGGTTGCAATAAGTTGATAGGCCGTTTTTGGGCACCCTAACAAGTTTTTTAGAACAGTTTTTAAAATAGTGCATCCTATTAGTCTTTTTAAAAATGTCTTATAAAGAAGCTAATAGGACAATTTATTTCAAGTGTATCCAAAAGCATTCAAAAACATCCTATCAACTTATTGAAACACTCTTATATAGATACACAATTGTTTGGTCCTATAAACCTAAGTCTTATAAAACAGTCTATTGGCACATTTACACGGGACACACGTTTCACGTCCTGTAAAGCCGATTCTGTTGTAGCAAGTTACCAAACTCCTATTGAAAACTTAAGGAATACATATCAATTCTCTGTCAGCGCGGTTTGATGTTAACACTCAGATCATACCTCCTCTCTTTGGAACCGAATATGATTTCATACAAAAGCTACTTGTTACGGTCATTTCACAATGGGCATAGATGAACAGGGTTGGGTTCTGGTGAGAATGGAAGTTACAGTCAGAAGGGTAAGAAGGGTTCTCCACCCTTTGATCAATCCTGATTGAGGATCAACACTAATGAGATCCACCGGATCAATATCCGTGAGAAGCGCAATGCATAGGGTGGGGGTGAGATTAAAAGTGATCAAGGGTCCAAATCCCTTTTACTTCTCACCTTAAACTCCTAGTCTCACACGATCCTTCGTCTAGATGAACATAAGGAAGAAAGATTCAAATACCTTGTCAAGCAGTCCAACGATGACAACAGGCAGGGCGGTGAAAATGACATTGTATAGAGACTGACACCAATCGTCATAGAATCTTTGACCAGAGAACCCAGTTTGGAACGTGAACCAAAATTGAGTCAACGTGAAGGTAAGATTCTTGTAAAAGAAGTACGAAACAACCTGCATAACAAGTGTTCTTGTAAGCATGAAGAACAGAAATAGTTTGAAGGTTCAGGCCAGAAAGTAAAGATAAACCTTGCATAATCTAAGATACGACCATCGTCCATGAACAAGGAGTAGATCTGTTAGAAAACGAAACTGAGCAATTGCAAAATCACTAGCCATCACTGCTTGCATCCCTTCTAAACCACTTATTCCGACTCCAATATTTGCTGCTTGTATCATTCCAACATCATTTGCCCCATCACCTATACTTAGTGTTATCTTATTTGCACCTTTTCTGACCAGTCTTGTTACCTGCATAATCAATGTCAATATTATCTATTGAGGACTTGTTTGTTAACAGCTTAATGAGCTTAATGAGACTCACAGCTTATTCGGTCAGCTATATATGACTGTTTGGTAGTGGCTTAATGATATAGAAAGTGGCTTATTTAGTAAGCTTATAGGGGGAGCTTTACGTAGAAAGTCAAGTTTTTCCTAAACCTACCCCTCCCAATTAATAAACATGTTTCATTCCATCTATGAGAAAACCCTCCTAAACAAAAACCTTCTCAATCTATAGAGACTATTTAAGCACACAAATATTTTTATCCATACAGGACTTGATGGAAAACCAACCAAACATCCCCTGAATCTCTCCTCCATGCTAGGAAATAATAATTAAAACAAATTTGCATAAGTTTAGCCATGCATGAACTGTGTGATCTCTTGTAATTTGAACAAGAAAGTAAATATCAATTACCTTTTGGAAAGATGGGATAATGAAGTTTGAACTTTAAGCATGCATAAGTTGATTTTCTTGAGAACTAGATATAGAAATGCATAGTCTTACTTCAATCCGATACCCAAAAATGTATTTTGAACTTAAAGGTGTGTTTGGTACACTAGACAGGGCAATACAAGGATCCGTGGTTCACTATTCCACGTTTGGCAGGACTTTTATATAGAACAGACAAAAATAGAGTAGAAGAACAGAGTGGAACAAGCATGTTCCGCCCCCACCCCATGGAACAAGGTGGAACAAGATGGAACAAACCTATATTTTACCAATATAACCTTAAAATATCACCTAGTTCTCTTATAAAACATCAAATACGCCTCCCTCTTTACATTCACTTTACCGTCCTCAAAATATTATTTTTATACGGTTTCAATATTTTGATTAATTTATGTAATTTATTAAATATTAAAAAATAAAAAAGTATATAGAAAAAGTATAACAAAAATTGGAAACTACATGAACTTTTATTTTGGTGTCATATTAATCGTCTTGACGAAAACATTCTAATGATATATTTTGTTATAAAAATAATTATTTTAATATAATTTAATAACTTCAATTAATCAAAATATATAAACAACTCATTAGGAGTAAATTAGTCAATTTATGTTCTGTCTTGTCCAATCTTGTCTTACCAAACGCTGAACAGTTTTTCTGTCATATCCTGTCTGAATAACAAACGCACCAAAAAGAACTGTTTAAAACATGTAAACTAAGGGGGTGTTTGGTTCATGGATTTTGATGGAATTGGAAGGAACTGGAATGGATAATTTCCTTGACCAACTTCCAAATCCTTTATTTGTTTCACGTAATGAAAATGATGGAATCCTTTGAATTCCATTGAATTCCTTGAATTAAAGATTTCAACATTCCACGGGATATCCCACAGAATTCAATTCCATCTAACCAAACGCAATCAAAATGTGTGGTCAAATTCCATCAAATTCCATTCCAATTCCTTCAAAGTCAAATTCCTTTGATGATTTCCAATTCCACCGAATTCCATTATGCGAACCAAATGCTCCCTAGCATTCTAACAAAACTTCGAATGAATGCAACCAATCCAATAATTTTATTTTATGATAAAGAAAAACTTCAATAGTAGAACAAACTTTTGCATAACTAGAAGTATTACCTGTGCCTTTTGTAAAGGAGAGACGCGGCAACAGACAACTGAGCTACAGTTCAAGCTCAAACTGAGCAACATTGACCTCAAAGTTGGGTCTAAGGCATACATCAAACACTTTCCATCTATAAGAAGGGCTAACTTTTGCCTCGATGAGCCATTAAGGATTTTTTGTGCCTCTCCATGGTACTTTTGTAACTCAGTTTTTACTGTTTCTCTTATAAACTGAGCAATTTCCACTTGGTCACCCTGGAAGAAAAGTTTTACTTGAGTTCGATGCTTAGTGTACAAATTACAATTCTGATATGATGAAATAGATTAAGGGAAGAGATATTACTCTGCTTTCAACATCTGTGATTTCATCAGTTTCTGAACTGATAATAAACTGTTTCATGTCATTGTTAATCAACTTGCAAGCTGGGGCAATTAGAATATACATACATAAATAACATATTTCTAATGACATGGCTTATATAAAAATCATGACCCGGGTTCTTTGACTTAACTAACCTTTTTAAAAAAATTACAGAAATAACCCAAAAATATTTTTTTTTCCAAAAAAACTCATCCAGTTCTCTAATTTTTTCACAAAAGGAGAAAGGGCCCACAAAAATCTGGAAAGTTGTTGCTGATGGGACCCCTTGGCTGGTTTCGTTAAATGAGGGGGGATTCGTGAGGCATTTAATGAAATGGCCCACATAAATTATATTTATTGTTGTTTGGTGTTGTTTCCAAGATTCTAGTATTTATACCCATGAATTTTTGTGGGGCCCACATGGATCTTTTGTGGGGCCTTTCTTCTTTTAGTGAAAAATTTGGAGAAATGGATGGGTTTTTTTGGAAAAAATGTATTTTTGGGTTATTTTTGTAATTTAAAAAAAAGGTTAGTTAAGTCAAGAACGCCATGATCAACTCAAGAAGAAGGAAAAAGAATCATACCGTAAGCTATATTTATTGCTGTTTCAAGTTTGTCTCCTGTAAGCACCCAGATCTTTATTCCAGCCTTAGAAAGAGTTTCTATGCAGGATGGAACCCCTTCTTGAAGCTTGTCTTCTATCGCAGTGCATCCAATCAAGTTAAGATCCTTCTCTATCAGTTCAGAAACCTGTTTTCAGTTTCACATGCTTTCAGACATAGATATAGTTACTTCTATCTATTTAAGAATAGATGAGAAAGAACCCAGAAATAGAACTCCTTCCACATTGTGCACTCATTAAGGGTTGGCAACCCTGTTTGGCCAATGGCAATGCACTTCCAAGCCTCTTTGCATCCAATCCAAAGAAAAGTAAGAAGAAAAAAGTCAAAAAGGGACAAAAGATATCACTAAGGTCTAAGGGTGCATTTGTACGTCGGACAGGCTCGACAAGACAGTACAAAAACTTGTTGTCCCACGTTTGGCACGGCGTTAGACTTGGGATGATACAGACCTGAGTAGGATAAAAATGCATTTTTCGTCCCACCATACTAGGTGGAACAAAATTCAGGGAGATGGGGCAAGATTGATAAATTACTAAACTACTCATATCAAATTAAAACCCTAAAACCTTCCACAATTCTTTCACCCTCCTACCTCACTCTCGCCCATCCATTCCATTCCAGTCGTGTCCAACCCCGTACCATAGGCACCCTAACGAAACTTTTCATCCTAACATTGTAGTTTGCATCATAACATCTTTCCTGTTGTTTCATATGAATAGGCCTACACAAAGATGAAGAGGTCTATAAACTTGAGCATAACCGATCATTTATCAAGTCTACTTACCTCATCCAATTTCTTCTCACGGTCCCGTAGAGAAGATTTTGCCTGGATAAATTTCTCATTCCAACTTTCATACATCTCGTGACTTAAATCTTTGTAAGCCAGGCAAAGAGTTCGCAATCCAGCTTCTCCATATTGTTCCATATGCACCCTGGTAATTTTTTTTATCTCATCATTTCCACTGCCCAACCTCTCATAGATTACAGAATCAGCTCCCTGTGATCAACAGATTCTGCATTAGGGTCAGTTTACATCTTAACAAAGAAGTTCAAGTTGCAAGGGTGGCTTACTAGATTCTTACTTTGCAGTACAATACAAGCCTTCCATCTTTGTAACGACATACAACAGACTGCCTCTTTCTAGTACTATAAGAAGCAAAAATGATTGTGGTTAAAGTATGTACCATTGAAAATCAGAAAGTTGTCCAAACTATTATGTAAGATCCCACATCGGTTGGGGAGGGGAATAAAGGTTGCCTTATGAGGAACCGGGCACCTCCTCTACCAGATGCGAACCGTGAGTCCAGGTGTGGACACAACGGACAATATCTAGTACGGTTGGTCCAGGATGTTAAAGATGCTCAATTATTAGATCCCACATTGGTTGGGGAGGGGAACAAAGGTTGCCTTACAAGGAACTAGGCACCTCCTCAACCATAGGTGTGTCGAAAAAGCGGACAATATCTGGTACGGTTAGCCTGGGATGTTACATATTATACCTGTTAAACTCAAGGACATTAAGAATTTCATAAGAAACATCTTGAACCTTCCCCATTTTTTCAACATGCGATTCACGAACATATACCATTGTAGGCGTACGCCTGTAATAGTTGAAATATATGCATTATATGATGGCATAAGACACAAAAACAGAACTCCACAGGTTCAACAAATTATGCTCAGTGTTTGCAATATTAAGAGTGAAAAACAAAACGTACTAACAACCCATCTGGGAATCAAGACAATTACATACCTATAGAAGAAAAAGCCAAAGTGCTTTGCGGCAGTAACTAAAGCAGCCTCGTCAGGAGATGCAGCTTGATATCGAAGTTTGTTTGGGGTCTCTTCACCTTCAGGGAGTACGGTATGGCATATAGCAAGGCATCTGAAAAATTCCTAAACAAGCAAGGAAAATGGTCTTAATAAATGGAAAAACAGAATCATATATCATACTAGTGTCTGAATTCTAAGATCAACATGTCCCATAAATTGAACCATATCTGCAACAAGTTGTACTACATACAACAATCGTGACATACATCAGTTTCATCGATTTACAGCAAAACATATTGTCTTCAACGTCCTTTCATCGATTTAAATAAAAGAAATTTCACCTCAGACCAATAACTAAGGGCATGTTTGTTAGCAGCTTAATGAGACTTACAGCTTATTCGGTCAGCTATACATGACTATTGGTAGTGGCTCAATGATATAGAAAGTGGCTTATTCAATAAGCATCTAAGGGGGAGCTTTATGCAGAAAGCCAAGTTTTTTCCATACCTGTATCTCCCAATTAAAAATACGCTCCTTCCACCAATGAAAAAACTCTCCCAAATAAAAACCTTCTCAATCTATACAGATAGATTAATCCACATAGATAGTTTTATCTAGACAGGACTTAATGGAAAGCCAACCAAACAACCCCTAAGAAATCTTCAGGTCAAATTTGCTATGGAAGTAAATTACCTTGCACATATCAGGATTAGGTTCATTCCTCCAAGCACCACGCATAAGCCTAGCATCATCAAAATTGAAACCCTTGTCACGTTTTGTGGATGATGGTTTATGTACCTGTGAAGTTATTTACAACAGAAGTTTCATATTTCATGCATCAAGTTACATCCTATTCCAAGTTAGGATAGTTACTGTACCTCATTGTTTGCGCCATTCTCCTTTGCCACTTCCATTTCGATTTCGGTAATACCAGTTCCATATGTCTCTCCACCAATAGAACACTTAAAGAACTCCATTAAGTTTCTTGTTAGAGTTCCAGTTTTATCAGAAAAAATGTACTCCACCTACCACACAAGACCGTCTCAGTGATTTGGTGCTACAATAAATTTGGCACAAGCAGAGAATGGCTTTACTAGTAAGGACAATCTCATATTCTCATTGGATACTGTAAGTTATTATATGCCCACGACACGTCACATACGAATATTTAAGATAATTATATAAATATTACAGATAATTACATAACCTTATTTGAACTGGATTGGATAAAGCATCAGCTCTGGAAGCTGATACGCCGATGGTTGGAACTGACAAAGAGAGGGGACCGAAGGAGAGAAGAGGTTTAGCCCACTTATTAAGCAAAGCTGGCTCCAGTTCTATTCAGAATAGGGCAAGGAGGCTTCCCCAGTCTCGAAATGCAGGCTGATTCGAGTGGCAACTCTTATGGGGAAAATGCCCTATGAGCGCTTAAGCGGAGATTATTCGCCAGCGTATAATACATTTCTCCTTCGATATTGCGAAGGCAAGACACTCTATTGGATTATGGTCTAACTATGATTCAGTGCATATAAATAAGGTGATAAACCCAAAAACTGATTGATTCAATCTTTTAGGTTTTAGCTATCAGAGAAAAACAGGAAAAAAAACCTTTTCTTTCTTTCTGTCAAGAACGCATATTAGATCTAGGGTTTTGAGCTAGCACCCAGTGGAGGCCAGAAACGTGTTCATGTGTGGACTACCAATTGAGGAATCTTAACTTGGTTTCTAAGTGCTCAGTCAGAACCAGCCATAGATTTGAATGGTACAATTCTAGACCCCCTATGGTTTGTTTAGAACTAATTAGATGCGTCATTGGATCCGGCTTAGGGTTGTTTTAGAAAAGTTTTCAAAAATTAATGTAACCTTAATTTTCCTTTGCGTTTTAAGGTTACAAAATCGTATAAAACCCCTACATATACATTAATTTAAAGTACTTCATACATTACCTGCCCAAGTTCTTCATTTAGATTGGATGTTCGTGCTAATGCGGGGGTATTGGTTTCTGAATGGTACATTCGCAAGTCATTATTGATGAATTTGGTGGACTGAATAAACTTGATCATCTGAAAAAGGAGACACAAAACAAGAAATGAGTCCCTGAAATACTAGCTTAATATCATTCATGAACACCTACCTCAATAGAAACATAAAGAGAAATCGGAATAATTGGTGAATACAGAGTAATCAGGGTAAAGATGCTTAAAAAGAAGACCTGAAAGCAAACTAACAGAATCAGTAACATCAAGGACAAGAGAGAAAAGAGAAACTCCTCACATCAGCAAGCAAAACAATACCATAATTCTGTTTCTTGGATTAAACTGTTGAGATTCCACATTAATCAAAAGCTGTAAGTAGTAATACCTCACATCCACAAATATGGCACTACAAAATATGAACGAAAGCTCAAAAAGAAGTTGGAGGCAACAAACTTTTATGAGCTGATAACCTATCCAGTACCTGCCTATAGCCCCAATTAAACACAGTGTAAGAAGAACACCAAAAAGGGTAGCTATTACTTTGTCAAGTTTCCTCTCAAGCATACTCCTTTTAGAAGGGACATTCATGCTGTTCATCATCACCTGTATAAACATGGTTTTGTATACATTAAGGTATAGCGAGCAAACTAAAACTGCCTTATAATGCGCACAGATTATACTACATGATGATTCCTCCAAATTCAACGCTAAATATCCAGAGCCCTGATGCTAGAACATGATATATATATATATATGTATATATAGGATCATATTATGCAGGCTCCCAATATTATAATGTAAACCACGCCATTTCCTCGTGAGGTTGCTTAAGAATATACAGCATTTGGTGGCCAATAAAGAGTAACTATTTAGAAACCTTGGTCTCATGTCCAGTAAATATCACAGCCCCAACAATATACTCTGTATTACGTAGGCTGCATCCCTGAAAAGCATGTACAGCAATATGAATAAACAGTTACTTTTTAGAACACAATTGAGCAAACAGATACTAGATTAACTAAACCAGCGAGATGTTTAAGAAAAACAATGGAAGGACTGTTACAGACTAATTATGCAGAACTTTTTAGCCAACAAAGGACTATATGTACAACAAATAAATAAACATCTCATTATTAATGGTCTATTACTTCATTCTTAAGAGGAATGCATGGATAAGATTGCTTCCACACTTGAGTAACCGTAGGCCATAGAGCGAAATAGATAAAGCCCAGTGAAGAGGGACCCCCCCCCCCAATACACCCAAGTATTTCATTTCCTTTCATTGTTGTGTAGGTCTATTCCTATTATCTTGATTACATATGCTCCTGGAAGAATAGGATATCAAAGCCATCACAGCCAAGAATCGCTCACTAATACTTGAGGAATGAATTTCAAAACTAAATATAAAATGAAGAGGATACGTGAGAGACACATTATAACTTGAATCCCGACAAGGCAAGGAAGAAATACTGGAATAGTAAGAAAAGGGAAGTATCATATCTTACTCGCAACAGAATTTGATTTGGACCAAGGGGTAATGTTTGCTTTTGAAGTACCAAATTCCCAGTAAAGGTATAGAGTGAATTATTTGGTTTCTCACACTGTATTTCGCCTGCAAATGTAATAACTCATCATCTTGCAATGCAGTGTAAAACAAAATTTCTAAAAAACCAACGGAAATCCATAGTTATTGTCACTTAGGATTTGACCGACATAAATAGAAACAGCTACGTCAATGCACTATTGCCCTAAGATGTCAAAATAGTTGGATCAGTTAAAGCTTTAACCTTTAAATTCTGAAGCTTTCTCAGGGATCACATAGTCCCACGTCTTCTCCAAAGCTTTCCTGATTTTAAGATTTGTTTCGCCATCCAGGTTTGCAGTCTGTGAACCATGAAGTAGAACAAGTAAAATGCATAACAGGTCAATTAGAATTCCTTTTTCTTAAGAAGCAGATGTACCTGGCGCAAGATGTCAATATCACACGCCGGAAGAGAGGAAAATATTTAGACATTTTATATTTCCAACATATTATGTTAATATAAAGGATAAGAGTTGGACAAGCATAGACATACAACAACCTTTCTATACATTCCTAATGAATCTTGTGTTGTTGTTTTTCAGTGAGACCTGAATGACAGTGTAATCCCCAATTGTCACCGTTCATGCCAATTGAACTCCTAGCCCTACTCGTGTCCTTAGAAGCAATGATACAGGTGCCAGAATTTGGTTCACCATACAGGGTCCCCTTGATTTGGTTCTCCTAGTCCGCAGACAGCACATATAAATTAATACTCTCCCCCCTATGAATTTGCACACAACTTCTTGTAGGTTGATAGAAGTGTTTGATTGCCATTTGGATTCACTAAAAAAACCCTTCAATAATGCCAAAATAAGATATCTTGTTAAAAATCAAATACCATCAGTCATATGTAGCAATGAAATTGGGGAATAAACAAATTTGAGTTGAAAACTTTGAAATTAACATAGCATGACAATATTTTTATAAATCATCTATATATACATATATATATATAATTAGAGAGAGAGAGAGAGATCCCCTTTTGAGACAAAGAACAAAGGACACCGATGCTGCCCTAACACACATTTTGAGCCTAAATTGTCAATTTTTTCGCTCCTACTCCCTTTCCTTTTGTCATATCCCACTGTGTCAGAGTCCTAAAAGCACCCAGCAAACTTTTTTCAAGTTTTTAGTTAACGTAACAGGAATAATGTTTGCAGCATTCCACCCTATCAGAGATTCATCACACCCTGTGGGAGAATTGCAGGTTTTCACACCCCTGCTTCAAAGTCATGATTAGTGTCTTTGTTTACTATTATGGTCAGGTTTGTCGATTAACAAACTTACTGATCCTTAAGTAAAATGTCAACATCTTAGTGATTCCCTCAGTGCGAATACTTCTATCAAATTTCAAATAGTTATCCTCTTGCTAGTTGTAATAAACATTCAAATATCCTCATCTCTGCTACCTTAATCTTTGTAATCCACTAAACTCTTGATCCGCATGATTCCTTAATCCTGTATCTCCCCTACCCTCATCCCTTTAAGATGATGATGTTTCATCTTTTAATCTTTTCTCGTAACTTTTTCCCTAAGTCATGTGAACTTTGTTTTGCTCAGCTTATTATATGAAGCCGTAACTCTATGTCTCGTCTTATCTCTTATTCCTTCTGTGTATGTGTCCTATGCCTGTCAGTATGGAGGTTTCACAAGCAGCAACAACCAATTATTTTCAATGGCTATAAAGCTTGAGAAAGCTTGAAGGTCAAGGTGAGTATGTGTCAACAAAATCTCCAACAAATATGTTCCTTAATTTTAAAACTCAAAGATGCAATCAGACATCTTTGACCCAAAATCAAGAGCTTTAGGCCTATCTATATGTATATATCTTTAAAGCTCGTTCTAAAGGCATTCATGTATGGTTAACTAGCAAACTTGAACTGGAAACAGACCTCAGTATAGCAAACACCATCAGGATTTGTAGTTGCAAGGAAAAGTAGATCTGCTGGAAAGAATCCATCTTGCTTCACCTAAAACCAGATGAACATTTTAGAATTGCATTGAACTTCAATAAAGACGGTGACAATAAAAATAGTAGCAGTTGTCAACAATAATCTATGGAGTGGTGTCATTTAATGATTTGTAACATAGGAATTAAATTTATATATGTTAGTAGATCATATTCATAGATTCCATCTCAGATATTTTTCACTGGGGTAGAAGTTTTTCTATTTATATATTCATACACACATACATAAAATTGGTGAGCGGTGAACCTTGAACGTTTATAACCTAAATAAAGTTGGGGCCATTCCACAGTGACCACCCCCTAGTTTTTGCCATTTTTAAGATAGGCCCAAAACATTGCAAAAGATCAACCTCGGATCCTATAAATGAGTACACCATTACCACACTAGTCACCCAACCATGCAAAACGTTTCAACAGTCATGCCTCATTTTGAATATAACCTCATTAGGAGGTTATATACATGTGCAAACATATAGTGGATTATTATGATCATCACCTCAAGCGTACTAAGCATTTTGTGAATTATTTGTTATCCTTGTGATCATGGATGGACCTACACAAGTTGGGTACTGAACCTATTAATTGTTCAGTACCAAATAGATAAACAATTCCTGTACTCTTATGGTAAAACTGAACGCTTTCTTTGCCGTCTCCTTTTACAAGTATTAGATGTACAACTTGTAAGCAGGTAGTATTGATACATCAACTAAGATACACCTGGTTTGGTTGGTCTATACAATGTTTTATAATAGTGTTATAGCTCCAAGTCTCATGGCTAGCTTTTATACTTTTACCAATATTTTTACTCTCTAATTAAAATATCAAACGAAATTGCAAAGTTATTCGTCATATGATAAATGACATTCATTCTCAAACATATTCTTACGATTATAATTTCATTTCTTTCCGGATGTCAAACACTCGTTGATGATATGATTAATGTAGGCTTGTTCGAGCGGTTAAAGCTTACTCGAGTCAAAATAATGTAAATATTGAGTTCGAATAACACACTTGTGGGTTGCCTTGTGAACAACCAAGGGGCGCATCAACGACTGGGCAACAAGCTTTCATTACCTCGGCTTGCCCACCTCCATATGAGGGGTTCCCAGTCTCCAAACAAAATCATGAAGAATTGCCACGTTATAAAAAAAACCCCACAATTTTTAGGCCCTCTTATGTCTTGATTTATAATAAAACCCACAATTTTTAGGCCCTCTTATGTCTTGATGATCAAGAATGCCATTATAAAGGATACTCATTAACAAAATAACTATGAACCGTACAACTAGATAAGCTACAAATGCGGAAGATATAGTGATGCTTGATGGAATGTGAAATAGATGCAGAACTAGGAACATGATAAAGGCTAAACAACTAACAATCTAAAAGGCACTAATTAAAGCTCAAATTTATCCTGCAATATAATGAAGCATAAAAGAATTCCTACGAATATTGGCTTCTCAACCATTAACTAACCATAGAATTCACCCAAATGGTTCAAGATGATCATAAAAGGAAATAAGAATTTGTAGCGTACTTACTCTAATAATATCCCCAACTTGCAGCATCTTCCAGGGTACAGACTCCCACCTTTTGTCTTGCAGCATGTCAACAGGAGAATTATTTATTGTCGTATCATTTTGAAGGCGTTTCTGTTATAATTAGGGTTTTGTGAGGGAGAGAAAAATACAAACACTCTAAGCAAACAACTATAGTAAACATTGTAAAAGATGTGTAAGAAACAGATGATAATGGGTGATAAAACAAATCCTGAAATCAAAAGCACACATTTATAAGCTGTCAAGGCCTAAAAAATTGCAAAGTTGAAGAAAGTGAAATAATACTCACCCAATCTTCAAATGCCTCCTTGATAAGAGAGACAAAAAGGACAATGCTTAGTGGGATTACGTTTGTAATTGGACTAACAGGACTGCATAAGAAAAGAACTAAGTCAGGGTCAATGCTAACAACAATCAAAACAGAAATCCATAAGTATACCAATTCAAACAAGTCTAGGATCTAGAATACAAATGAGCGCAGATCAATGTGAAGTATAAAATTAGGCTTATATGTTGCATCAATAAGTTGTAACAAATATTTTGGAAAGCAGGGCTTAAAGACTTATTATATATGCTTAGCTGCTGAAGATAGAAAGAATATTTCAGATAGGCTACGTATCCTAATGAACTATATATTAGTTACACTGTAAAATGTTCTTATTACAATTACAAAACTTTGTTATCCATCACTTGATTACAATTTAACATTTATCCTGAAAGCTGGAGGCCTAATATGTTGTGACAAGCTATGAAGCACCAATACTAAATAATATTGATATGACAGAAAACACCACCGAGATAGCACATTTTTGTAAGAAGAATGATATGTTAAGAGGAATGTTAAGGTTTTATATGTATATGTGTGTGTGTATATATATATATATATGAGCATGATCAAATGAGAACAACAAAAAGGATGACAACCGTGAGAACACTAAAGATGTGTTGTTTTACATTGTGAAAATACAGTGTTGTTTCACAAAAAGTATACACTAAAAATAATCACATTGTGAAATAAAACTGCATTTTTCACATGCATTTTTCACAAACACATGATTACTGGTTCTCATGGTTCTCAACCTTTTTGTGGTTCTCATTTGATTATTCCCCATATATAAAGCCTTAACGTTCCAAAAGAGCGCTTTGCATGACGAATAAAATAGTATAATTAGTGAGGAATGAAATCCAATTCTGACCACTCAAGTCTTTGCATCTTGCAACTTCCGATATATGGCTCCATATGTTATACCCCATTACCTTCATTTCACTCTGTGTAACACGAAAACATCTTGTTGTAGCATAGCTAGCTAACTAACAAAACAACGAGTTAAGCCATATACACGAAAATGGGGAATTAATCAATGTCAGAACTTTTTAAAGGGTTCATTCGGCAAGGTACAAAGATACCAAACTCACAAAGGCAAACTGAAATCATGTTCTGTTAACTATTCATCAGCTAAAATAGACACCGCAAATTTACACCAATTTGACCCAAACTAAAACTGCAGTTTGTAATGTGTTGCTCCAGGAAAGTAGAATAAATCATGTAAAGTTGGGCTAATCACACCAACAAGGCAATGAGCATGCTTTTGTAAAAGGGTTCTTTTTCTTGAAAAACCATACCTGACAGGTGTAAACGATAAACATGAGATTGCAAGGAAGTACAGGTTAGCCACCCGCCTGAACTGCCAGTCATAAACACAAATACTTGTCAATATATAAGATACAAGGTTCAGATAGTAAATTAGCTTCAATGATGTAAAAAAACGTAAATGGGGACCAAGACGAGCCTTAAAGCTATGTTGTCTAGACATGAATGAAATTGAGATTGGAACGTGACAACACCGGTTGTAATGTACCACATGTGGAATGGACCATTTACATTCTTCTCATGCGTGTATATTTATCAAATTTTAAACCCAACTATTATCATCATCATAACCCTAAAACCAAACCCACTGAAACCCCACATTTGTATTAGCTCATAGCAACTTTGTTACTCTTCCATTCTAAAATTTTAATAATAAGAGCAAGTGCCTTTTCAAAACATTAGAGACAAAAATTGACTGCCAGAGACAATCCTCATCACTCAAAAAACCTGACAAGACTTGCTAAAGATTGTTGCCATTGATTCAAATAGAAACACGTAGAAGAGAGGGATTGTGAATCAGGGGGTATATGTTGGTTGGAGTAACCACTGCACCTCTATTATCGGTGATCTTAGTCAGTTTCTCCGTCTCTATTTGTTGGAGTCGCTATTGACATTGCAGCTCTGAATCAATGATCCTTGATTAGCAAAGTGGATCTGGAGTGCCATCAACTGGAAGTGTAATGGTAGGTGACAAAATAGGGTAGTGGAGCAGCACATCAAAGTGGCAGTGTGGCAGTCAATAAGATCATTGGTCTACCCCTCTATGGGATCAAATTAGCTAGTTTTGCAGGAACATAGATATATGATTCCCACATGAATGCACCATTCCATTCTCAATGACCAACCAGACATCTTTTTCATTCTGATGGAATGATCCATCTCATTCCTGAACCATTACTTTGTACCAAACACATCACAGCATAAACATACGCTCTGTTAGTTGACATATTGCGTAATGAGAAAGCTTCAGAACAGTAAAGGAGCGCTTAGTGGAGAGTCAACAAAAAATGTCTCCATGCTTGACAATTAAATATCAAACACAGTACTTCCCATAAATAACGAGTTCTTAACACTATTAGCACAATTTTACTACTTATAAAGTTTAATGTAGTTATATGTTTTACACAAAAAATAATAAACTCATATCATCTTATATGTTGAAAATTAATCCATTTGACTCTCAATTAACCCTGCCACTACACCTCCAACCAACAATAAAGCCTTTTGATCCTCTCAAACATGTTCGATATTGTAAATTATGCATATGCATGAACAACATGGATATGGAGAGTAAAGAAGGGGCATTCTTCTAGGCATTACAAGTTTGCACAAAACATGCAAGCAGATAACATTGAATTGTTAATGAATCTTATGAATACTGAAAAAAGTTTATGACATTCATTGTATGACCACTTCATACTTCTTTATTGGATGTTTAAAATGATTTACCTGTTCGTACAGCCCCTTTGGCAAAAAAGTCAGAAGGTTGTACTTCGTTGTTGATACTGCATTTCCCTGATCAAACCATATGAAATAAGCATTACAATACAGCTTACGGAAAGACCAAGTGCATTGAAGAATTTATATGAAAATGACAGCAATCATAATGTTTGTTAATATACTCATGTTTTCTGTGTGAAAAGAGCATCCTACTCTTTACATGAGCCTAACTTATTTGCTGCAATAGGGTTGCATGTTACATGATAGTGCCCCCAACTACAATGGTATAAATCATAGACCCCCTTAACTCACCGGAGCATCAATTAAAAGCCACACTATATATCATTGCCCAGAAAGAGGAACGGAAAAATTAGCATTCTATATAAACCCAATATCCCCTTAGTGGGAGAGAAGAGGACGGCAACATCAACTGAAATTCACATTGCATTTCATGACTAGGACAATGCGAAGAACTGAAAACTCGTCTGAAGCCACCCAACCTACCATCCTGCAAAGAGGGGGAGGGGATATATAAACGAGAAGCATGAAGGGAACTCGGAAACCCTGAAAGAGGGGAGGAATGAAAGTAGAAGAAAAAGAAGTCTCCAGGAAGGATAGTTTCCTATATATACAGTGCATTTAAAGAGCCAACACCCTCGTCGCAAGAGAAATCACAGCTACCCACCAAACAAGCACATACGACAAGAAAATGCTGGCATAAAAGCTACAAGAACCAGCTTGTAACTACAGACATGACCATCCAACTTGCAGAAGGCTAATGAGATGACACCCATGTGATGACTACAAACAAAACAACCTAATGAGAAATTGCTCAAACACCTAGAGTCAATCCTAAACATATCTGTCAGCTCTCATAGTATCTACATTCTTTCCAAGCACATAGACGAAAACCTTCCATCTTTTCTCCCACCCAATTATCCAACGATTGTTGATTGATAAAAGTAAGGATGTTGAAGCTCTAGGTATGGAGAAACGCCTTAAATGCCATTATGCCAAGGTTTTAGATTGAATCAGACCAAAATAGAAGATTCATGAAGTGCAGTTTTATTGATGTTCACAGCAAAATGGAAGACATGATAAGCACATCTGAATACGAAGTATCTAGCAATGACATCTTTCATTATCGTGGGATCATTGATGAATATACAAACTCAAAGGATAAGGTGGAAGCAGGCTTCACAAATCTCGTGTGACGGAGGAGTGCCAGTTCTATAGGATATCAACAATTGATCCTCCTAAACTCACATGTGTTTGATTCAGTTCCTTGCTTCCCTTAAAAAAGCCAGAGTCTTCCAAGTTGCTAGCAAAAGCTAGCTTAATGGAAAAATAGTCGACATAACTACAAACCCAAACTCTAAACAGTGTCTAGAAATATATATACTTCTAAAAAAGTAACTTATAGTAATCTATATGAACGAAAACCAGCTAGTCTCTCTTGTATTGATCTTGATAAGACCATTTTAAACTACATCTTATGATGCTAAAGGTCCAATGTACCCTGTCAAAAAAACCCATTCAGACCTGGCAACTGTCAAGATACAATTCACCAGAAAGAATATACTTTCTCAGTCATCACTCATCATCAACATTTCCTCCTCTTATAATCTCCTTTCACCTTTAAACATTTTCTAGTTACTGCATATTCTCAATATACAAATATTGATGCCACACAATGCCTGTCAAAAAATCCAACTTAACTGTATTCCAATGTAGCTAAGTTACTTCTCTAAACAAATTCTACCTTGAAAGTTATTGATCTTAGACAACCCTAGACCACACAACCGAATAAATTTAAGATTACCAAATTTGTTAAAGATCATGCTCCCCAAGAACACCACCAAATGCTAATTACAATAACAATGCATGGTAAATATCCTAGAAAATCTGTCAAGTTCATTAATAGCAAGATAACAACTCCAGACACCCAACAAATTCCCTTGGACTGCTAAGTTAAGACAAGCAATAATGGTAAATAGCACTTTTGATGAACTTCATGTAAGAAAGGGGTTGTGCCGATAGAAATCAGAAAGGTTTATGAACTACGAAGGTACATGTATTGAAAAAAAGAAATCCTGGTCATAATTCAAGCGCCATTTTTGAAAGATCATCATAACATAAAGTGCAGAAAACAGTTATTTCCAAATAATGGCACTTTCGGGCACGTAATTTTTTGTATCTATGATATAAACACACCAGATATTTGGCGATATAGTTTGCTTCACGATCATTACAGAAAACGGTGCGATGACCTGGCGCCTGAGGGTGAACGTGACCAAGTTGAATCGTACGTGATGATGGAGCACTATCGAGAAGCCGATACGAACAACCGCTGGCATCTCCGCCGCTAACTCTTGATCGAAATGCCCCCTTCCTTCCCGGCATCACTTTATCCGATCGCAATCGATCGAATCGACCGAAAACTCTGATGAAAAACTGAATCACAAGAAAGAATTATATGTATGTTTCGATAAGATAAATGATTCTTCCCAGTGACTTCCAGAATCTTTCAAGAAATCTCGTTGAATTCTTGTAGAAACGGAAAAGACCTTTGACATAGGATTTCAAATTTCGCCCCAATTTCGTCGTGTTCGTTATTTGAGGCTTCCAACGGAAAAATACCATCCGAATCGCGCGTGAGAATCCAGAAGATTTTCAACGTAAATCACATTATCCACGCGCCTAAAATGAGCGTGTGTGTATTTCAGTTCAAAAAAATATATAGCGTAAACTACAAATATGGTCCCTATGGTTTGTAAAAATAATACTTTTTGTCCTCTTATTTTTTGAAATTACAATATAACCGTCATGGTTTGAAAAATCACCAGAACTTAAATCCTCTCTAATGTCTGATAAAACATTCCGTTAAATAAAGAACATTTTTCGTTATTTTTATTGATTTTACCAATCAAGTTTGATTATATGATTTTGTTTCCTGTGGTTTTTTGATTTTTAAATTAAAAGACAAAAAAATCGATAAAATGACAAAAATGTCCCTTTATTTATCAGATTTTTAATGACTATTACAGGGAATAATTAAGTCCAGACGTTTTCACAAACCTATTAGGTAAATTATACATGGTTGTTTAGTAGTGACTTAATAATGTAAAAAATGGTTTATTCAGTAAGATTACAGAGAGAATTTTATGCAGAAAGTCAAGTTTTTTTTCCAAACATGTGCTTCCCAATTAAAGAACACGCTTCTTTCATCTATGAAAAAATCCTCCTAAGCAGAAACCCTCCCAACTTGTTAAGAAGGATTAATCCATAGAGACAACGTTACCCATAAAGTACTTAATGGATAACCAATCAAACAGCCCCTAAGTCTTTTTTATTTGAATTGTTATATCGTTAACATTTTCATTGACCAACGATAATACAATATTTTTCAAGCGAGAATGGGTTTGTCATGTTTCATTGTTATAAATCGGCCTTAATGCAATAAAAGGATTGTAGCTCATTTTGATCCATGTCGTCGCCATCGTCATATGCATCCTTATCCTCGCAAAATCACTACCACTGGTTGAGCCAAATCAGTGATGATAAAAAAACGATGGAATACAACGAAAGGCCCAAAAACAAGGAGACAACGAGACATGAAGAAATACAAAACATGTAGTGTGGAGACGAGGATAAGCAGATTCGGGAATTTCTATGAGATACAAACAGAACTAATGCTTTGACCAGTAATGTTAAATCTAATAACGTATTGTGTTGTTCCTCGAGTACCGCTTGCTAATCGGCTAACGGACCTAGTAACCCTATCCATTTACTAATTTGACCCAACTTGAAATCGACTTCACTCGTTGAATACAAAGACAGAGCAACTTTCGCCCTATCCTGCAATAACGAGGGATTTTTTTAGATCAATTCACATTGGACATATCATATAGAATCTTTCATTCTAGACTACGATTAGATAGAGAACGGTTTGGCACATCTTCGACCCTTGGGATCGAACACCCCACCTCACCACGGGTTATCCATTTATCACAAAGATTTTAAACGTATGGGCTTGGGAGTTCCGACTTTTGAAGTAATAAACGAAATACAGTACGTGAAAATGTGGGGTTATATGAAGGGACCACCTATCAAATTTACATCGAACGCTCGAGAACAAGAGTGTTTTGATTTTTGAAAATAATTTAAAAGATAATCATATTTAATAAAAACGTGTCAAAAGAAACAAATGTACTCAAAAAGTACCAATTGTACCCGATTCACAACAACGACGACATAGAATCGAAAAGCACCGATGATGTCGATAAGCATAGATGATAAGGTATGAAAAGCACCAACAATGACAAGACTAGAAACAACGACAACAGAGCATCAGAACACATGCAACGAGCAAATCATTTCGACAAAAGCTGTGAATCAACGAGATCGAAGAAATGAATAGATGACAATGGTGGGATTACAAAAAGACGCATATTTTAATCTTGTAACGTTTAACAATCGAAACGGATGGTGAAACTTTGGCTATCAACAAATTCAGATACTTTATGAACGAATTAGAAGAGAATTTTCATTTAACAAACAACTCATCTTATTCAGAGCATTAATTAGCAAATAAAGGATCACCGATAAAAAGAAATTGAAAAAAAAAACCCATACGTGATTGTCTGAATCTTTAGTTTTCGAACCAGCCCAAATCTACTTGGCCCATATAACCCGGAAAAATATATTAATACTAGTGTCAAACTATCTAATACTATATTATAAAGCATTTGACAAAAACTCTTAAAAACTTTTTTTATGCATGAAATACTGTATATTAATGCATATTACTTAAAATTTAAGATTACAAGTAAATTGTGCATAAGTTAACTTATTAAAGATTCATTTTTGAATTCGTATAACTAATTGTATATAAACATAATCAAATATAGTGTTTCAAAACTGAATGTGAATCGATCTCAAATGGCTTAAGCTTCATACCCCAAGAAATGTAAAAGCCGACCAAGAGTTGAGAGAGAGCTAATATCGTATTCCTATAAAAAAATAGATACGGCCTCCCCTAAGAAAACCTAAAAGGGTTTAAATATGCAAGCCAAAAACCCCATAGGAAAAGATTTTTCAAGCCTGTGAAAGTAATGTAGAAAATTAAGGTGTTCCTGGCAGTGGCGGACACAGTAGCAAAAAGGAGGGGGGAAGGGACCTAGTCAAAAACTCAAAAAAAAAAATTCCTAGGTTAAAATTTAGGTTTTACATGATTTACCTTTCACTTCCCCCCATTATATTTATCCACGGGCCCCCAACCTCAATCGAAACCGTTACTCTAAAAAAAAAATATTGAAATCAATAAAAAAAAAACCAAAAAAATTATTCGAAATCGACAAACACACTAAAAAAATCCCTCGAAATCAACCAAAAAACTTTAAAAATCCCTCGAAAACGTTGTAATTAGGTTAAAAACACATTGGACGATTTTGCGGACCTTTAGTCTACCTTAAAGGTGACCCCAGTAGACAAAAATCCTAGATCCGCCACTGGTTCCTGGAATAGTGTTTCATGATCGTGAAGAAATCTTCACGCCCGTGAAACCGTGGCAAAAACTTTCAACATGAATTAAGGTGTTTTTTTTGCACCCACAAAGTAGACTTTCACGCCCGTGAAGCATGGGCGGCAACTAGGTTCTTCCGATTTCCCTTCCATATTTTCTCCTCCTCGCTCTCGGTTATCTTCTTCTTTTCTTCATTTTCGGCTTCACCTTCCACATTCCCTTAATGTTTCCTTTCTTTAATACCCTTTAATATGCCTTCCCTCTTCCCGTCTTTAAATATTTATTAGAAATAATGTATTAATAAACAATAGAATATGATGAAAAATCACCAGTTTTATTTCATCGTATAGCCCTCAAAAGCCGAATGTAATTATTATTGATCAAAGGTTTTGGCCCAGCGGTATCGTAGCATTTGGTTTCTTAGGAGATCATGGGTTCAAATCTCATCAAAAATGAAGAGGGTGTATAAGTTTATTTGTTATATTTACCGTATATAAATTATTACTTAAAAAAATGTTATTCATGGGGAGGTAGGTCCAATGACATATCATGTATATGAACAATTGTCATGTTGTACCAAATAATGTAGGAGTACTATTTTTCTTGTTGAATAATGTGATTCAAAATCATGCTACTTTTGTCACACTTCATTTATGGATATTGTTTTCTTCATTAATTTTTTATTTTTTTTTTATTTTTTGTTGTATTGGTATATGTATAGAGAGACGGGAAAGATTATGCGATAAGTTAAATATTTTTTGAGAAGACGAGAAGTTTTAATATTATATATGATTACACGCATGATACACAAGCTTAATCTCTCTTACACCATGTGAAACATAACTACATTGTTTCACCCTGTGAAACATAACTACACTGTTTCACTATATGAAACAGCAGTTTATCGTTTCACATCTCATTTCACGTCAACTTTTGTTTTATTTTGTTTTCAAATTGTAAAACAACATATATTGTTTCACCTTGTGAAACAACAATATATTGTTTAAGATTAGGGACGTTACGTTGTTACATAGTATGAAATATCACTTTTGTGTTTTACTTTCACTTTTATATCAACTTTGTTTTGTTTTCACATAGTCAAACAACATTAAATTTGTTTACTTTAATGTTATTGTATTATTTCATTGCGTGAAATAAAACTTTGGTGTTTTCAGGTATTTTTAATTACAATTTTTTATATCTACTATATTTTGTTTTCTCATGTAGTGTTTTTATTATCTAAATAGTCAAAATTATTTTATAAAAATATATATATTTCTATACATTACCATTAGATAATTAAAAAAAATGAATTAACCAAATTACACCAAAAAACAAAAACTTTTAAATAGTTATTTTGATACTAATATCGATAAACTTTTTATACTTTTATGAGATTTTTTCAAATTTATATTTTATTCAAACATAAAAACATTATCGATTTCTCAAAACCATATAAAACCCTATTATAACATCGATAAATATATATATTAAAAAAACAAAACATTAAAATAGATATGTATCTTCCTGCATTGTACGAATACCCTTTCAATAACTACAAAAAAGCTATAACAGGATTCAAACCTAGAAAAGATAAAATTTCCACTACATCACTTAAGAGGTTGTTTGTTTACCTCTTAATAGTTCAATTAAGAGGCAAGCTCTGAATAGTTAAGAGGCGAATCTTGTTTGGTAAAAAAAAAATTGCCTCTTAATAGTTCTAAAATCTTCTGAATGATTTTATATCATAAGCCTCTCTTGGCCTTAACTATTCCGTGCCCTAATTTTATCATAAACAATTACCAAACAATTATATTTCATTTTGCACTATATCATAGAAATCTCCTAATCATTCTAATCACTTACTTATTTTGTACCAAACCATTCAACAACCACCAACAATACTTAAACCTTATTCTTACGTGACAAGCCAAAGGGTTAACACCTATTTTTTCCATTCTAAGTTATAGATTAAACCATGAGTCAATCCAACAATGCATTTATTTGCAATAAATTGTTATTGACATTTCAGAATAAGTACTTCATGTATTGTCAATACCCAATAAGGTATAAGGGTATAAGGGTAATTTAACTCCACCACTTATAGATTGAAAACCCCATTAAATGATAAGAGTATTTATTTTTCAATGAAAATACAATTTTTTTGTTTTGAAATATTACTCAAAACCATTTTTTGTTTTATAATTTAAAATAAAAATATAATATATTTTTTAATTTTAATATAAAATTAAGAATTAATGAAAATGACTAAAATACCCTTAATTTAATTGGACTTAACAGGAAAAAAAATCAACGACGATTAAATAAAAGAATCAAAACCGGTGAAAATTAACAAATGTGAAAAGATTAAATCTGGGTTTTTGAAAGTTAAGAACAACATCCGCTAAAAATTACAAACATTATGGACCAAGATTTTTACCTTACTCATAAATCTATATTAATGTAGTGAAATACATCTCGATTATAATGTTTCGTTTTATTCTTTGTCTCTATCGATATAATACGATTTTATGTGGTTTTGAGAAATCGATAATGTTTTTTTTATTTTTGAATGAAATGTAAATTTTAAGATATCGTAAAAATTAAGAAAAAAATGTTGATATTAGTATCAAATTAACTATTTAAAAGTTTTCGTTTTTTGTGTAATTTATTTAATTAAAATTTTTATTATGATTTAATTTAAGTTTAATAACAAAATAATTTATTTTTGATTTAATAATATTATCTTCTATAAAAACAAGAATTAAGTATTATGTTAGAACTCAATGACTACCTTAAGTGTATATTTTAAATTTTTTTATATTTATATGAGATATTTATTATATATTTGATTATGTTTATACTTAAAATTAGGTGTTTATCCGGTGTTTGATTGTATTTATCTGCAGTTAATTACACGAATTCAAAAATAGAGTTTTGATAAGCTGTATATACACACAATTTACTTTTAATCATAAATTTTAAGTAATATACATCAATAACGTAATTTATACATCAAAAATAATTTTTAATATTTTTTATCAAATATTTTATAATATAGTCTGGATTATTAAGTATATTTATATTGTATAACAACTAATAATCTATTATATGTTTCTTCACAAACATAGAATGAAATGCACTTTTCTTACCAAAATTTGGTTGGTAAATGGTGGTTTAGACTTTAGACTCAGACTTTCGAATTTTGATGTGGTTACTGGTTTTTCTCACCTAAAATAATATGTTAATATTATTCATTTATAAAATAACAAGAAAATTAAAAAATTAAAAGTATGATATTGATTATCTATATCTATACTTTTATGCATAAAATACTGTTTATTGATGTATATTATTTAAAATTTGAGATTACACGTAGATTGTGTATAAGTACAATTGATTAAAACTTCATGTTTGAATTTTGTAACTAACTATAGATAAACATAATTAAATACATGATAAACATATCATTTTAAATATAGAAAATTCTAAAATATAATTAAGATAAGCATGAAGTTCTACAAAAATTATAATAAAAAAAAAATTGAATTAAAAAAATTACAGATAAATGATAACTTTTAAATAATTAATTCGATAATACTAAAATCGATATATATTTTTTAAATTTTTATGAATTCTTTAAATTTATATTTTATTCATAATCACAAAATTGCCACGAGACTTCTCAATAATCATAAAATTGTCACTATACAATTCTAGATCATTAAATCAGTAGTTTATAAAGTTGATCAATGAACATAAATTGATCTTACGGGTCTCATGAAAAATTTTTGGTCTCACATAAACTCAGTCATATATATATATATATATATATATATATAATATTTTATATATGTTGACTGTTCCTAAAAGAGTCGTTGTCTACAATTCGAAACAAAAGGAGAAAGTAGTGGGGTAAAGATTTTGGTGACAGACAGCTGAGACAATTACAATACACTCTACTTTTTATGACACAAACTATTCAACTTCAAGTGACAATTAATATTTGGTTTTTTAAATATATTATCTAGGATTTATTTGATTACTTCTTAATAGTTTTATAAATAAGCAACATTTGAATGGTTAAAAAGTGAATTTTGTTTGAAAAAAAAATTATGCCTCATAATAGTTCTAAAATCCTTTGAATGGTTTTATATCATGGGCATCGCTTAACCATTCAGCGCCCTAATTTCATTGTAAACAATTATCAAATAATTATATTTCATTTTGTACTATATCATGAGAGTATCTTAATCATTCTGCATCAAACCATTCAACAACTGTCAAATAGCCTCTGAATCCATTATAACAAGTTGTTCCGATGAATTTATAAAATTTAAATCATCTCTATTAACTATATTAAAATAGAGATTTTAAAGATTTACGATATATTCTTGCTCAAACTGATATGCTATGCTATGACGTATGTTAAAATAGATAAAACATCTCTAACAGATTCTCTAAAATAAAGAAAATAGAGTTTTTATTATCTCTAAGGTTCCAACATATGTTGTGAAAATTTACTTTTATATTCATATGAAGGGGAACAAATGTGTGACTCGTGTTGCACTCTCAGTTGTCTTCTAATTTACAACGAAAAACGTATTTACAACTAAACATTTATTTAATGATTAAATCTATACTATATTATAAAGCATTTGACAAAAACTCTTAAGAACTATTACTTATGCATGAAGTACTGTTTATTAATGCATATTTATTATAATTTAAGATTACAAGTAAATTTGACATAAGTACAACTTAATAAACATTCATTTTTGAATTCGTATAACTAACTGTAGATAAACATAATCAAATATAGAATAAAAATCTCATTTTAAATCTAAAATATAATTAAAATAATTATTGAGTTCTAACAGAATTATTATCTTTATAAAATTTATATTGTTAAGTCATAATATATTACTTTGCTATTAAACTTAAATTAAATTATAATAAAAAATTGAGTTAAATAAAAATTATACAAAAAACGAGAACTTTTAAATAATTAATTGTGATATTAACATCGATTTATTTTTTTCAAAATTGTATGATATATTTAAATTTAGTTTTATTCAAAAGCAAAAACAATATATTTCTCAAAGTTGCATAAACCTTGTTATATCAACATAGACAAAAAAATAAACTAAAATACTAAAATAAAGATGTATTTTATTGCATTGCACAACTACCTTTATAGTATTCAAATATATAAATGGAAAAAATTGACAATTATATAAAAGAGAAAAAAGTAAAACAAAAATAAGTGGAACCGTGATCCCCACCAGACACACCAACACACGTTCACGCCTGGACAGATAATATTTGTGCCACGTGCCACGTTTACTGTTTATTTGTATTTTATATTTAAAAATAATAAATTTTTAATGATTTAATACACCATGATTAAGTCTTAATTAACAGATTTTCATGATATAATAAAAAATAGAATATAATTATTTGATAATTGCTTACAATGAAATTATGATATTAAATGGTTAAGAGGGATCCATGATACAAAATTATTCAGAAAGCTTTAGAACCATTGAAAGATATATATTTTTTTACCAAACAAGATTCAACTCTTAACGATTCAAATGTTACCTCTTAATGGAACTATTAAGAGATAAATAAACAACTATTTATCAAAGATTTACTGACAAGAGCCACATTTTTACTTTTTTATTTGTCATCAAAATTGGTTGATGGTAAACGTCTATAATTTAATAAACACTTACCAGATAAGAGTCATCATCATTACTTACTGGCTAAAATTCTCAGTCTTTATTATGCTTATTTAATAAAATAATTAAATTGAAAAAACAGCTAGGCTCCCGGGGGGATGGATTGTAAGATCCCACAGTGGTTGAAAAGGAGAACAAATGTTGTCTTATAAGGGATTTGATACCTCCTTTATCAGACGTATTTTAAAACCATAAATTCATATATGTAGACAAAACAAACAATATCTGATATGAATAATGTGAAATGTTACAATAATCATCTATTATTATTGCATGTTTTGTTTGCATACTCTTGTCAGATTTAGATGTTTTGTTCTATGTTGGTGCTTTTTGTTATTGTTTTGTTGTTTCTTATTAGTCTTACATAAACTTTTTATCTCCTTATTTCTTTTTGGTTTTAATTTATTGGTCAACCTTTCATTAAAAAATGGGGAGTCCTAATGGCACCCCTCATTCATGTCAGAATCGGGTCATTCAAGCATTGGGAATATAAAAAACATGTATTGATGTTGATGTGTGTGAGGAAGAAATTCATGGATAGAGGTGCATTAAGCAATGCATAGGGGTGCATTTAGCCCACCCCTAAAAAATATGGTTCATACAAGGCTATACACAATTCAAACAAACAAGAAACCTACCAATAATATACCCAAAATTAAAGGGTGTTCAGTAATAAGTATTAAGCAATAATTAATGAGAATAGAAATAAAAGAAACTGTTTGATTTTTTTATAATATAATGGGTTCATCCCTTTAGAAGCCCAAATTTTCATCCTAGATTAAACTGAGTGGAATGAAAATTAATTCTCATTTTCATTCTCTGTCATTTTCATTTTTGTACCCATTTTTATTTCTTTGTCTGAACCAAATACCCCCTAATAATGTAAATTATATAATTGTACACACATTATAAGGTACGGTTTAAGGAAACAAAATCATGTTTTTGAAACTACAACTTTATAAGGATACTTGGCATATTGAGACAAAAATTAGGGGCTTAATATCATATCTACTTGCTATTAAGAAGCATTGTTAATTAAATGATCAATGGTTTATTGTTGTCGAACGATTTTGTATGATAGTTTGTTATTATCGAACATATGACTAGGTAGGGATGGACTTAATGACATTGTGTTCAGTTCAGTTGGTTTTATCTGACATCTACTCAGTATTCAACTAACCACCATAGTGCATAAACATCACTAACCAATTGGGTATATTCTAGTTATATAATGACCGATTGCTTACATTGCTTGATCTTTCCTTATTAACTGTCAGTCGTTCATTTTGTTATATATATATATATATATATATGTGTGTGTGTGTGTGTGTGTGTGTGTCGAATTTAGTAATGAACAGTTTCTAATGATATTTCTTTTTTCGTGAAATTTATGCAGTGTATTATATCGTTAACCCAACCAACTTGACAGGGCTGCTGAATTGAGTTGGATGATACTTTTCAATGGTTTGGATTGAGTTGAAATTTTTCAAACCCTCGTAATTGAGTCAGTTTATTAAATGTCGTAAATCAGACAATTCACCCCAAAGGTATATTAAAAATAATTTATATATCTTTAATTTATCCAATCTTTTGAAACTGTTAAAAATTATTAACACTCAACTTCAATAAAAATGACTATTACAACTCCAAACAGTAAAAATATGCTCTAGATTTCAATTTTATGTACGATGCTTATAACAATCAGTTATTTGATCAGTCGATATCTATAATCAACTGGGGTACCTTAAATAGTAAGACACTGGACTTGCTTATGGTTGCCATCAAGTCGAATGTTCTCAAAATTCCCGAAGGTTTGCCTTACTGTTTTTAGGTATATAATATTTATATACGGCAAATGCAACAAATAAACTCACACACCCTCCTCACTTTTGATTAAGTTTGAACATGGACTTCCTAGGAGATCAAATACTACGATACCACTAGACCAAAGACCATTTGGTGGTTTACCTAACTGTTAGCTTCAAGGTTTCGTATAACTTTTGGTCTTTTTGATTTAATCAAACTATATATGTTTTGATAAATAAAAAATTAATACATAAAAAATATATTATTTTGTTATTGTTTATGATAAAATAATTTAGTTTATAATTTAGAAAAAAAATGTAAAATTAGACGATGGTTATAAAATATCGAGGGACTGGAGGCAAAAGAATCCGTCTTCTCTTTCATATCGAAATCTCTGATGCCTTTAGTTTGACTGTTGATTTCCCTCTTCTGTACAATTTCTAGAATTTTCTCAAATCTACACGTACAATCATACATGCATGTAGATTTACGCCTGCTCGACGACTTTGATTTCTTCATGATCTCGATTGAAATGTTGTAATCGGTATATCTGTAGAAGGAAATGGGAGCTTGCCTGTCGACGCCGGAGAATTTCGTCGGAGGCGGCATAAGGTTATCGAAGAAGAAGTTCAGTAAGCGGAAGAAAGTTCTGAAGCGGCGTGGTTCGTCTTCTTTGTCTGATCAATCAAAGTTCGATCCCTCTGGTAACAACTATTTTAACTACTTTTCACGGTTTTATTGATCAGCATTTAACCGTTTTAGTACTTTTAATTTTAACTAAGAGTTGTGATCTCGAACTATGCTTCTAATCGTGTTTTTGTCGCATTTTGGTTCAGCTTTTTAGTCGTAATTTTAACTAAGAGTTGTGATATTGAACCATGCTTCTAATGTTCTCGAATTCTGGTGTTTGATTGTATTTTTGTCGCATTTTGATTCAGCTTTCTAGATGAGATTGTTTGATTAAGTTATGAAGTATTTAGTTGTGCATGATCTTTTTATATGATTATAAGCTGAAGAAATATTAATATCCTTTTCAACAGTTGAGTCGATGTATGTTGGAATTCCCAGTTTTTTGTGAAATTTTACATTGCCACAGTTTTGATGGTGTTCTACCTGAAAGGCCAGTGGTCATTAAGTTGTATATTAAATTCGACTTAATACTACTATACAACTTAATGACCATTGACCATTCAAACCTGTGTACTGCTTTCTATACTTCCTGGTTACTGATTCAGTCGGTGTAAACTCAGTTTCTTCCTAATGCCAAAGCATGACCTACGAAGCAGAGTGGCAGTAGAGGCTAAGGTTGAGGGAGATAGGACAATCTAATTCCAATGACTTTCAAAAATTGATACACGCGCTAATGTAAATATCGATTGCTACCATTATCGCCAAAGTTGGAGGGACATTTAAGAAATAGAACCTATATCACATTTATGATAAAAGTTATGCATCCAATATACATACATTTTAATGTTAGGAACTCTATGAAGCTATGCCAGAGTAAACAGTTTTGGAATAATCGATGTGCAAGTTCATGTAGCTCTCAAACAGGGGAAAATAGCGATTCGTGTTCCATGAAATGTTTGTTTGGTCAGGATGTCATTGAGTAATATGCCCATTGCACCAAGATGGGCGCTTCATATAGTTATTATCAAGTGAAAGTCAGCGGTCCTTTACCAATCAAATTAACTTCATTATGCATTGTGAGTTATTTAATGATGTCCCTTGTTACTATTTTCAACTCTATTCAATTAGTTTCCTCTTCTAAACTTTGTAATGTCATAATGTGTATCCAGTATACCACATATACAATATACGTCTTCTATGGCTTCCTTATAGTTATCTGATTTTTTACTTTTGGCGTCAGCAGGGAGCACTGATGAGTCATGGTATGATTCTGCTGCAATTCTTGAATCTGATTGCAGTGATGAAGATTTCCGAAGCGTTCTCGATGGTATCCATAATTTATCACTGAGAAACCCATTTACGTTCTACATCAGCATGTGAGCTTGTCTTCATCTTATGAGTCCATATATTTGCAGATGTGCTGTCGCTAAACAGCTCTGATGGTGCCTCCAGGCCAAGCATTGCTTCTCTCAGAGATGTTAATCTTGGAGATGGTGAGCTGCGTAGAAGCTCAGTGCATCCAGAAGACATGGACTTCCGGTCAAGATTTGATGGACGTTCTAATCAAACAAGGCCTGTTTACCTTGATGAAATATCCTCTTCTATCAATGACAGTGCTGGAAGGGAGGATGGTTTATTAGACTGCGGAATAGTTCCTGGTAACTGTTTGCCTTTTCTTGCAACTACTGTTCCCTCAGTTGAGAAGAGAAGATCATTAAGCTCTAGCCCACCAAGTGCAAGGAAAAAGACTGCACATAAACTTTCCTTAAAATTGAAGGACGGACATCCTAACGCCGCTATGTGTGAGTATCTTTACTACTGAGTACTGACTTCAACTTTCTAACATTTGGTCGCTACAAGCATAAACTAGCATAAGGAATGTGTGAAAAAATCATCGAAAATAAACTTTTTACTTATCTGAATATCATGGTGTAGGTTCTTAGGGGGGGGGGGGTTCTTTTTCATCTACATCTATCCCCATAATATCAGATTGGGGAGGAAGATTAGAATTAAATTCATGATTTTGAAATGACACCCTTATTTCCATGTCTTCAAGGCTATTATTGTTGCTTTAAAATTTTAAGCAAGTGCAGGCCAACGCATTTATCTATTCTTTTTCATTTATTTATAACATTTTCCCTGTTTTACGATATTTTTCTAGCCCAAGCCAAAGCCAACTAACACAGGGAAGTGGATTCATAGATATAAGCTCAGTGTCATTATTATCGTGTCTACTCTTGTCCATGAGTTGTTGGAAGTAGTATATAGTTTGCTAGAATGATACATATGCACTCTCGTTAAATAAAAGTTAAAAAGAATTACCCATGCCTGTGGGATGATTTAACAGTGTCCTAGCATAAATGACGATTAGATGATCGCCTTTTCACATTACTCAAAACTATATTTTGTAGAGATTTGATAGGAGACAAGGTAGCGCCAGTCATGCTGCATTGATGCTCATTCACATTATAGGGCATTACACATTTTTCATTCTACTATCACCGTATCAACTAACAATCTGTGTATTTAGGATGTTATTCATTTTCTGTATTTTGTGAGGTGTTTTGACCCAATCACCAAAACTTAACACTAGTTTTGGTATTTTCCTAGTTTCTTCAAAGAATCATCTAGAAAGACCGATAGGTGGTTCCCAAGTACCTTTCTGCCCAGCAGAGAAGAAAGTGTTTGATTCCTGGTCATATGTTGAACCAAGAACTTTCAGAGTACGTGGGAAGAATTATTTCAGGTAACTGAATTACAATGGACTTATGTACACATGGATTGTCTATGTGCTTGTAGTTTTTATACGAGATCAGCTAATAAGAGTTCATCTCAAAATATTGAACTTTTCTCGTACCATGTCGGATTTACAGGGATAAAAGGAAGGAGCATGCACCCAATTATGCGGCTTATTACCCATTTGGTGTTGATGTCTTTTTATCTCAACGGAAAATCGATCACATTGCCCGTTTTATAGAACTTCCTGTTGTTGGTCCATCAGGAGAACTTCCACCAATCCTTATTGTAAATATCCAGGTACTTATGACCACTTAGAATTTCATTCTGTGTCAATTAACATTGCTAATATTTGTAACTATACATATGGAGGACTTCTCTTTGGAGTGTCTAATTTGCTTTTAAGCATAGCAGCCACATATGAGTGAGGGTATTATTTTCATAACCTGAAAGGCCGAGACACATGAAAGAACCTTAACAAATAACAATTCTCTATTATTACTAACTAGGTTGTACTGCCTTGAGTGATTTTTATGATTTCCCTTTATATTTCGTTTTTGATAATAACTCTACCATACCCATTGCAGTGACATACTTTTTGTATGGTTTTACAGATTCCATTATATCCTGCTGCCTTTTTCCAAGGCGAAATTGATGGTGAAGGGATGAGTTACATTTTGTACTTCAAGCTTTCTGATAGTTACACTAAGGAATTTTCATCCCAATTTCAAGACAACATGAGGGTAAGAAGCAGCATTTATATCATTGCAGAAACATGGCTATCACATACTTCAGTTTTGTATGTCTACTATAATGCCTATCCATTCATATCAACTTATTTATTTAGTTGGTTTGAAACAGAGAATATTCAATGACGAGATAGAAAAAGTCAAAGGGTTCCCCGTAGATACACTGGTTCCATTTCGAGAAAGGTTAAAGATATTAGGCCGTGTTGTAAATGTGGACGACCTTCAATTAAGTGCGCCAGAGAGGAAGATTATGCATGCTTACAACGAAAAGCCCGTACTTTCACGTCCACAACATGAATTTTACCAAGTAAGTTTCTTAGCGATGGCGAATATATTGCATTTTCTCATGCATGTAATGGGGTTAATATATTACTGAAAGAAATTAAAAAAATGGTTCTGTTTATAACAACTCCACCATCCCAAAAGGTGCCCACTTCTAATCTCAAATCTTCGAACATCTTGCTCTATCTGTCCTAAGAAAATTGTTACGTGTTTCATTATGAATTCTCATGAAGATTGCCACATTATATTTTGGGAAGTTTTTTATAAGTTAAGGTGGCCTATTTACCCATTTTCACCATCACAAAAAGTTTATGCTATTGATTTGTCGCAATTTAGGAAAGGAATTTGACTTGGCGCGTTCCAATTTTTTTGGAGGTCCTGATTAACTTGTACCAAAACTATATGATTAACTTGTACCAAAACTATAGATAGAGTAGATGAGTGATAAATAGAACAAAATAGAACAAATTCACATCATATATTACATTAAAAGCCTTACAAATTAAAACCAAAAATATCATAAAACGACAACGTAATATGTGAAATTCACTTAAATAGAATCACTCTTCTAACATTTTACAAAAGTCAGAATCAGGAATCGACAAATCAACTAAAAGAGTAAAAGACTATAACATTAAAGTTGGGTAAAAACTTATAATTGGGCTAAACATGTATAAAAAGGCTAAAGGACAAAAGATATATAATTGGGCCCCAAAAAAATTGGGGGCCTTATTCCATATCTCATATTAGAACACCCTCTGGTCTGGGGCACGTCCTTAGATTTGACAAATAGTTAAACGCTTCTATTATTGCAATTTTCGTGAGACAATGGTAGAGAGAGCGGGTTTTAAATTCAGATTTGCCATGTTTACCATGGACTTCTTTAGTTTCTTTTCTGCAAAATGTTTCTATCTCAATATTTCTATGTTCTTACATGTAATTATCAATTATTTGTGATAAATGTATCATTTTTTGTAAGATAAAATACAACTCTATTACACTTCAAACGTTAAATGTTGACTCTTGACTTTTTTTAAAATGGAGGCAGTATCATACTCACTAGGGCTCTATTCTTGGTTCAATTATTTAACACTTCTAAACAATTTCAGGGAGAAAACTACTTTGAGATTGATTTGGATATGCACAGATTTAGTTACATTTCCAGGAAAGGATTCGAAGTGTTCCAGGAAAGACTAAAGAACTGCATCTTGGATTTTGGTCTCACAATTCAGGCAAGTCCTTCTATTTCCAATGAACTCGAGTATGCATTTCGTGTTTATTCTATGAACAGGGGACCTTCTTTTGAGAACTCTCTAAATTGTGAGATCCTTGAGAACTAGTGCATCATGTGCTATTTCATATGATCTTTTTCCATCAATGGCTACAATTTGATATAGTGATTAACATATATTTGTTTCATATGCTTTTTGGCGTGTTTGCAAAACAAAAAGTACACGTAAAAAAGTTTCAATTTTGTGAACATAATACATAAGAAAACAACACTTTATGAAACAAACATATGTTAATCAACACGGAGGGTTTAAAAGTCAATCACTCGGTAATCACATGCGTATTTTTTTAAAATGTAATTTTGTCTTTCTTGCTAAAAATTTATCAGTAACTTTCTTTTTAACAGGGAAACAAACAAGAGGAGCTGCCGGAGCAGATATTATGTTGTGTAAGGTTAAACGAAATCGATTACATGAATTATCACATGTTAACGTTAAGTCAAGATCCCGTATTGTTTAATGAAAACTAGTTTATGACTTGCCCCAATCATGTGTCCTTTTGTTAGCCTCATCTCTTAATGACTCAAAAGTGTTTTGAGTCTCTGGAGTGGTAAATCTAACCCTGATACATGTGAGAATATGTGGAACCCTTAGATACCCTCGGTCTTGAGAAAAGAAAAGGAGGTTTCAAAGTCTAGCCGAGGGTAATCCAGGGGTTGTTTGGTTGGTTTTCCATTAAATCATGTAGGATAAAGCTGACTGTGTGGATTAATTTGTCAGCATAGATAGAGACGGTTTTTCATAGATGGAAGGATCGTGCTTTTTAATTGGAAGGAGCATGTTTGAAAAAAGAAAAACTTTTACTTTTTGCATAAAGCTCTCTCTAGAAGGTTACCAAATAAGCCACTTTCTGTATTATTAAGCCACTACCAAACAGTCATGTATAGCTGATTGAGTGAGATGTGAGTTCCATTAAGCTCATTAAATGGTTAACAAACAAGCCTTAAGATGGAACCATATCAGTTGAGAGTAACAAGAACTGATTGGACCATATCATAGGATTTGTTAATATAGTGAATGATCGTGTGAGTAGGAGAGTTAGGATAGCGTAAGAAGGGATCCAGACCCTTGATCGCCTTTAATCTCAAACTTACTCATGAATTACGCTTGATACGTGGATTAGTCCGGTGCATCTCAGTAAATCTAATCTTGGTGCATCTCATTCCAATTTGCATTTAAGGATGAAAATCTCTTACGTTTTTCACCTTTAACTCTACTTCTCATCGGAATCCAATCCTTGCAAATATCTGGACATATTTGAAACTTTTCATAGTCCCTATTTTGGTCTCATTATGAATTGCATTATAAACAATGCCAAAGTTGGCTCATGATTCAAATAAATAAATTTCATAATCAACATGGACCAGTATGGTAGATCACCAACTCTGATTGCCTGTTGACAGGTTATTGATTGGCAAAAGTGTCACATTTTTTTATTTTGCAAAAGTCAATCCAACATCGTCATACTATGTTGAACATAAACGTCTTTCCATTTTTTTTTTAAACATGAATGTCTGGGTCAGTTTGCCTACATCTCGACTAATGAGGAGAATTCCCAAATGCCTAAACCTTTTTGTCAGTTGAGCTAATATCACTCAACGTCGTTGCCACCGGAGGCCTACTTGGTCCATTGACTATTGACTATCTTTGTTTTGTTTGTAATGTTTTTTAGTGGAAATGTATCAATTACTAAATCTAGATATTAAAATGTAAGGTTTGGTTATATATCCAAATGGGAATACCTTCTCCATTCAAATGCAGTATTTTATTGACTACAGATGAACAACATTCAAAACATTCAAATGTAAAGTCCTCTGACCAAACCAAGGAATTATCATCATTAGCACCTATGGTGCAATTGACTTTTAATTTTCACCAAGTGATTTTGTAGATGCTAAGTAGTGTAACTTCATTTGTGTATAATATAATAGAAGTAAATGCTTGTTCTCTTTTAAATGAAACAATGTCTCTTTCATTTTTAATGCAGGGTTAAAAAAAAAAAAAAAACAATTAAAACATTCATGTTAGTTTTCTAATGTCTCGAGTTATATTTAACAAACTCTTTAATAAAACGGTATTAATTTCTCATAGAACACGTTTAAAAATATATCAATATACTTGAATTCAATAAATTTAGTTAAATAGGTTAATTTTAAAAAAAAGGTAATTACGCTCTTGTTTTCCCATTCAATCGAGTCCCCGCCTCCCCTGCTCCCGCCCCCAAAAAAAGACATTTCAACTGGATATCGTCTTTATTGATAAAAATAAGAATTAATAAACAAATGGGTTCTATGGTGTAGTGGTTAGCACTCTGGACTTTGAATCCAGCGACCTGGGTTCGAATCCCGGTAGGACCTCTTTTTTCATTTATTTTAGGTCCATTCTTCCGCCTTTCTGGTTTTACTTCGATTACCAACTAAATTCAAGATATTTTCATCTTTTTAATTAAAAATAATAAAATATATTAAATAACAACCTACTTTTACAAAGAAAATTATTATAACATTTCATTTTCAGTTTTTTTTATTACAATAATGTACTTTCAAAATATTTTCTATTATAGTATACTGTACTTTCAAAAATTTACTCATTGTAGCATTGAACAACCTTTTAAATTAAATTTACTCATTATTCCAGGTTTTTTTGTCACCTTATCATTCAGTAGACTGTTCACATGTACGATAGTGCTGACATGACATTTTTTTTATCATAACATTGTACTTTCAAATTTACTTTATCATAACATCATCAATTTTTATTACAACATTGTATTTTTAATTCTAATATTTTTATCATTTAAACATTGTAAATTTAACCAACTATTTTTATTAAAAATTATGATAAATATTATTTGAGATTATAATATCGTTTTTTTTTTTTTTTTTTTGACATATTATAAAAGGCAAAAGACACTCAAATCGATAACTTTTTTAAGCATTAACATATTTACAATAATATATCAAACAATACGTGAATTTAGTCTTTTTTTAATCATTATGTAAGTTTTTTTGTTAAATTAAATATTATATTTTAAATAAAAAACACTCTTTCTTAAAACTCTGCAAACAAATCAAAATAGCTAACACATACAAGCATTACCAATACAATTTAATATTATATTTTTTAGTAAACATATTTGATTAAATTTACAATGTTTAAATGATAAAAAAATATTAAAATTAAAAGTACAATGATGTAATAAAAATTGGTGATGTTATAATAAAATAATTTTAAATGTACAATGTTATAATTAAAAATGTTATGTCAACATTATCGTACATGTAGACAACTTGTGTGGACGAGGAGGTGGCAAAAAACTCTAGTATAACGTGTGAATTTAATTTAAAAGGTTATCTCAATGCTTTAACGAGTAAATTTTTGAAAGTACAATTTCCTAATAAAAAATATTTTGAAAATATATTATTGTAATAAGAAAAAGTAAAAATAGAATGCTATAATAAGAAAATTTGTAAAAGTAAATTGCTATTTCATACATTTTATCCTTAAAAAAATGTTAAATGCTTTTACAACTCGTGCACACGGTCCATTAAGGCTGCGTTTGGTATATGGGACGGGACATGATAGGACGAGACAAAACTCACTATCACATGTTTAGCGTAGCATGGGACAGAACAAGAACTCACTATCTCACGTTTGGCACGACATGGGACAGGGACAAAAACTGAGATAAGGTGGGACAGCATGAGACAAAAGAGGTTTTTTTTTTGTTCCACCAAAATAAGTGGAACAAGATGAGACAAGAATAAGACAGAAACTAAAATATTACTAATCTACTCTAGTTTGATATATAATCTTAATATGATATTTGTTTTAATGGCCATCACCACTACTACCATCAATTCTATCAAAAAATTTATTCAAATTTGGTACAAATATGAAAATTATGTACAAATATTTATAAATAAAATTCTTTAATTATTTACTTTATTTGTGTTAATTATAACTATTATATAATATTTAAAATCATCAAATAACTTTGGGGGTAACTTGTCTAGTTCTGTCTCATCCAATCCTAGTCGTACAAAACATCAAACATACTCATGTTATGTCCAGTTCAGTCCTACCCTCTTGTCCCGTTCTGTCCAGTTTTGTTCTGTTCAGTCTTGTCTAATTATATCGCGTACCAAACGCTACCTAAAAACAAATTTTTTTTTTGCCAAAAAAAATTCACCAAATTCACCTCTTAATAATTCAGAGGTTACCTCTTAAAAATGTCAATTTAAATAAATTTTTAACTTCAATTTTTACTACGTTAATACAATATCATATTATACCAACCGCAAAATTTGTTGGCATATGATATAAAATTTTGCATCACAAATATGGTACCATGTTCACATGTTTTATAATTTGGATTTGAATTTTATTTTTTTTATATATTAATTAAGCAGTAAATAATAAAAAGAAAATAAATATATATCAAAACAAATTACAAAAAACCGGCATTCCGTTTCCGGTGTGCTCCTCGGACCTCCAAACTCAATCCACCATCATCGGCCCACCATCTGGAACCACCACATTGCTCGAATTCGCCGCCCTCACCGCCGTGCCACCACCACGTGTACGCCCCTTAATCCGCCGCAACTCCGCCACCACTTCCCTCGCATCCGGCCTATCATCCTTATCCGCCGCTACACAACGAAATGACAGCTCCGCCACCGCCGCCACACCACCACCATCCACCGCCGCCAACCGCGGATCAATCACCTCCCCCAACAACCCCATTTGTATCCTCGCCACCGCCATGTCAGCCAACGCCATCTCCCTCTTATCCCTCCGCCCATCCACCGCCCTCATCCCCGTCACCAGTTCCAACAAAACCACCCCAAAACTGTAGATATCGCTCTTTTCCGTCAGCCGGAACGACCGGTAATAATCTGGATCCAAGTACCCGGGTGTTCCCTGAGGACCCGTCCACACACAACCCGGATCCAACAGCCTCGATAGTCCGAAATCCCCAACCCGAACGCGCATATCTTTATCCGCAAATATGTTGTTCGACGTAATGTCTCTATGAACAATTGGGGGCACCACTGAAAAATGAAGATACTCGATCGCCAACGCGATCTGTAACGCGATATCAATTCGTGTTTGCCACGTCAAACACTGTTTCTTGTAAACGTGCAAATGATCCGATAGAGTCCCATTGGGTACATACTCATAAACCAATAGTAACCCTCTCGGATCGCTACAATACCCATGAAGTTTCACGAGATTTGGGTGGTTTAACGAAGATAAAATCAAGATTTCATTGCAAAAAGACTTCGTTGAGAATGAATTTGAGGTGGGATTTTGTTTGTGTAGATACTTGACAGCATAGGTTCGGTTTCCTTCAAGATGAGCAACGTAAACCGACCCGAAACCTCCGTCTCCGATTTTCCGGTTCGGGTCGAAGTTGTTTGTCGATGATTGAAGCTCATCGAAGGTGAACACCGGCGGGAGGAGGCTGGCGGAGCGATGGCGGTGGAGGTAAATAACCGCTGGATCTTCTAAAGGTGAGTTCTTTCTTTTTCTTCTAGAAATGTATGTACTTATCAAGATAAACAGTAGAAAACATAGAAATAATACAGCTAAAGACATCATTGCTACTCGTAATTTGGGTTTTCTAACCTCCGGTGATGATTTTTGAGGTTGGATTGAGGGTTGAAAGCATAAAAATGGTTTATTTGGGTCAGATGAATTGAACCCACAAACGCCATTGATGGATTTGCAAGCTGTGCAGTTTGAAAAGTAAGAATCTTTTTCTTCCCATTCAACTTCAATTCCAAATTTCAAGAAACTATCAAGAAACCCTAAAATGTCGTATTGGCAGCCTTCTTTCGAGAGTTGTGGAGGATGAATAGATCCACAAGAATGGATAATCTGAAGTGGGTTTTTGGTAATTTTGCATTCCCATGGACAATGGCTGCAGTTTGGGAGGGTTGGGGGCAGGCAAGGGCGGAGGTAGGAGAGACGAGAGCAGAAAGAATCGGTGGGTTGGAACGGTGAGTTGGAGAAATTAATGGGTTGAGTTGGGATGGTGGAGAGTGAGTGAGTGGTGGTGCAATTAGTAGTGGTGGTGGTGGAGGTGGTGGTGGGGTGGAGGGAGAGGGAAGTGGAGGTGGGGTCATAGTGGAGGAGAAAGAAGTGGTGGTTGTTGATGGATATGGTGGCCGGAAGTGGTGGAGAGGGGCATTGGATTTGGAAAGAAGGGTGGCCGCAACCAGGGGAGTTGGAGAAAGGGAATGGTGGTGCAGTGGTGGTGAATGGTGGACACGGCGGAGCTCGTGCGCAGGTGTGAGCTGAGACTGTAACCAAATGGAAGATGAAAGACAGTATTAGGAGGAGAGACGGCAGCTCCGGTGGTGGTTGTGGTGGGGGCATTATTGTTGATGAAGAAAGATGTGCAGATCTGAAATACCTCCGATCTTGAAACTATATATATCTATATAATATCTATAGAGGTGGTTTTTTTACTCTTTTATTTCATCTGTAAAATACCAATACAAAAAATATAGTATAAAATTAGGTTGAATAGTAAATAATATTGAGTTGGATATTATATCATTCATCATATTAACATAATAACTAATTAATACTTCAATCAGTTATCTAGGTATTTAAATTTTTAAAATTTTACATTTTCGATATCGAAATAAAAGTTTTGAAAGTGTGTTACCCAAAATAGAAATTAAGTTAAAATACATTATTTTTTTATATAATTTATATATATATATATATATATATATATATATATATATGTATATATTCTTGAATTTATAAACCTAGAACCTTGGAGTATGGATTGAGAGATGGGGGTATCGAGGGTAAAGAAGAAGGGATCACGTGAAGACAAACACCCACAAAAGGTGCTTCAGTGATGACTGTAAAAAAGAAAAAGAAAAAGAGAATTCATGCACATTGCACGCTCAAAAATAATTAATATATTATAAAGTTTTGATTAATTTTTTTTACTTTTTATTTATTTTAACCTATGATTCATTCGTCTTGTAATAATAGTGTTGGTAGAGTTAAAGTGAAAAACATAAAAACAGATTTCCATCTTTGAATGTATATTAGCATGAGATGTATCGGATTAATATCCATATCAAACACGATTCAAAGGTAGGTTTAAGATTAAAAGTGATCATATTTCTTATTACACTTTTCACATGATCATTCACAGTGATAATAAGTAGTGGTGCTCATGGGTTGGGTTGATCGGGTTGAAGACATTTGAACAACTCAACCCAATGTTTGCGATTTGAAAAATCTTAACCCAACCCAAACCAAAGTGCAACCCAACCCGTACGGGTTGATACTTTAGTACATTAAAATATTCTTCTAATCTTGAATATGTTATTCTCTACTCATAATTTCTTTTTCATCATCAATTATTTGATACAACTTATCCATATTTCTTACGTATATCACATTCAGTTAATTTTCTCAATTTACATATATATGTTCACAGTTACTGAACATATATACGAATGAGTTATATAGATATGTGAATAGATTGAAAATATGTGTATATATGAAAAGCATACATGATATTGTACTTGTCTAATATATATATATATATTAATAGAAATTCAATAATCATATTAAATCGAAGAAATAAAATGATATCGGGTTCATCGAGTTGGGTTGAGTTCAAATAATAGTAACTCAATATCAACTCAATACCTACGGTTTGACAATTTTACAACTCGATTAGACATCGGATTGCTTCGGGTTGGGTTGGGTTGGTCGGGTTTTTGAGCACCCCTAATAATAAGGGTGATCTATACATGAGTTGGGCTAAATGCATCCCTATTTATGAATTTACTTCCTCGCACACATTAATATTTTTAATACATGATTTGACTTGATTCTGACATTAAATGTTGCATATAACATTACCCAATCTATATATACCCACAAAAAGTAAGTCTTGATTAGGGTTATTCATGGGACGACAAAGATTCGTTAGAAAAAACAGTCTTGGACTGTCATTCTTGATAAAATAAGCAGACTTAGAATTGACTGTTAAAATTAATTGGCGATGCAAAAAAAAACTTGGACAGAGCTTCCTGCCTATTAATATTTTTATAATAATTAATTTCTATAATTAAAATAGGAAATTCTTGATATTCATCAATTTTACTTAAATATGACTTATTATAATAACATTTTTTTAAATTTACAAAATAAAAACATAATTATCACAATTGATCTATTTCTTATTATCTTGTTCGGTCATTTCCGTTATCGATTCTTCATTTTTTGCGAAACAATTTTAATTTTAAATTGAAAATATTGTTATATATTTTGAATTATTTTACATAACATGTGTTTTATATAAATTTTGTTTTCTTAAAAATATAAAAGGATTTTAGGCCTGTTATCCCGTGGGCAACCATGGCCTGTTTATAGGGAGGGTATGGGCAAGCTTTCATGTCCGTAAAAAAAAAGGGGCTCGAGTTTGTTATATTAAGCCCGTTAAACAAGAAAATAAGGTTAGGTTAGACTAGGCCTAAGCCCACAAACCGATCAACTTTAGTGTTGATGTTGATGTGTATGATGAGGAAATTAGTAGGTATGGTGTATTTAGCAAAATAGTGAATTAAATTCACCCTTGTATATTGTTAAATGCATTCATACCTACTAATTTTCTTCTCTCATGCGAAGCTTCTAGAAGGCGGATCACTACATAGAGAGACTCATATACCAATCATTGGCGATAGCAGAACCTAGAGAGGTGGAAGCAGTAGCTTCTAGAACAAAGCCCATGCCTAAATAGAATGAAGAAACGACGTTTAATGGTAAAGTGTTGAAATCTTAAGCTATGAATTCATCTGATAGAAATTTATGAAAATGAACAGGATTTCCTCTTGTGCAGGATACGACACACGATTGGGTTCCCACCCTGGCTCTGAATTAACCATTTCAAAGCTCTATGCCTTTCTTTCTTCCAAAGCCGTTTAGCCAGGTCTACTTTTCCTCTCACCCGAAAAGTGGCTAACTCCTTGGTCTTACTAGCCACTTACTCTAATTCAAGCAGCTACCAGGAGAAAGACATCAACATCAACATCAAGATTTATTTTTTACATTTTTAATGTATGATTTGACATGATTCTGATATAAATATAAATAAAAATATATAATATTATTATTTAAGTATGCAAATATTGGTTTAGGAAGAAATAATTGATAAGAAGATATGACCATAATTATAAATGTGAAAATGAGTGGTCCATTTTTAATCAATTAATTAATTAATGATTTTGTTTGGTTGTATATAGAGTAGATTGAGCATTATTGCCTTTGAAATGAGTGGTCCATTCACATTTGTGCTTTTCTTTTCTAAATAATTCACTTTATAATTTCAATATTCTATTTTTTATATTAATTTCAAAAAATAAAATATATGAATTATTATACACTTGTATACAAATGACCTTCTTAAATCTACAATAATAAATTAAGAGACTCTTTAATGAACATTTATTATGATTAAATGATAAATTAAAAGATTTATAAATATTTATCTGTTTTTTTACCTCGTAACCAGATATTCACTTGTTTTTACTGGATAAGAGACGTCTACGTGGTAAGATATGATTTTCATCGATAATTTTACTCTGCCATTTTGTTAACTGATAATCTTACTCGATTAGTGTTTATTGGGTATGCGCGTATAATGACTGATAATATTATATGATAAGATAAATAAGAATGATGACTTTTATCGTATAAATACTTATACAGTTTTTATTGATAAACAACTATTAGATTTAATAAATTAATAAAATAAGTAGAAATTACAACTATGTATGGGGAAAAAAGCAAAAAGTGCACATATTTTCATGTACCCTATAGTTGAAAAAGGAAAAAAAGTCATTTGGGCTAGAATATTCATGATTCATTTATATTGTTTTTCTGGTTATTCTTTTTATGGGTTTATCAAAATGTTATTACGTCCGTGATATTATGGACATGGTTAAAATGCAATTGCGACGGCCATGTCCGTAATTATGACAACCAAATCCGTAATTGCCGTTTGTGACAGAGCCACTTGCTAATCTGATGGAATTTGATTTTTTTTTTGTCTTTTATCCTGGTCCGTGATGTTGCGGACGTAGTGACATTTGGGTGAATATTGCAGATTGTGGACGTGGATATTGCGGACGTAGTGACATTTGGGTGAATATTGTAGATGTAGTGACATTTGGGTAAACCTGAGAGATAATTGGCCAGGAGACCAATTTAAATGGATGGAATGACTATTTGAGTCAATTTCCCTATTCTTTAACACCACAAAGTGGAATTAAAACTAAGCAAATAAGTTAAATATGTTATATTAAGTAAATACTTTATTTAAAGTTAAATGAAAAACTGAAAAGCACTTTATTAATCATTTATTTATACAGTATTTGTATGTGGCTAGGTGTATAAACATAATTTATCCAGTATGCACATATACATACCATACAGATGAAATGGTCATTAAGATATTATTTAATTTAACATTTTTATGGTTTTCCTCTGAACCCGAATATATTTATATGTGTGAGACTCATATACAATGGTTTCTATTGTAACATACTAAAGTTAATATAGCAAAGTATTTGTTATAAAATATGGAAAAAAAAATTTAAATTGTATACAATTGTATAAGGGGTCGTTTACCAAACGTTTATCTGGTAAACGCTTATCAAGTAACATTTCCTTATCGGATGAATATGGTAAATACCAAGAATCTTACTCGATAAGAGCAAAGACAATTACCAAGAGTCTTACCTGGTAAGTGAGAACGATAACTCTTACCACGGTTAACACTTACCAAGTAAATTTTTACATTTGATACCATTTTTTTTATGGATTAAAATCTTACCTGATAAGTAAGTAATAATGTTGAATTTTGTCTGTTAAACGTTCTCGGATAAATGTTTGGTAAACGGTCTTTAAATGTTGTTAAATTTTTATAACATAAATACAATATTACTTAAAAGTTTAATTTCTTTTTTAATTATTAAAATGTTGACATTAATTGAATCATCATCATAAACAGTTAAAAGGAAGTCAAAGTCTTGTATGATGTAGTAGTTGATATTTGTGGGTTGGGCCCACTTAAAAAAAGGCCCACCAAATTGATTAGAATTAGTGGGCCCAAATACATTTGAACTCTCCTTAAAATGATGAAATATGGTACATGATATTGATGAGAGTTAAAGTGATAACCTTTAAAAATAAATAAAAGTAAACTATAAATTTGGTCCCTACACAAATTCAAAATTATAAAATGGTCCTGAGATTTATAAAAACATCCAGATTTGATCCTTGTTTGTAACGGTTATTAAAATATTCCGTTAAATAAGGGACATTTTAGTTATGTTATCAATCTGTCGTTTACCCAATTATAAACTATGGGGACCAAAATTGTATAATCATTATTAGTTGTGTATCCGCACAATTCGGCGGGAGCCATGAATTTTAACGATTTTGAAGTTCCACTGGTTTTATAAGATAAGATTTAACGATGATATAGGTTACACTTGGTCTTTACATATTAATACCATTTGAATAAATAAAAGTTATGGTTCCAATTACAGACTATCGATGAAAAAAATTGTATGACASTTTAAAATCCAATATATTTAAAATCTAACATATTTAAACGACTCCACAAATGTGTTCGATTTACACCAAGAGCAAAGAACCAAGAAACTTGAGTTTTAAGATAAACACTTAAAACCAATAAAGAAAACTACAAATTTGACAGATCATAAGCTATGATAAGACAAAAAAAAATGGGTTTTAGAATGAAATTTCAACTGTTTACCCTCTTTCTTGTCCAGAAACTCAGATTAAGGTTGAATTAATATATGTATATATATATTTCAAAAAAACCCAAGAACATATTATACAGTGCAATTTGGACAGACTAACCCCAAAATATATAATATATATATAAATAAATAACTATAAAACTATAAATCGTGAATATTAAAAATATTTTTTTCACAGTATATATAATATATAATAATAATATAATTAAGTAAAAAACTATTCAATATTGGACTCATTTCGAAGGTATTAACGRGACGATTATAATGGTGTAACTTGTTAGAATAAAAATGTATTTTTTAAACATGTTTTAATTGATATACGATTATGTATGTTAATTTGATAAATGTTAAAAATGAAACATTTAAAGATAAAAAATTAAAGTAAATTAATTAACTAATTATAAGGGTATAAAGTGTAAATTTAAAATTATAATTTTAAAAAAATCGGTTGTGAGAGAGTGAGTGTATGTGAGAGGGTGGGTGTATGTGAGGAGAGAAGGGGGTGAAAAAGTGAAAAAATAGTATAAAGAGTATCTTGGTCATTTAGTATTTTAAGACTTTAAGACTTTTACTAAATTTGCTTAATAAGATAGTATAAATTTGACTTAGTAAACGACAAAAGATTGATAAAATTACGAAAATTCTCCTTATTTAACAGTCGTTAGATACGAAGAGACCAAATCTAGACATTTTTATAAAATATGATAGTCGTCTTGTAATTTTGAAACTGTAAGGATGAAAATTATCTTTTGACAAATCAGATGGTCAAAAAATAATTTAGAGTTTATAAGTAATTTTAAATTTGGGAATTTTGTTTGAATTAAAAGAAAAGGAAATCCAACAGGCTTTTGACCTGGCGGTATGTGAATTTTTGACCTCCTAGCAAGTCAATGTTGAAAAACGTAAGAAGAGATATGAACGTTTTGATCACTTTTAATTTCACTCTCACCCATGAATTGCGTTTTTAACAGGAATTGATCTGTTGCATCTCATCAATGTTGATGTTCAGCTATGATTGATCCAATGGTGAAGATCTATTTTCACCTTCTTGCAATAGCTTTCATTCTCACTGTAACCCAAACATATTGGTAAAAAATAATTAAAATACTATTACTTTGTTAGAGTTCTAGAGATTTCTTCAAAAAAAAAAATTAAATTTTTCATGATCTCTTTTTTTTTCTATATATTTTAGCATGCATCTGTTGTAGCAAGAAGGTCATCTGTTTGAATTTTGTAAAACCATGAGAGGTTTTCCCTGACTGTTCTCGAATACTTCTGAGATTCATCGAATTGCACACAAGTCGACCTTAAAATCAGTGGCGGATCCATATTTTTGTCTGATGGAGGCACCTTTAAGGTAGATTAAAGATCCGCGAAGTCGCACAACGTGTTTTTAGCCTAATTTTACAGTTTCGAGGGACTTTTTGAGTTCTTTTAGTTAATTTTGAAGGATTTTTCTTATTGTTTTATCGACCTCGAAAGACTTTTTAAGGCATTATATTTTTAAAAATCAACCTAATATAGCAATCGATAACTTGTTACTTTTTAAATCGATTAACCCTCATTTTTCTTTGATTACATGGCTTAAATGAGATGACATGGATGACAATCACTTTGATTATGTGAAATTAATAAAAATAACCGCTTTTAATTTTTTTAAAAATAATTTCCTCACTTTTTCTCCAGGTTCTTCATATCGAACCTGGTTTATGTTTTTTTTTATCTCTCTTCAAAAATACTTTCAAAAAATTTCACTCTTACTAAATTGTATGCAAATTAAATATTTTAGAGTAAAATTTTACATAACAAATATGATATATTTTTTTCAAGATAAATATTTTATTTATAAGAAAATATAACATTTAGTTTTCTAATTCAAAATTATTATATTAATGAATAATTTAGAAAAATAATTTAATTATTTCAATATATTTATTAAATAATATTTGAAGTCAAATTTTTTAAACAAATTAATATATGCTTTTCAATATAAATATTTTATATGTAAAAAATGTAACAATTCTTATTTTTCTCATTTAAGTAAAAACAAACATTTCTTTTAAATGTTAGGAAAATAAATTATGATCTACATGTTTTCTTAATATTGTTATATTTATGAATAATTTAGATTTGCTTAATTAATCTAATATATTTATTAGATAATATGTAAAGTTAAATGTTTCGAAAGTACAATATTGTAATAAGAAATGTCATACTGACAATATGTCACACGTGGATAGCCTACATGGACAATGAGGTGTTATGGAAACCTGATATGATGGACAATTTAAATCAGAAAATCATACAGTGATATATGGGTAGATTTTTTAAAATATCATTAATAAAAAATAATTTAAAAATATAAAAATTTATAAATTAAATACTATAATAAAAAAAATTATGAAAAAAGTAGGTGGATATTTCTTTGAATTTTACTCTTAAAAATAAAATAAAATAAAAAAAAGATAATAAATGAGATTGGGCCAGTAAGTTGGACCATTTAATCTATCTGGGCCAAAAGGGAAAAATCTAGAATATACGATTGGGACGACGTCGTATCTTGAGTCGCCAGCGACGCCAAAATCAGATTCTATATCGGGAAGATAGAAACTAGAAGGGTCCACTGATTACTCTCCTGCACGTTCTCCCACCCACCTAATTCTCAATTCACATGCCTGTCACCTGATTCCTTTGCCTCACCCACCTAATTTTTATTTTTTATTTTTAAATTATAAAAATTTAATTTTATACAGAGAAACGAGATGTTCAAAAGAGAACAATAATCAAATAAAAGGATACAAAAATGGTTAAATCACATATATGATTCGTCCATTTTCTTATTCTTTTATTTGGTTACCATTCGCGTATGAACGAGAACCTCTCTATTTTATGAAAGCATGAGAATGCCCTTATCACATATGATAATAGCCGTGAGGGGACCTGTTGATGTACATACGACGTATCATGCGACTTAGGTCATGCCAAAGATCATTTGTGTCTTTGATTTAGTATCACATGTGATGAATTTATAGTATCACATCAAGAACACTTTTTATCACATGTGATAATACACGTGAAGGAGCCTAGTGGTGTAAGAGCCACTTGGCCAGCAACTCTAGTTTAGTATCACATGTATATTATATGTGATCGAATATAGTATCACATGTGATTGACTAAACTAAAAGACGTGTTCTCGTGATCTTGTAAAATGAAAGTATTTTCGTTTGAACCATTCCTATAAATTCCAGAGGAAATTATATTTTAAATAATTATAATTGATATTTTTCTTTGTTGTAAACACATAGATATTAACGAATGTTTTATTTTTAAATATTATATTCGTGTATCATGTATTATTTAATACCAGTGATGCTAAAATATGCAGATAAAAAAATTCTGTCTTTTTCTAATATGATTTTATACGTATGTCAAACAAAACAACATCGTTTCAATTGTTTTCGCTTAGTTTTAACGAATCCAATGATTAAATTAGGAAATAACATGTCACGTTAAAAGGTGGACGATCGATGGTATCAATTAACCACCATGATGATGTGATCCTTCTTCTAGCCGACCCTGTTGTGGATATTCATGGAAAAGTGAACATCAATTTTTTTTTTCATTCACAGTGAATCCATTTGTTTAAACAAAATGGGATCAGCTACTGGTTTGCTGTCCAATTTCATACTGGTGATACGTCAATTTTTTTCATTTACAGTGAATCCATCTGTTTAAACAAAATGGGATCAACTACTGGTTTGCTGTCCAATTTCATACTGGTGATACGTCAACGACAAAAATCCCATCTCTAGATATAAATTCCCAATTCTGTTAAAGAAAACAAATAAATCATGTCGGTTGGTCGTGGAGGGTCTTTTCTGGTCATGTCTTAACCACTTATCAAACTTATTGGTAACGTGTTGTTGTGTGACACCATTTAGTCAGTACCATAAGTCGGGTCCCTCTTTTGGTACAACGATGTGTTTGTTATTGATGAAAAGACATATGCAAGGGTTTTGTTAGTGCAACTTGTTGGTTCTTTAGCCACAAATAGAAATCTCAACACTGCTCGAGGTCAAACAATAATAACATAGGAATTAAGAGTTTTGAGTGAAAGATATACAAACGTCGAATTTAGAGTGGTTCACCCAATTTCGATAGTTCACTTTCCCTAAACATTCCCACGATGCATGATTCACTATCATGCGATTCTTTACGGCATGATAGAAATTGCATGCAATATGTGTTTTTTTATTAACCTGGATATCTAACCTGCTATGCGAGTCGACTAATCCTAGGGTGACTACCTGTTTGCAGATACCCCAGAGTCAACGCATTTGAACCTCCATGGGCACAAGGGGATTTTTATTCCTCATTGAATTCGAAGTCCGAACCTGGGACCTCCAGACACTTTTGACATTTGGAGCCCAAGTTCAAACCAGTCGGGCACCACCCGTGTGGTTTTGTTTTTTATGCTTTTCTAAGCAGTCACAAATGGATAAAAAAAAAACACAAGATGGAACTGGTACAACTGTCTATCAAATGAAAGTTCTACTGATATTTTACAGTTTTATCTCTTGATGCACTTAAATTGTCGAATACTTTGAAAGAACATCTTAAGGATGAATATGTTGTAAATCGCATGTTCTTATGCGTTGTGGAAGAATTTCAGGACCTCTTAATATATGGATTTTTTTTATTCATCTCGTAAACGATAAAGATAGAACGATATATACTTTAAAGATTTTCAAAATTTGTCAGATCAAATACGAAAGTCCAGTTTGTTCATTTGGACTTGCTAATTCCAAATTTTTTTTGCAGGTTTTAACTGCTTGGAATATCGTCGACATATATAAAATGTTCAAAATTCGGAATTTATATCTGATCAGATGATGCAACCCCATATAAGGTTTTCCTTTCAAAAAGCAAACGTCAAATCAAAATTTTCCTTTTCGGTCTTTCGAATAAAGATATTTATTAGTTTTGGAAGAAAAAACGTCATCTGTTTCACTTGATCTGATCTTCAATTAAATCCATGATATGCTTCTTAAAGTAATTTTCATGACCTGATTCCCGTTACACACTTTCCATTACAATTTATTCATTACAATCGCCTTCAATCTTCATTACAAACGACACATTTTTCAAGATATAATCAATCTTTCCACCAACGATGTAATTCACGAGTATTTTTTAACTTTTTTTTATTAACCTGGATATCCAACCCACTATGTGAGCCGACTAATCCCCAGATGATTACCCGCTTTGGAGGTAGCCCGGAGTCACCTCATGTGAACCTCCGTGGGCACAAGTGGATTTTTATTCATCCTTGAATTCAAACCTAAGATCTCAAGACACTTTTATATATTGTTGAAACAACAGTGTATTATTCCTCCTTGGATTTTTTCAACAAACAACACTGTATTATAGTAGTTGCTTGTCGTATACGTCATTAAATTTATACAACCATAATCACATTTAGTTAAATTAAACTCAGTAATAATAAACGATTATATATTAAATTGAAATGATGGATGAAAAAAAGTATAACAATATCTCTATTACTTGTGCTTTTCGGCATTTATTATATAGCCCTAGTTTCTTTCTAAACGAAAAGCAGCTATCTCCTACCTGATTTCAGATATCCCGATCGAAAACAAAGCCAACTCTTCGATTTTCATTTCACTTCAGTTCCTAATTTGACTACTGAAATCCCCAGAGGCTCAAAGATGATTGCTTATGTTTTGAATTTGGATACTCAAAGAAAACGACAACTGCTCAAATCAAGCAACTTCTCTATAATACGACTGTTTTTTTACATATCTGATTCTCAAATTGCAAAATATGATAAAACAGTCTGCATAATACAAACTGTTTCTTTTGGGTATTCTCTCTTCTCCGTAATTCGAAAATTTGAGACCTGCAACTGTGTATCATTCAAGCTCCACAATCAGAGGAGGTAAATTTTATTTCTTTTATGTTACTCTCTTTTTTCTTTAAATTTTATTGGTTAATTGCCATTGAATTGTTTTGGGTTACTAATTTCTCTGTGTTACACAATTATACTGTGTAAAACCATAAATACAAATTGTTTGTGACTGTTAATATTATATATCTCGCTCACACTATATATTGGGTCATGCAGAGATGGTTGTTTGAGGCTTTCAACCACTCAACTACATGTTTAAGCAATTCCTCTGTTGAATTGTTGTCCCAAGGAGATTGAGTTCTCGTGAGAATAGAAGTTATGGTAAGAAGGATGAGAAGAGATTTCCACCATTTGGTCAATCCTAATCTCAACACTAATGAGATGCAGCGAGATGTACCAGTTCAATTCGTGTATCAGATACAATTCATGGGATGAGGCTGAGATTGAAAGTGATCTACAGTCCAAATCCATTCTTACGTTTCTTATCTTAACTTTCATTCTCACACGATCATTCGTCTATATATACAAACAACAAGTAGGTTTATGTTTCTTATTTGTCAAGGTTCAAATTACTCCTCTTTGGATGCTTTCACTACTTTCTTTTTATCTTGCTTTGCTTGAAAACATCATCTATTGTTTCATGATCTTGCTTTACTATTCTTTTGATTGAAATCTGTAATACGTCGGATAATAAATCACATCGGTCAGATTCGTGATTTGGTAAACACACTGACTGCTGACCGAGTCAAGTCGGTCAACAGTTAGTAAACAACCCCTTGGTGTCGTTGTGCTATTTGTTTGACCAGAATAGTCAATGAATGTACTTTATGTATAAAAAATGATTTTTAAGAGTTTTGTCAAATATTTTATAATACAATATAAATAAGTTCAAAATTTTAATTGTTTAGTAACTGGTATACAATGCCTACAAAAAAATTGGAACAAACCAAAGGGCTTGTGACCTAGCGGTATGTGAGTGTTTAGCCTCTTAAAAGATTAACGGTTCAAACCTTACTAAAGATGAAGAGGATGTGTCAGTTTATTTGTTTTATTCATCGTATATAAATATTATATACTTCGAAAAAGAAATTGAACGTCTTTTAACGACCTAAATATATATGATTTTTAAAATAACGGTTAGAGTTGGTCTAAAATTTAACAAGAAATATAGAAATTAAAAGAAATCATAAATGTTGGGCTGTGCATGTGACTGTAACATAACCTAAATCACAGCCAACAATGGCGTTAAGTATTTAACGACCGGCCGACACGCCGTGATTTGTCCGTCTCATCGTTGCCACCTATACTTTGTGATCCACATATATCATATAGATATCACCGATTCATCTATACATTTTCTTCTTGGGGAGAACCAAAATTGAAGCCATGGGCGTCGATTACTACAACATACTCAAGGTGAATCGAACGGTTAGCGATGAAGATTTGAAGAAAGCTTACAAGAAATTGGCCATGAAATGGCATCCTGACAAGAACATTGCTTCAACTGATGATAAAGTTGCTGAATCTAAGTTTAAGCAGATATCTGAGGCTTATTATGTTCTTAGCGACCCCAAAAAGCGTCAGATCTATGACTTGTACGGGGAAGAAGGTCTGAAATCGGGCCAGTTTGATGAATCGTCTCCTACTTTTAGAGGTACAACCAAATCCAGCTCCAGGTTTAGGTTTGATCCGCGGGATGCTGATGAGATATTTGCTGAGTTTTTCTATGGATCTGACGGTGGTGGTGGGAGGAGGAAGGGGAATCCCGGTGGAGTGTTGAAGAATTCTAACCAGAAGAGTGTTAGGAAAGCGGAGACGGTGGAGAATAAGCTGAGTTGTAGTTTGGAGGAGCTTTATAAAGGTTCCAAACGTAAAATGCAGATTTCGAGAATCGTTCTTGATGATTCCGGGTATGGCCTTTATATTCTAATACATTTCTTTAACAAATGCCTTAATTTGTTCATCTTAACCTTATGATTTTGATACTATATCTGGACTGTTGAATTATATAGTTAGAAATGGAATTGGAGCTCTTGAGCTAAAAATACTGAGTATATATTAGAAGTTGATTCCTGAATCATGCCTTTGAAGCTCAAATGTCATGCATGAATTCAATGAATGATTTAGGATTATGTAGTTTAAGCATGATTAGAATTGAAATTGTTTCTAAATTCTGATGATGAAGGTTTGAGGTTAGATTAACCTGGTTGATCATAGGATTCTAGCTGCTATTAATCAACATATCGAATTTTAATTAGAATGCACAGTGGATTTTTGCGATCAAACTATGTTAATGTTATGCGGTTGATGATATATGAGTTGCCATTGCAGCAAACCAGGGACTCTTGAAGAGATATTGCCAATACATATCAAACCTGGCTGGAAAAAGGGAACGAAGATCACATTCCCTGAAAAAGGAAACCAAGAACCTGGTGTTGCTCCTGGAGATCTTATTTTCGTGGTTGACGAGAAGCCTCATGACGTATTTAAGAGAGATGGAAATGATTTAGTCTTCACGAAAAGGATCACGTTATTGGAAGCGCTCACAGGAAAAACGATCAAGGTGGTGACTTTGGATGGTAGAAATCTCACAATCCCACTAACCGATGTCATCAAGCCAGGCCATGAGGAAGTGATCCCTAACGAAGGAATGCCAATCTCTAAAGAACCTGGGAAGAAAGGGAACCTGAGGATCAAGATTGATATCAAGTTTCCTTCGAGGCTAACCGGAGAGCAAAAATCCGATCTTAAGAGGGTCTTGGGAGGAGGAGGCAGAGTTGATGACTAATATCTGTTTTCAACTTATAATAGAAACTGTGAGTACCTCTAACCATTGACAATGGAAGTGCAATCAAATGTACATACATGGATAACTTTCTTGGTATTATCAGAGAGAAAATTGTGCATAGTAGAAACACTTTGAAGTCTTGTTGCCTAATATTATTTTATCCCTAGCTAACTACTTAATAATCTCCATTTGAAAATCTGTATATCGTAAAGCAGAGAGGCTATGTTTGTTCGTATTTGTACTTTGGGTTTGAACAAATGTTGTGTTCTTATCTGTCCCACATATTTGTTTACCTTAGTTATTAAATTGTCTACTAAATCATCTTTGTTATTATGCGATATGTAAACGTCGGCTCAGATTCTGTTACAGTTTTCTTGGCTTGAAGATATTGCTGGTATATTACAAACTTATAACAGCATGACAAAAACTACGTGTCTTCTATTTCTTCTTCCCTCACATGTTGCTGTTTCGGAGTTAGACTCCATTATATGTATCTGCGGAAAAAAAGACATGAAATAGTCACTGCGCAAGTATTCAGCAACACACACTTAATGTCTCAACGTGCATGTGTAAAACATATTTTCCGATATCACAACTATTTCTGCAGGATATGAATGCTATTAGCTGCTGCATATTGTTAACTCAATGCTGATCATTTATTCCCCTATATATAAAGTGGAAAGAAAGAAGTAGAAGCATAGATTGCTTGCTCCCTTTTTGTGCCATCAGGCGTATTCAATATTGATTTGAATTCGGATTAGGTTTGATCAGATGATGATAATATGGACTGGGGGATTGAAAATTTTGGAGAGGGCTTTAATTGAAAAAATCCAAGGGTAAAATGCTGGATTAATTTTGTAAATTAGCCTCTTGTTTATTTTTCTGCCTTTATTACATGTTTCTTATGTTGATGCTGGTTTTGGCCATGGTTTTCACACTGCAATTTTTAGTCTATAAATTCAAAATCAGTTTTGGCCTATTACATTTCGGGCTTTTCGGTAATCAGTCGTTTGCCTATCTAATGTCTATGTTATCAACAGTCTCTTTGGTTTTAATCTGTTGTTTCATGCCATTTTATGGTGGTCTCCGTTATGGGTTGGATTTTTGGTTCAGTTTGATTGTCTTTATAGTTTGGTGTTCCATTAATAATGATATCTGTTACACCCAAGTAAATATACTCCAGTTTTTAGCCATAGGAAATCATGGAAAACAGCAGGTGGACAAAGAATAGCAGAGACCTGAACAATCTACATCTATATTAGAGAGCTGAACTCCATTTTCTTGTAAGTTTGCAAGCTTTGAGCCTTGAATTGCCTTTTAGCCTATTCTCATACATCACATTCTTCATGTCTTCTTGTTACTGCATAACATTTCTGGACATTTTAACCAACAATCAAGTAGTTTTATTGGTTTTCTATTAAGTCCTCTATGGATAAAACTGTTTTTGGTATTAATCTATCTGTATAGATTAGGAAGCTTTTTGTTTGGAAGGGTTTTTTTTATAGATGGAAGGACTGTCTTTTTTAATTGTTAGGGACGGGTTTGGAAAAAAAACTTGACTTTCTGCATAAAGATCCCTTAGAAGCTTAAAGTGTAAGTCACTTTCTATATCAGTAAGCGACTACTAACAGTCATGTATGGCTGACCAAATGAGCCGAGTCTCCTCAAGCCTGTTAAGCTGCTAACAAACTCTGGCAGCTGGGACTATGGCATTCGGAATACTGTGTTCAGCTACCTTCCCTTGGCACCTTGATGGGGTTGAAGAAGGTCCCAAGGGTTCGGTTGTTCGCCGACAATAAAGAGGAAAAGCTAAGAAAGATATAGGTAGGGAAGAGGACAGCAGAAATCAACAGGTCTGGATCGAAGGCATATGCTGGTATGCGGGGGGTCACGGATTTAGTTCAGGCCTGCCCTGAGTGCAGTGTGAACAGACCTAAGGGGTCATTTACCAAACGCTTACCTGGGTAAGATTTTAGTCCATCAAAACAGAATTATATGCAACAATTTACCCGGTAAGCACTAACCGTGGTAAGAGTCATCGCTCCCACTTACCGGGTGAGACTCTCGGTCCTTACCTTCGCTCTTATCGAGTAAGATTCTTGGTCCTTCCATATTCATCCGGTAAGGTAGTATGACTTGGTGAACGCTTATCCAGAATAAGGGTTTGGTAAACAACTCCTAAGTCTCATACTACAGCTTTATGTACACAAGACTTAATAGAAAACCAACCAAACAGTCCCTAAGAGTTCCTCCTTAAGCTTCGTGTGAGAATAAGAGTTAAAGTGAGAAGCGTAACGACTGGTCTGGACCCTTGATCACTGCTAATATCACCCCCATCCCATGAATTTCGCTTATCACGGGAATTGATCCATTGCATCTCGGTGCACCGCGTTAGCGTTGATCTTCAATTAAGATTGATCCAAGGGTGGAGATCCTTTCTTACTCTTCTCACTGAAACCGGACTCTATATATGTGTGTGTATATATATATATATATTCTGACCCTTTAAACCAACTAGCATAGATCTGGACCCTTGATCACTGCTAATATCATCCCCGTCCCATGAATTTCGCTTATCACGGGAATTGATCCACTGCATCTCGGTGCACCGCGTTAGCGTTGATCTTTAATTAGGATTAATCCAAGGGTGGAGATCCCTTCTTACTATTCTCACCAAAACCGGACCCTATATATGTGTGTATATATATATATATTCTGACCCTTTAAACCAACATCTAACATAGATTTGATCAATTCTTTAGGAATAAACCTGCACTAGTTAGTCCCAAATCGAAGATTCTCCAGATTTTAACATTGCAAAATTTGGCAAATAATCTTCGTTAGGAATCGAGCCATCTAGTGAACAATACAAACACGACCCAGAACGCTCTTAGACCATCTACGCGAACACAACAAAAGATCGAGAGTTGAACGCCATTTTTGTTCTAAGGATCAAACTTCGGAATAGGAATTCAAAGATTTATACAAATAGATTGTCCCGTGATATAACAAACATACTTTGCTAAACAAATTTATTCAAAGACGGAAATAGCTTCCGTAAAAGCTCCAATCGTCTTGTGTTCTGTATTAAGCCTCGTTCAGGCTTATAATAAGTTCTAACGGTTTTGTTAGTACCTGTGTTTCTCGATCATCCTACGAAGTTCGTCTTTCTTGGCCCCAACAACCCTTCCGACTTCTTCCCCTTTCTTGAGCAGTAGGAACGTTGGCATCGCTTGTACTGAATAATCCTTGGCCACGTCCTGTTTTCAAATCATCCAAAACTAAAAACAGAAAACCGAATCTTAACAAATAAATAATCATTGGGTAGATGAACGAAAAACTTACAGGTAACTCATCGACATCAATCTTGATGAATTCAACGTTTGAGAACTCGACAGCGAAGTCATGAACGGCTGGTTCGATGATTTTACAAGGTCCACACCAATCCGCGGAGAAATCAATGACCATCTAAAGATTCCAAAACATCAGGAACGTTGTAACGGTTTTAGTCTAGGCAGACGTTTCTTTGGATTTCAAAGCGTAAGTGTAACAGCCCGGATATAAACGTAGGTTTGTGAAGTTCAAAGTTGTGGGTTATCAATAACGTAGATTAAACTAAAATCAGACACTTACCAGCTTGTTTGATGTGATAGAGCTCTTTAATTGTGTGTTCCAGTGGTCTAGAGAATTAACTGAAATGACTTCTCCATTTGCTGCCCTTTGTTGTGAGGAAATCTGGCCTCCCATCTTTCTTCTTTCTTGGGTATAAATTTCTGAGTGTTTGCAGGCAGGATATATATATACATATATATATATATATATATATATATATATATATATATACATATTTATATATCTACACAGAGGTGGTCTTATTTACACATCCAAAGATTAGTATAAACTATATAAACCAATCTTAACTGTTTATCTAGTTCAATGAATATCTCTTTGTTTTCTAATATGAATTTTTTATCATAATAAATGAACTTTGATAATATTTCATAAATATCCAGATTATAATCTCATTATTTCTATAAGTATCTTAATTAATTGATTTGTATAGTTTGTACTAATAGTTGAGTTTGTATTCGGAACCATCTCTCTCTCTCTCTCTCTCTCTCTCTCTCTATATATATATATATATATATATATGAGTTATTATGCAACCCTTTACATTTGGACAACCAATACAACTCAATCTTAACCGTCCATTTAATTTGATGAATATGTGATTTCATAAAAGTTTTGATTGTTTCTCAATATAAAGTATTAATCATAATTAATGAACTCTAATCGTCTTTCATAATTATTCAAATAATAATAAATGAATTCTCATCATTTCCATAAATATATCAATTGATTGGTTGCATTGGTTGTACAAATGAACATTGTTGCATTTGAAATATACCATATATATATATATATATATATATATATGTTTATATGTGGGAATAATCAGATGAGAACCAGTAATCATGTGTTTTGTGAAACAACACTGCATTTTCACTTGTATTTTTCTCACAATATTAAACAACAAATGATTAGTGATTTTCACGATTCTCAATTTTTTTTGTGGTTCTCATCTGATTATTTTCGTACACACATATATACATATAGAGAGAGAGAGAGAGATGAAAGTTGATTCGAGGAGTGGGAAAGGATGGTATAGGATTCTTGTAATCGAGATTGAATTTGAACCGTTGGTTTTGAAACAAGTGAAAAAGTATCGGAATGGGATAGACTCTATTGTTTGCACGATACAATTGATACTAAAGGTGTTATGTGTGTAACATGAAAACTTATTTTTATCGACCCGAATAAGTCCAAGATTCGTTTTAGGAAACGGCTACATACAACGTTAATACCCAAAGTACAAGTTCCATAGACCAAACCATCTTATATCGTGTTTCGTATTTGATGTTTATGACGAAACATTTCAAATAATACAGTTTAAAATTTTCGAAGAAGGTTTCTTTTCACAAAATCATGGTATGTTTTAGTTTTTTTTCCTCATATAAAGTTATAATCTATACTATCTTATAAAGCAAATTTAACAAAAGTCTTAAAGTCTTAAAATACTAAATGACCAAGATACCCTTTATATATTTTTTCACGTTTTCACCTCCTCCTCTCCTCACATGCCCTCACCCCCCTCACAACCATTTTTTTTAAATTATAATTTTTAAATTTACACTTTATACCCCTATAATTAGTTAATTAATTTATTTTACGTCCTTTACTTTTAAATGTTTCATTTTAAACTTTTATCGAATTAATATACATAATCATATATCAATTAAAACATTTAAAAAAAATACATTTTTATTTTAACAAGTTACACCATTATAATCGTCTTTTTAATACATTCGAAATAAATTCAATATTGAATAGTTTTTGACTTAATTATATTATTATATATTATATATACTGTGAAAAAATATTTTTAATATTTATGATTTATACTTATATATATATATATATATATATATATA